>NC_052514.1:24954395-25279865 GCF_014356525.2 Nilaparvata lugens | reverse complement strand
TTCATTCACTTTGATATTATTTACTTTTCATATTGAAACAGAAATTATTTGTCTTAATATGAAAAGTAAATAATATCAAAGTGAATGAACAATTACCTCTATAATTGAATAAAGCAAACAATTCTATGGAGTGCCAATTTTATATTTTTTAACATCTTAAAAGTAGAAGAAAGTTGTAATAATAATTACTACTAATATTGTTACAATTATTTACATCTTAAAAAAGAAGTAGGAAACTCCATGGATGAAATTATTTCAATTCACAATATTATCCAATAGACATTAATAGAAGTATAAAATATAAATAGATGTTGTCTGTAGAAGAAACAACTTCATCTACTATAGAAGTGGGAGTGAATGTGTATTGCTATCGAAGAATATACAATTATATAGTAAAATTCAAGTTCGATTGCATTAGACTACGGTCTAATTATGATCGGGATTCACTTTGCACTTATATTTTATCGGAAAATACATAGGTAGACTTCAATTGAGGTGCTACATTGTTGATTCCACTAAGCCTTCTCATAAGGTAAATTCATTAAAGCATTCCTAACAACTAAATGCTGGTTAAGAATCTCTTGATGATGTTATCAAGCTGATGAACTTAACAATAACATTCATTCTCTCAGTTGAGAGAGCCTTCACGTATTTGTGGAGGAATTCAAGGCACTCAGCAACGCTAGAAAATGTTTCGTTTTCACAGGGAATGGTTGACTTCCTTGGTCATTCCACAATTTCATCTATAACAATATCACATAGAAGAAGTGGTATAAGAATCCTGTATAGTGTATACTTCAGAAGCCATCAATATCGTATAAGAAAACAATCGATATCATAACAATTAATGTTCAGATCTTTGGAAAAAGTCCTTTTTGAGTTGATTGTAACGACCAAGCAATTGGTCTGTTCTAGTATATGATGGTAACGTGTCTCAATCCTAATTCAGAATTTCAAGCAATTTCATTTCTATTTTAGTTTTGTTTCATGTTCATCAAGTTGTATCTCACGTTCGGTAGAGCGGCGGCTGTGTCTTTATTCTTGAACTTGAAGAAGATGGAAGGACAATAATGAAAGAGATGGAAGGACAAGAATGAAAGAGATGGAAGGCAAGAAAGGATAGTCGGTAGGCTTCTTGATATGGTGCCCTATTGATTGATAGGTACATCTGAACGGACAATTGAAACCTGTGCAATTATACTACCTGTCTGTTTTGTGCTGTTTTTAATGATAAAAGTCGATTGTGATGGGGAGATATGGAAGAATACTATCTTGACTATCTCTAAACAAGTTTGGAAAGCAAGAATTCGATCTGGAAAGCCATCTGTGATAGTAGTAGCTAGAAGTTTGTGGATTTGTCTGGTAGATTCAAGTCATTGCAATCACATAATAATCATCACAAACGACGATAATGGACTACAATGTAATAGCTGTTGTTATTATATCACTGTAACAATTTTTAAGCACAATGGAATATTGTTTTTATTGATAGATACATTCAGATTTGGTACTAACACTGATAATTGACTGAAAATGTCTGATTTTGTTGTTAAGTCAATAATCAGTGTTAGTATTGGTATTAGTAATAAAGTAATTTATTTAGTATATTAATAAAGTATTAATATTAGTAATAATTATTACTATTGTTAATTAGTATCAAATCTGAATGTATTATCATCCTTAAAAAGTATCTAGTTGAAAAGTATTGCATAGTATATCTTTGAAGATCATGTGATCAGTTCAAGATCATGAATTTGAAGGGATGCAAAGTATCTCTCAAAGGAGTAAAATACATTGTAAATAACTGTGGTTACAATATAGTAATAATATACTAATAATTGCAATACAATTCTAGAACGCATTAGCACAGAAATAAGAAAAAATAGTCTATCGGAACAAGACGCAACCGGAACAAGAGAAGAAAGAGAAGGCGAGTGAAATGGTGAAGGAGGAGGATTTGGAAAAGGAAAACAAGGAGGAGAAGGAAGAGGAGGAAAAATAGACGGAGGAGGAGGATGATAAGGAGCTGGAGAAGTAGGAGGATAAGGAATAGGAGAACAAAAAGAAAAGAAGAAGAAGAAGAAAAGGAAGAAGAAGAAGAAAAAGAAGAAGAAAAAGAAGAAGAAAAAGAAGAAGAAGAAGAAGAAGAAGAAGAAGATTGTAGGCAGTAGAGCACACACAGATGAGTGGGTAGGATGGATGATGGCATAATTGGCTCAAGCAATGATGCTGCTGCTGCTGCTGCTGCTGCTGCTGCTGCTATGTATGTCCCTGGCAAAGGTCAGGCTTGGAACGTGACGGCAGCTCATCACGTACTAGAAGAACAGAATGAAAAGAAAAAAGAATATGAATGGAAAGGAAAATGGGAGAGCAACATGTCGACGAAAAATAGGTGGCGAAAAAATACAGAAGTGTAGAATGTTATGAAAAGGTTTACTAGAGACGAAATAGAAATTTAATTCAAAAGGGTAGAGAAGATGCGAAGAGAAGTAAAAAGTGACAAGAGATTGAAATAATTTTAAAGCAAATATTAAAGTGATAAAGTATTGAATTTTAGTAGAATATAACATGATATATCGGAAAATATTGTTGATTGGGTGAGTACACAGAGCGAAGATTTATATTATTAGAAATAGTAGAGAGTATCTGAAACATTATGGTCATGAAAAAAATCGTTGAGTACTTTATAATTGATATTTAAGATTGCTGATTGATATTAGCATATTGTGCAATCAAATCAACTAACAATCAACGATTCTCAAAATCTGGAATAGCTAGGAGAGGATCAAGGTAATAGTTTTGAAGTTTAAGTCCCAAGAAAATCAGATTTGTAAAACGAATTATTATTACAGAAACGATATAAGAAAATACAATAAAAAACAACCAGGAAATTATTTTATACGAAAAGGTGATCAAATAACTATTCATAGATGATTTGTCTGTTCCTTGCACCTGGTAATAGCTGTGCGATTTGTAGTTGTATTGATAAATGAATAAATATGGAAAGTAGAAATAGAAATAGAAATCTTTATTTGTCATAAGGGCCATGCCCCATACAAAGAGTTGCACACGAACATCAATAATAAATAGATAAATTACAAAAATATCAAAAACAGAGCAGACTAGAAGGAAAAATTGATAATCACAGAAGCACAATTTGTAACATCAACACAATAAAGACTGGGTATAACAAACAGAATAAATGATCTAGGATCAATAGCATCATCAACAAAAAATTGTTAATCACAGAAGCACAATTTGTAACATCAACACAATTAAGACTGGGTATAACAAACAGAATAAATGATCTAGGATCAATAGCATCATCAACGAAAAATTGTTAATCACAGAAGCACAATTTGTAACATCAACACAATAAAGACTGGGTATAACAAACAGAATAAATGATCTAGGATTAATAGCATCATCAGGGAAAAAATGTTAATCACAGAAGCACAATTTGTAACATCAACACAATAAAGACTGGTTATAACAAACAGAATAAATGATCCAGGATCAATAGCATCATCAGGTTAATATGAAAAGTAAAGAAAGACAACTTTAAACTCATAAATTATACTTATAAGGTAACTGATTGTGATTTCTGATAGATGAGAGGAGAAGATGTAACTAAGGATAATGGATTGATAGAAAAATGAGGTGAAAAAGTAAAGATGTTGAAGACATATCGTGAGACAAGATGAATGAAAAATATTTATGAATCGTATAATATACAGCCATGATGAGTAGTGGAGCAGTAAGGGTGATTTGCTAGAATGTATTGAGCTGCTTGATGATTATAGACTGCACCTGGAATAACATGGACTTGCTTCACCACAAAAGTCGTGGATCACTATCCAACTCATAATCAAACTTCGTATCATTTTCAGTTCACTGCATTTGCATTACCACAACAGCAGCTAAGGTCAAGATTTCTCCCACCAACTCCTTCTCTTCCTCCTCCTCCTACTCCTCTTCATCAACCTTCTTTCAGCCTAGTAACAATTGTAAAATAAAATCTATCTATCTATCTATCTATCTTTTCCTCTTTCTCCTCATCCTCCACCTCCTACTCCTCATTTTTCTTCTCCATCATTCATTGATCTTCTTGTTTTCTGAACCATCTGTTCATTCATAATAATGCTTCTCAAATTTATTCCAATTGCTCGATGATTGCGAATGAAAACGAAATGGAGAAGCTCAACCAGCGGATAGTAAAGGAAGAAAAATATTCACATGATTATTGAGAATGGTTTTATTCAAACAAATAGCAGGGGAATTGTTGAGTTGCACTTTTATATGTTTCTATTTCAATAAACGTCTCTTCTCATAGAAAATGGATCGGTTCAGAGTGTGAAATGAATAGAGACTTATCATTTTCCAGGTCTCATTCATGTACAACATGTATATGTTATACTTTCCATGTCATATTTTACCAATTATTATTGCTGTTTTCAACAGTGTTTGTTGTACTGGTTGAAATAATACTATAGAACGCTGTCCGCTTAGTACGGCACATCGCCGCCACTGTATCTCTACTTTTCTTTGTTCTGCGTATCCTCCCAAATCGGAGGTTGTTTTAAATCAGAGAAAGACAAATATTATTTCCTTTCTGTTTCAAATGGACTATAGTTTATTTTAGGAGTGTGGGAGTATCACATGACCCATGAATGAAACCGATACAAACTCTCTAAATAATCTCAGTGAACAATCTATATTTTTAATACATCAGAATGTTGGATTTTTTAATTTTGTAGGGCGTATCATCTGTTATCCCTTCACAATACTCTTTCGTTGTTCTAATTCAGATGTTCAGCGATTCAACTATTCAACTATACAATAACATAATATTCAAATCGTTTTATTTACACTGCTGTTATGTTTGTGCTACAAGCATTATTTTGCCCTGTTTCAAATGTTACAATCATTTATAATTTTGACGAAATAAACTCAGTTAAATCCAATTCGTTAGATGCTCTAAAGTCTGCAAGACTGTTATGAGATGCAATTTCTGTTCCACATTCTCTCAGTAATAAAATTGGAAATCCCCACCACATAAGAAGAAAAGTGTAGTCTCTCAATTCTTGGAATTTTTAGTATGACTGATTCACATGTCTTGTGATCAGCGTGGGAAATATCCAGCTTATCTCTCATGTCACCGGTAATCTCCTGAAATAGAGTTGGTAATCGTCACAACATGATTAGGTATTCGAGTGGGTGAATCTCAACTGGCATCATTGTGCATCTCGTTCAAATCCACTATAGTGAGATCAACTATTAATTGTCAGCATTCCACATGAATAACATCAATCCTTCTTATCCAAACAATGCAGACAGATTGAACTGAATCTCACTATAGAACTACTATTACATAGGACAGTGGCATCTGAATTATGTGCTTTGAATCCTTATCAACACATAAGATTCTTCTCTTAAGTATATATTCCTCTTATTTTTCCCATTCTTATTATTCCATCTTCATTCAACCAGTTCATTAATGCATTGTTCTTTACCATTAGTTCTATTCATGAGATATACATCACTGAATAATTTGAGTGCATGTGTATGTCGTTTATTGTATTTGTTTTCTTTCATTATTCTTGTGATTTAAATAACATTGATTTCTCAATTATTTGGTTGAAATCTTCATTGAATTCAAGGTCACTCTAAGTAGCAATACTCTATTTAAAATTGCAGTAGCTGCTAGTCACACAAAACAGAGATAAGTATTGTGAAGTATTCAGGGTGCAAACCTCTCATAAAACTAGTTTCTAGTTTGTTTGGTAGCTCTACAAGTTAGGTAAGGAGGATAGTTGAATAGCTTGAGCCTTACAAAATATCCAGATACGAGATAAGAATAGTTAAATAGCCAACAATTATTAATAACTTTGATGATAATAAAAGCTACTAGCTTTCTCTGCATATCGCGCATTTGAAACCATGATAAAAGATCTCGGCATGCAATGTGTGCTTCTCCTGAGTAGAGAATTATTCAAATGAGGAGCTAAAATGATCTTGACAGATATTAATCGGCAAAATTCCACAGAAGCTAGAATCAGCTGATAAAGGAGACATTCTTATGGTAATTTTGCCATCAAAGAGTTTGATTAGTCGAAATAAAGCCTGGATGACAAATGGTTGATCAGCGAGATTCGTGCTTGTGTGGTGAAATTTTGGAGAATAGTGCGTGTTTTTCACGGCTCCTGAATTTGAAAGATGAATACAGGACTTGTCGCTTAAATCCTCGACAAGAATGCAACAAGGCAAAGTGTTTTGTGAATAAAAATATTTAATTCTTACCAATTTTTCATTTTATTCTTTCTTGTGCATCCACTCAAAACTAATCGGTTTTCATCTGTTGTTATTCCCAACAAACTGTTTAGAGGTTTAGTGAGATTCACTTCAAACTGTCAGCATTGAATGAATTGGAAGCATTTGTAATGCTAACAGTTTGAAGTGAGTCGCACCATAAGAGAGGCCTGAAGTGTAGGCTGTTATTCTATTACTGTCATAAATAATCATCTCTAACTTTTCAATTCGCTTCTTATTTTCACGGACGAATTTCTCCTAGTAAAATTTATTATCCCGAGATAAGAAAGATCTTTTGAATTAATTCTATTCTATCAACAATAATCTGTGTATTGTTGGAGCTTTGAGATCATAAATCTTGCCTAGGATTATAGCGGTCAGCAAATAAATGAAAATATGCAGCATACTTTATTTTCTGGAAGACTAGTTGAAAATATCCAGGAAGCTATTTTTTAAGTGGCTTGCTTGCTAAGAGAGGATGCTCAAGTATCGCATAATAAACTCTGATATGCATGCAAGGGAAACGGGCTGATTAAAATAGAATGATTCTTCCATTTCATGACGTGGCGAAGTTTGCACAGGAATGACCACTCTACCACTTAACAACGGATAAGTGTGGGCTTCACGAACAATTATTATGAGTTCAACTATTAATGGGTTCTGAAGTGTCTTAGGAATATTAATTTCTTGGGAATAATTTACAGATTTGTTTGAATTGAAGTTAGTTTCGAATTCTGATGTTAAGTTTCTTGAAATGAAAAATATTCAGCCCAGCCTTTCAGATTACTTGAATTGTATTAATGAATGGAAATGGAGAATATTTTTAAAAGAAAATTTCTGTGAAGAAAAGAGTTTATTGTTGTGTATGACCTATAAAATCTCTCGTGATTGAACTCTGTAGATGATGCTACATCATAGGTCTAAAGTTAAGTGAGGAATGGTGATTTATTTTGTATTTCAAAAAATCATAATTTTTGTATTCTTTCCAAATATTCTGATGGTCTATTAATATATATTTATATATCTCTTTTGTTTCAGGAAGACCGTATCCACCCACAATACCCACCAAATCTCACGAAACCATTGGAAACTACACCCAAAATGGACACTCTCCCCCACCCTGACCCCGACGAAAGTACCACCTTCTACAGTAATGACGTCACAAGACTTTGCAAGCTTAAAGAGAGAAGACTGCAAGACTTCTACAGGGATCAACAACTAAACGGCCAAACAGAAAAACCCGATAATTCAGCGTTTGTAACTGGAAAAACAACGATTCCTTTGACACCCCTGAAACCATCACTGGAATCATCAAGGAATATACCAGGGAATCTGTGCAGAAATAGAGGCTTCCAAGGTGATTCTGGGGAGGTGGGGAGTAATGGGGCGAAAGACTTACACCACATCAGCAGAATTCTGAAGGTTGATGATGATCAGGGTAGCAGATCTCCAAACCCCTCGACCCCACCTCTAAATGGACTCAAAACCATGACAAGTATCTTGGAAGATGTCCACCAAGACGGTCCAAAACCTTTCCTGGACAGATCAGATAATCCCCAACCATCAATCAATGACTCCAACAACAACCCAAGCATAACTGAGACAAAATTTCCTTGTCAGGAATGCAATCTTGTCTTGGGATCCATGCAGGAAGTGTCGGAACATTTGAAGATGATACATCCAGCGGCTGTTCTGAAGATAGAAGGACCTCCATTCATCTGCAAGGTGTGCAACAAAACGTTTGCTCAGAAAGGACATTTCAACTCACATCAGAAACTCCACCAGGAGTCGAGAAGCGCGGAGCATAGCTGCAGTCATTGTGGGAAGGTGTTTCTGACAAGAGCCTCTTTGAAGGTGAGTTTGGAATCTTTTTTCATCTCTCTCTATACTTATAAAAGGCTAAGCCCCTACAGACTGAAATCACACCACAGCTCAAACTACTGAGCCTAAAAACTTGAGATTTTGCACGATTGTTTATGGTAGCCTGAAAACATCCACTAAGAAAGGATTTTCAGAAATTTGCCCCCCTGAGGGAGCTGGGGCCCCCACAAAATTTTGTACTTTTTAACCGCTCATTGCACAGCAAAGTCATGAGGAACTTTTTTGTTCAGCTACGAAAAAACATTAGATCTATGCAGAAAAATTTCGATCAGGAGCACAGGGGGGTCCAGGAGAGGGCATTTTTCGAAAAATTTGATGTAAAATCACACCACAGCTCAAACTAATTGTCCTACAGACTTGAAACTTTGCAAAAATATTCTTCAAACATGCTAGACGCGCACTAAGAACGGATTTTGAGATATTTTGCCTCTAAGGGTTTCAAAGGATGAAAAAGGATCCTATAAAGTAAGGTTATGAACATGGTAAGGTGAGTGCCATATGGAAATGAGATAATATTTATTTATTGACATGTGATATTCTAACATATGTTGTAATCATTGGAAATAACAAAATAATATGATAGAAATTCAAAAAAGAACATCTGTTCTATTATTGCTTTCTACCTGATTCCACTCAACCTCAATAATATGTTCTGATAATTGATAAATATGTTTAATAATATTATTATTATTGATATAATAAAAGTATTGTTTTAGTAATTAATTATTATCATTGATATAATGATAGTATTGTTTTGGTAATCAATAAATATTTTTATTTTCACAAACTCTGTATAATTTGTAATGGTGAATGTGAAACAGCTGCATCAAAGAAATTATCTCAAAAACATATGTTTAGGAGAACCATAGTTTTGAACTTCGTTTTCCTGATGGAATGTATAAGCCTACACGTGGCATGTATTATTAATTTTTCAGCTAGAACAGTTTTTTGAGACTGCTAAATAAACGTCTACAGTTTCATCAATGCTGTATCGGCAATATGAAAACGCATGCAGTTAATATGTCTTTAAATAAAGGTGTTGATATCTACATGATAATTATTCTCTACCATTTTTATTTAATTAAAATTTCAAAATTATTCAAGCCTTGATAGAATGATTGACTCACTGTACAGTCAGTCGAAAATTTTAATATTGAAATGAGGGGTATTTTGGCAAGCTGAACAAAAAAGTAAGGTCCTATGCACCTTTTTGATATCATTTCTTCAAATGAAAAATGAGTTTTCTTGGTTGTCAAAACTCCCCCTGGAAGAGAACTATTCATTTTGTCCTATCTTTTAGTAAAATAACAATGATTTCTGCATTGAATAACATCTATCTTGCCAACAAGAATCGAACTCTTTGTGAATTTAGATATGACCTACACTTTAGATTTATATAGATCTATTAATAGATTCATGGAAATTGAAGTACTTTTTCAGTTAGTTGATGAAATTGATTATCAATAGAGAGAATGATTATAATTTCATCAATACAGAATTAGTTGAATGAATTGTCGATGTACTGAGTTCTTGGTCAACAATAATTCAATATTGGTATTTATCCAATCATTATTTTTTTCAGAAGTTATTTCATTTGAATTAGAAATATTTATAAGCTCCTATCAATTTATCATTCGTAACAATGAATTCTTCAAAACATGAATTTAATCAAATAAAAATTGCCCATACTGTATTCATGTTCGCATGTTTTCCACTTGTGATGGATAGCCAAAATATTGTGGAGCGAGCTGCACGGCGAATTGTAATCGAGGGCTCTGATTGGCTGAAAAGTTCAGCGTTCGGAGTGAGGTGAGGCGAGCAGTTAGAACAAGCGGCACGGCGAATGGTTGGGAGTATGGTACGGCGAATGATTAACAGCTGATTTTTAACATTATGAAACATATGCTCATGTTCGTTGAAAGGCAAGATGTTCGGAGGAATGCACGGTTTGCTGCGCGGTTCGAGGTTCGGTTCGGCATGTGTGGACGCACCTTTAGTTGTTACAGGACATTTATACAGATCACAGGCCAAAGCAACATAATAATCTACCTTCTTCTTCTTCTTCTTCTTCTTCTTCTTCTTCTTCTTCTTCTTCTTCTTCTTCTTCTTCTTCTTCTTCTTCTTCTTCTTCTTCTTCTTCTTCTTCTTCTTCTTCTTCTTCTTCTTCTTCTTCTTCTTCTCTTCTTCTTCTTCTTCTTCTTCTTCTTCTTCTTCTCTTCTTCTTCTTCTTCTTCTTCTTCTTCTTCTTCTTCTTCTTCTTCTTCTTCTTCTTCTTCTTCTTCTTCTTCTTCTTCTTCTTCTTCTTCTCTTCTTCTCTTCTTCTTCTTCTTCTTCTTCTTCTTCTTCTTCTTCTTCTTCTTCTTCTTCTTCTTCTTCTTCTTCTCTTCTTCTTCTTCTTCTTCTTCTTCTCTTCTTCTTCTTCTTCTTCTTCTTCTCTTCTTCTTCTTCTTCTTCTTCTTCTTCTTCTTCTCTTCTTCTTCTTCTTCTTCTTCTTTTCTTCTTCTTCTTCTTCTTCTTCTTCTTCTTCTTCTTCTTCTTCTTCTTCTCTTCTTCTTCTTCTTCTTCTTCTTCTTCTTCTTCTTCTTCTTCTCTTCTTCTTCTTCTTCTTTTCTTCTTCTTCTTCTTCTTCTTCTTCTTCTTCTTCTTCTCTTCTTCTTCTTCTTCTTCTTCTTCTTCTTCTACCTATATCTAAAAGGCTAAGCCCCGACAAACTGAAATCACACCACAGCCCAAACTACTAAGCCTAAAAACTTGAAATTTCGCACAATTATTTATTGTAGCCTCAAAACATCCACTACAAAAGGATTTTCAGAAATCTGCCCCCCCCCCCTGAGGGAGCTGGGCCCCCCAAAATGTTGTACTTTTTAACCGTTCATTGCACAGCAAAGTCATGAGGAACTTTTTCGTTCAGGTACGAAAAAAATCAGATCTATGCAGAAAAATTCCAATCAGGAGCACAGGGGGGTTCAGGAGAGGGCACTTTTCGAAAATTTTTATGTAAAATCACACTACAGCTCAAACTAATTGGCCTACAGGCTTAAAACTTTGCACAAATATTCTTCAAACATGCTAGACGCACACTAAGAACGGATTTTGAGATATTTTGCCTCTAAGGGTTTCAAAGGATGAAAAAGGATCTATTAAGTAAGCTTATGGTAAGGTGAACTCCATATGGAACTGAGACAATTGACACATGATATTCTAACATATGTTGTAATCATTGGAAAGCTTAAAACAATTTCATCAATTAGCTGATCGAATTGATTTTGCGTTGATTGAGAGCGCGAGCTTACCACGTGTTTTACGTGGTAAACGTTCTACAGATTTATAGTATTCCTGGTGATTGAGCCTGTCTTTTTCAGCGTTGTCTATTAATAATAAAGCTTAATTTACAACTAGCTTACCCAGCGAACTTCGCACCGCCAATGTATATCATGTTACACTTGACTTTATTTGGTGAATCATGAAATTTATCTGACAATCAACATGTTCATCTCAATACGGACTTCCTATGTGCTTAGTCATGCAGCATTCATTATTCCGAAAACATATTATTCTTCTCAATCAATTGGTAGTAATATCTATCAGTAAAGTTTTTAATTAAAAAAAAAAAAGGTTATATCAGTGTTTCAAAGAAAAATATTCAATGTTTTTATAGCTGTAGATTGTCGATATATGGTCCAGGAAATATGCGATGTACGATGAATCACACAGAATTCCATATTCTTTCCATTTTAGGATGAATATAAGCTAAGCTAAATTCAAAAAATTGTAAATTATTCTTTCATTCTTCTGTAATTAATGAATACAATATGAATACTATACATATATACTATACAATATATATATATACTCTCTTTCATTATGTGATAATCTTTTTCAAAATTTTCCAGTTTCTCAATGATAGGGGAGTGATAATTATCTGTATAGGTCTTCTAAGGAACCATTATCAACAGCTGGTACCAATCCACTACACTTCAACTTCAAACTACCGTTACACAATAATTTATCATAGGGTGATATGTTTATTACAGCTGATAACTTTAGATGCTAAATCATATTATCACAATAATGATCTTGAATCATGATCATCTTTTCGTTCTTCAGTAGCCGCTCGGCCGAAAATTTCGAAAACATATGTCTGTAAAATGGATTAATAAATAATTATTATTAGCCCCCCTATTAAAATTTCTGTTCAGAAACCATCCCACAACATATTCCCAAAGTTTCATGCCGTTATGTCAAGTAGTTTTCAAGTCTACAGGGAACAAACAAACAGACATTCATTTTTTTATAAATAGATTTCCATTCGGCTCAAACAAAAGCCTCTCTAAATGAAGGTAGAATGATAAGGATTCAGTTCTGTTGTTTAACATTTTTTCAAATCACTTTCAAAACGTTCATGTAGTACCTACTATTGTGTTTGAGACACTTCTGGCGCTATCATAGTTTCACCACTATTCTGTTCCACAGTCCTATCTCTTGCAGTCGTTAACTATGTCTTTTTATAATTATACAAAGTAAAGAGCTGGCTTATGCACGTACGGGATAGGAAAATTATGTTTGACGCATCATCACGTCTGAACTACTGGACTAATTAACTTGAAATTTTGCTTATAGATTCTTAAATAACCAAGGATGGTTATAGGCCTATTCTCAATTCTCCAAAATTTCATTACGTCAAGTTTTCATTTTGTCAAGGTTTTAAATAGATCCTTGCGAAGCACGGGTTCTTGCTAGTAAGTGATAAAATATCAAATAGAAAAAATACAAGAATATACAAGTGACAAAGTTGTCAGGAAAAAATAAGTGAATTAGAATTTTAAGTCTATTTCACTTAAATCAGTCAAAATTAATACAATATTACTCAATTGAATTAGTCAATTAGAATAATTGTCAAAAACAAATCCAAATTGGTAGGCTCTATTCTTTTTACTCTTGACTTTTGTTGCCCCAACCACTGCGACACCATCAATTCTCCAAGATTTATTGTATTCCAAAATCTGTTGAGATATTGCGTATCGCAAGCTAAAAGAATGTAGTAAGCACATACAATACAAAAAAGCTTGAAATGTAAGTGGATTCATGATAATACAGGGCCTCTGTATCTATGTCTCTGTGTCTCTGTGCCTCTGTGTCTATATAATAAGTAACCGGACTGACCTAAGGAAATTTTAATTTGCAAAATATGCACAATTTTCCTTTAGAAATCTTCAAAGTGGTCCCCATTGGAGTCGATAACACGCTGATACCGGATTTTTCAATCCTCTCTATAGTACTGGCCGTTCACAATGAGTTTGTGCCACCCGGCCAAACTGTAAACGGCCAGTAAACGGCCAGTACTACAGAGAGGTGCTCCGTCGACTAACCGCCCGGGTTCATCGAGACCGTCCGGGGATTGCCGATTCGAGGATCCTCCACCACGACAATGCTCCGTCGCACACCTGCCTGCTCGTCACCGAGCAGTTGGCCAAACAGTCGAGGGTAACGTTGCGACATCCTCCTTATAGCCCGGATATGGCACCACCGGACTTCTCTTTGTTCCTCAAAATCAAGAGACAAATTAAGGGGACGCGGTTCGGGACTCTGGAAAACGTTCAACGTGCTACGACAAGGGCTCAAGACAGAATAGAGGTTGCCGACTTCCAGGGAGCGTTCAGGGATTGAAAAATCCGGTATCAGCGTGTTATCGACTCCAATGGGGACCACTTTAAAGATTTCTGAAGAAAAATTGTTCATATTCTGCAAATAAAAAATTTCCTGAGGTCAGTCTGGTTACTCATTATACAGACCCTGTATATGTGTATTGTAATAAGTTTAGATATACAACAGATTTCAGTTCTATAGTGTTATCTATTTCATTGAAATTCATAGAAAGTACATTTATGAATTTGGTGAATATGTGATGTTACGGTACATTCACACATTACTTTTCATCAATTCACATTAAATTTCATTCATTGGTTATACCAGGATAATATTGTCATTTCTACAAACACATGTTTCAACTCAGATATTAATTATTGCTAGTTAAATAATCATTCTATCACTGTAGCCCACCTTCATTTTGAAGCTTAAGATTATAATAATAAGCGATGTTAGCGGGGATGATATCTGCCCGAACTTCAAGCGCCAGAGATGTGTATATATCTATCACAATATCTGTTGAACGTTGAGTCATGGAATAAAAGAATGAAGAATAATACTCTGCACTCAGAAGTGGTCTTACTTAAATAAATTCTTCTAGTGACTAAATTTTTGAATTACAGTTGTATATGGAGTACTCACTTGACACCCTTTTCTTACCGCAAACACCTCACCTCCCCAACCTCACACTTCGAAGCCGATTATTGAGTCTAGATTCAAGAGAAATTGATTTACTTGTTATTCACTAGTTCACTGGATCTAATATAGAATCTGAAAGGGTGAATTGGTGAATTCATTATGTTTCTGTTCTAAGCCATAATTAACTACTGATTAAATGTTTGAAGGGAAGTGTTCGTTCAAATTCAATATACCATCAATTCAAGTGACCTGAATAGCATCAATTACCAATGAATGATTAGATAAATTGATGAATTAAACAATCACTCAATCAGTCAATCAATGCAAGACATACTCAAACAACATTTAACTATTGAAACATGGGAATATCTTGGATGGATGTGATTCCAATTACCATGAAATTGCACCAAAAGATGTCTCATCCCAGAAAATCAGAAACAGAAATGCAGTCAATAAATTTTTTTGCAAAGTGACCTACGTCAATGATTCCAATTTGAAACTAGTCTAATGTAAATTTTCAACGTACTGGATAAATCGTACAGTATAATAAATGTACATAGATCAACTGAGAGCACTAGTTAGCCTTGTAAAGGTATTTCTTCCTTCAGTGCACAGAAAGATTTCTAATGGTATATAGATATCCCAAAAAAGTGTACTTGCACACCATCCTGTCAATCTTGCACATAGTCTATGTCAATCTTCAAGACTCAATGTCAGAGTATCGCTGCATTCAATCAAACTACAACCACCCCACTAGACCAGTTGTGAATGTAAATCAAACTCCTCGTATACAAAACATGTATGTATATATTATATGGTGCAGTGTGCTTGTCTATACTATTCTAATAGTGAAGTGCAATGCAACGATAATGATTAAGCGTGAATCTATCAGACCTAATCAATTTTATGGCTTTTCATAAGCGTGTTTATGAAATCTGCAGTGTGCTATTTCACTAAACTGTAAGGGGGGAGGCAAAAATCAAGGGGTATGAAATAAGGAAAGGGGGTCATGTTTTATTATTGTTCCATTTCAATTTCTATAGACGTTAAATAATGTTTCAACAACCTGAATGAAAATCAGAGTGAATTCTCATGTTACTACCGTGCAAATTCTAAACAGTAGGCCAAAATATTTCTAAATGTTCCACTCTTTTCACCATTGATTACTGCTAACCCAGTAGCTAGCACTACTGAACGGAATACAGTATCCATGGACAGTATATCCATTCAGTGCTCCAGTAAAAGGTCAATCTGATATGCAAATGAATGGAGCCGACTGTGACTGAGTCAAGTGACTGTAAGTCAAAAATAATGAGCCATCAAGACCACCTGGCTAGGTTATCACTGTAAGTCACAATGTCGCTCAAGTAACCGTTGTAAATCAGGCCTCTGTACTTCTCCGACACTTTCAACTCTCACTCTTCTTCGGCTTCTTCTTCTTTTTCTTTTACTTCCTCTTTTCTTCTTCTTCTTCTTCTTCTTCTTCTTCTTCTTCTCTTCTTCTTCTTCTTCTTCTTCTTCTTCAGCTCCTCCTCTTCCACCACTCACTCCTTCTTTCTCCTCCACAACCACATCATCCAATTCTCCTCCACATTCTCCTGCTGTCTCCTCAGACCTTTTTTCATGTATTTCTCTCTTCCTCAATCATTCTCACCCCATGTGGTGCTTCTCAATTGAAAAAGAAGCTGAATGAATTACTTACGCGGCTAAACTCATTGTAATATAGAATGGATGAGAATTATTGAATTGAACACAAAAACCGAACGTGTCTATTTATTAGATTTATCCATAATAAGTCTAATAAATTATTAAAAAAGGAGAACAGAATAAATTATTTGAACTCTTGATAAATGAACGAGAATGTAACAAAATTTATTTCACAATCCACATTTTATTCTGATGGAAAAGGTGAGACATCTTTAACAAACCATCGATAAAAATTAGATTGGAAATCCTGTACTTGTTATCGAATGATGTTCTCATAACAATTTACCGCTATTAGCAAAAAAAGTGTTCCACCTGTAGGTTGCTGAATAGATAAGAACAACAGAATTGAGACATTTTCGAGCCAACATTCACTGATAGTTCTTTTTTATAGTTATTTTAGGGCGGAGATTTATGGGGTTTTGTCAAAATGACTCACGTTTTAGGATATCTGAACCTTTATACAGCGATAGGAATATTTCTTTCTCAATCACGTTTCTATAACTTCTGATTGAAGAAATTTAAGATACTCTCTATATATAATATTCGTGTTCGATGATGACTTGTATTTTATTATGATTGAAATGTAGTAGTTGAAGATTATGATAATGATGTTGATGATGATGACTTGTGTTTGAATGATGACGATGATGTTGTTGATGTTGCTCTTCTCAAATTGAGATATCACATTTTCTTTCAAGCCGACACTTCCTGATTGATAAAAAATACATCACGTTTTGGCACAGTTCCATTCTATCCAGTTCATCAGTCTGAGAATTATTCCTGATTGGTTATCTGATGTTGTCCGTGTTATTTATTGGCAACTGAGTTGTTTTCTGCTTTTTTTCTCTTGGGAATATTTTTGTAATGGCGGAAATCTCTCAGTTGAATTGGTTTTGAGGAAATGAACATAGTAGAACAGAGAAGGGTTTGAAGAAGTAGAGGAAGAATGAATTTGGGAACAGGGACACGGAAATAAGGGAACAATATCGGAAGAAATTTAAGACAAGAATACAGATATAATATCTAGTTAGTATGGAAGAGATACATTGGGAAGACATTGATGAATTGAATGGAATGAGGCAGAGTTCACAATGTTGTTGATTTTTTTATCTCTGATCCTGATCAATGTCTTCGTCTTGTGTCGTATGGAAATGGTTAAAATTCTCGAGAAGGCAACAGAAGAATTCGCTGAATCTTGAAGAGACTTTCTGAGAGGTTTGAGCTTGAGAGATACAGTGAAAGGCTTGGAATATCTTCTGAAATAGAATCTGATAAAATATAACTCTATTACAATTAGGCTATACCAATTGTGATATTTTGTGCTTTTGTTATTTAATAGCCAAGTTTCTCAATATTAAATCATTATATTGTCACCATGTATTTCGTGACTAATGAGGGAAATTGCTTTTAGAGCTAGTTTTGTCGACGCTCGGTTATCTTTGTACAAGCTCTTGTTGTCAACGAGCGGCTCAGGCACTGGGCTACAGCTCAGCTAATAGCCCAGTCAATAAAGGTTTTGTGTCGGAACTAATTAGTGAAAAGCTGAAACTTTACCCAATGTTATATTGGTATAAGAGAAGTTTGTACACAAAAGTCCCCAAAGTTCCCCCTCTTGCTTCACCCCCCACCCCCCTTGAAGTTGGAAAAAAACAGGTAGTTACTACAAACGCGATATCTCAGGTACCAATCATCGGATAGAGTTGATTTTTTTTTCAAATGGTTGGTAATATAATAGTCTAAAATAATGATTCTATTCACTTTCACGATAAACCCAACAGTTATCCTGATAAAAATAAATATATCTAAAAAAATTGCATTTTTACAACTAAATTTTTTATTATTTCTCAATTAACTCTCTTGTATGCCATTTTATCGAGAAAAGCCTCCAACAAAGGTTATAGATCTATTCTGTCTCAATCCAACGATGTATAATTTAGCATACCAACGATAAGAAATATTGCGTTAGGAGGGGGAATAGCAACGCGCTACGCTTTGACGCGACCCTTCATTATCATCATTATTATTGCATGTTATATGATTAACACATTCACTCGGACGGAAAATCTTTCTTCAGTTGTTTTATATGTATTTTTGGGCGCTTAGCTCAAATTTGATACTACCAAGCTCATTAAACCACGAAGAAGGGGGGTAGAGGGGGTCCCTCAACCCCAAAATTAGATCTCAGTGTTTGGCAGTAGAAGCATTTCAAAAGCATATAAAGAGAGCCAGTTTTGGTTCGGGGGATTATTCCTAACCCTCATTTAGGGTTGTTCCATCATCCACCACCTATGGACCCGCCGTGTCCCGGACTGGCTCAAACCGGCAGGTGTCAAACACCATCACGGACCGCCCACCCACCACTTAAATTAATATTCACACTATATACAATAGTCATTCTCTCAAAATCACTCTCCCTCTTTTTCCTTCTCCTCCCCTCCTCCTCTCTTTCTCTTCTCCTCCCCTCCTCTCTTCTTCCTCTTCTCTTCTTCCTCCTCCTCCTCATTTCGTTTTCTTCTTCTTCTTCTTCTTCTTCTTCTTTTTCTTCTTCTCTTCCTTCTTTTACTGTTCTTGACAATCCAATTCAATCTCGTGATCAATAATTCATCAATATTAGGACTATTTTCGCAAGAAAGACCATCACAGTGCTCACACATGGCAGAGCAATCAAGTCCCACTTTCCGACACCCACAATATTTAAGACATGATGTCTTACAGCTACAAGACACAAGGTGCAGAAGGTCATCAGGTGCAAAGGGTTGGTGCTTTGTACGGTTTTAAACTTTTCTTGTGATCACCATTTTTCTTCACCATTACAATCTTCCAGCCCCAATCTGTAGCATCCATTCTATTTCCAAGCCATGTCTGCACTTGCAAATACACTCTAAATATATGTTGATGTGCAGCTTCAGACGTTGGAGGAAGCTTAGCTAGATCAAAATTAGATCTGAGTTTTGATTTTCTTGCTAGTTTTGTAAACATGAAGTAACGTGCTTCATTGAGGCTTGTGTGCTTTTTCTGGCCATACAGATTCAGAATAAAATCGTCACCATTTCTTTTCAGTTCTCTTTAGATGAATTTTCACAAATGAACACTGATGCTGTCTTTGAGCTTATTCTGATTTTTGAACAATTTCTAAAGATTTTATTTTCCAAGGCCGAAAAAAAGAAGAAGTTGTATCACAGCCTGTTATTGCATAAGCAAACAGTAAACGCTTCCTTGTATTTTTCACCTATCTATTATCTTTGGAAAGTCTTCAATGATCATGTTAGACAGACCAGCATTTCTTTCTTCATGGATACACATACTCACGAATACTTTCAATGTTTTGAAATGATCCACTTGAAATCCTCTTCACAGTAGTTTGAGTTTGGACACAAGAACCTGGTGTGATGCACTGAATGCCTCCCATGGAATGAAAAGTTCCTAGTCCATCTAAGGTTCGAATATTTACGTCGGCATTGTCAAAAACGTGTTGAAGAAATCCATCAGGTTCAATAATTGGGGAGCCAGCACTGATTAGTGACGTTATGTAAGTCAAAGCTTCGTTGTATGATGCACACACTCCCATTGAAGACAACATGTTTATTAAATGTTTAGAACCATACAGTCGATGTAAAGTCAAAGCTAGGCTTGTCTGTATAGGTGAAAGGAATGATCTTGGTCTCACAGCAGATATTATAGCATGACTTATAATACATTTCTTATTGACTTTTTGTGATTCAATTGAATTCCTCTTCTTTGTAACCTGTGACATGAACATTTCAAGAGTCTCGGGGATGAGATTTTTTCCACCTGATTTAATTGTTTCCAAATCTGGATACGAATTGAAGTCATAGGTTTTCCTTTGTATGTCTTCTCTTATTATTGAGGCAGCAGCTGAAACAATCCTCTTCTTCTCTTCTTCTAGATCAAGAGCCCTGTTTCTATACCAATTGTCCACAATTTTATGCACATTGTCAGTAAGGCAGAAAACATTCTTTTTACCAGAAACATTTGTTAATGTTAGTCTCCAAGAACATTTTCACCCCATATGTCACTCCTAACGTTGCACTTTTGTAAAAAACTTTCTTTGAACTCGATCGTCGTTACTTCGTGAAATGGTTTTCTATATGAGTTGGAATTTTAGAGCTGCAATTTGCTGATTTTCCACAAATAAAAACAACACAACTAAAATCAAATTGTCTGATGGGTTCTACGAGTAACTCCAGTGGTTGATGTACTGGGTTCATTTTGTTCATCTAGTGTCTTTATAGCTGCTTGAATACTCGAAGGTCTTGTGTATTGTTGCCTACATAACTTGTGTAATTTAATAGTACTCTTTCCTCGTAGTTTTTCATGTAAACTGTCTCTTCTTTTTTGCTGGCTTCAGAAATAGCATTGATTCCATTCTTACAACTACAATATTGTCATCTAGTTTGTTACCACAAATTAAACAATTTAAGTCCGATTCATCCATCACTAATTGTTTCAAACTTGTTTGGAGTAACAGGAGCACATCATGCCGAACTGATATTCTACAAAACTATATTTTGGTGTGTAATCACTCAGAAGGGATCACAAATAAATAAATTCATAATCGAACTGTGTGAAAAAATTGTCACCATCAATGCACTAACTACGAAAAATCTACCACGTGTTTCACTATGAAAAATTACGAAAAATCTACCACGTGTTTCACTATGAAAAATACGAAAAATCTACCATGTGCTTCACTACGAAAAATACGAAAAATCTACCACGTGTTTCACTACGAAAAAAATACGAAAAATCTACCACGTGCTTCACTACGAAAAATCTACCACGTGCTTCACAACGAAAAATTACGAAAAATCTACCACGTGCTTCACTACGAAAAGTCTACCACGCACGTCCGAACTTGGCAAACTTCCCTTTGAAACTGACATGAGGGATGAGAATGCCACTCATACGAGAATGCAAAGAACGAGTTTCTTTTCTTTATTTAGCAACAAAAACAATATTGAGAGGAGCAACGTTAGCGCCGCACCCCTACTGCCCGGCCCAGCCATAATAATAGATGTCATCTATTTCTATGGGCCCAGCTCACCACTGTATTGTCAAAATGTAGCATACAAAATACTTAGTCTTTTGTATATAATATAGTTATATGTTATATAGTTATGCTATGAGCCTCACTCTGCATTTGTATCTTCAAAAATATCCATATTATGCATTCTATACAACATCTAGTCACAATGGTTCTCTTAAAATCTAACAATTTAATTTTATGAACTTAAAGCCACAAAAACAAGCTACTTTCTATTGAACATAAAAACTATTCTATCAATCTGAACTATGAGTATTGAAGAATAAAATATAACTGAGAATCTCTCGTTTTTCAAATAGACGCATGGCTTGTGCGAGCTTGATGTGAGGGGACCGCGTAGCTCGTAGCGTAAAAGTGTAGCGCGTTGCTATTTCCCCCTCCCAGAGTGACATTTTAGATTTTTTGTAAGCAAGATTTATATCGTTGGATTGAGAAAGAATAGATCTTAAACTATAACTCTATTACAATTAGGCTATACCAATTGTGATATTTTCTGCTTTTGTTATTTAATAGCCAAGTTTCTCAATATTAAATCATCATATTGTCACCATGTATTTCGTGACTAATGAGGGAAATTGTTTTTAGAGCTAGTTTTGTCGATGCTCGGTTATCTTTGTACAAGTTCTCGTTGTCCAACGAGCGGCTCAGGCACTGGGCTACTGCTCAGGTAAGCCGCGCATCCTTGTTTTATCTCACTCGGCTGCCAAGGGAGGCTCGCCGAACAGAAGAGAGCCAGTTTGGTCAGTTGGTCTAGAGCTGTTGGACGGAGCAGGACACGGCCAGAGTGAGCGCAACTCGTGACACGGACATCCTCTATACTTCTTACAACTATACCTCTATACAACTCCGAGCTACGTCTTCCCTTCGGTGGAGCTATGGAAGGACGTGTGAGGCATCGAGATACGGCATCGGCGAGAAGGCGAGTCTCGAACGACGACATTCGCAATTCGTGACAGTCATACAGCCTATTTCGACCTGCGACTACAAGTTTGATTCTGAACCAAAATCTAACAGGACCCAGAAATATTCCGAAGAGGATCGGAATAGCAAGAGGACCTCCAGTAGAGATTGGTAACGCTTTTCCCGTCCCGGAGATCGTGTTCCTAAGAGCCAGAAACAGCCGGTGACCGAGGTGTTGGACTCGGTGACTTCCAGTGACGCCCGGTTCCAGGGCCCTTCTATATTGCTGCTTCAAGTGGAACAGCAAGAGGACCTCCAGTAGGGATCGGGAACACCTTTCCCGTCCCAGAGATCACGATCCTGAGAGCCAGAAACAGCCGGTGACCGAGGTGTTGGATCCGGTGACCACTAGTAACGCCCGGTACCAGGGCCCTTCTATCTTGCTGATTCCAAGTGGAATAGCAAGAGGACCTTCATTAGAGATTGGGAACGCTTTTCCCGACCCGGAGATCGTATTCCCAGAGGCTGCCAGACTGTTCCTACTCCCGTCTCTCCATGCCCAACCCTGTTAGGCAGTGCGAAAGCACGGCCCCTTTTTCCTAAAAGAGGGAATCAACTCAACAAGACACTCAAGGCTCTGTTTCAACCCTCGACTCGAGCGAGGGTGGTTGACGGACACCACACCAAGCATCCCGTCCCCTGCTGCGGCCCACCCCAGACGCCGACTGAGTCTAGCCGGCCCAGAGTGACACTGGAAATTCTGTTAGAGGACGGTGTGGGAAAAAATCTACTCAGAATATTCATACATTCAATAGAGAACTCGTGAAGTGGAGAATTAATTCATCACAGAAGACATGAATTTGATGAGATGAATAATTATTGTGGTTGAGAGAATTCTGGGTTCATGACATTTGATTTATTCTACAAACATAATAAGCTCCTGCTCACGAGTTCCTACTCGTACAAAGAAAAGTCAAGAGAAATTTCTGAATTAAATCTTATTTTCTTTTATAAAATTAATCTTGACAGTTAAAATTCAATATTCTCTCTTCTCGATCACATACTAGTACATCCTTCTATACGTCTCATTAAACAATTCTATTTCAATTTCATTTTAATCGTTCCCGTTCCTTCTCTCCTTCGGAAATTGTAATCTCTTCACATTCAATAGAAACCTTTCCCTCTTATTATATTTTATAATTTCTTATTTCATCTTTTGTGAGTTGTTAATGACTCGTATTGAATTGTATTAGCAACTATCACCTGCGCACAGGACTTTCCTTGCGGGTGTTTTGGTTTCTTATATTTTTGCTGAATGGTTTTTTTTCTGTTTTGAAGAACCAATGAAGAACTTTTGATTTGATTTGATTTATCAAGTCCTGTTCTCCAGACTACTCAGATTCCAACACTTTCCTCTTGAACCATAAATAATACTTTTTTACTCAGATTCCAACACTTTTCTCTCAAAAAGTGTAATTCCAAAGCCCAATATCAAACTTTAAAATTCCAAACCTAATAATTTCAACTCCAATAATAATAGACTTAACTTCAAATTCAACTTCAATTTCAGGTGGTTTAAAATACATTTTAATTTCCAATGGACTTTTTTCTAGTAATTCTTGGTATGTTTTTGTATTGTTTCAGGTGCACCTACGCACGCACACGGGTGAGAAACCGTTCCACTGCACGGAGTGCGGCAAGCAGTTCAGCCAACTGCGCAACTACAAATACCACCGCTCCGTGCACGAGGGCACCAAAGAGTTCGCCGCAACCTGCCCCGAGTGCGGCAAATACTTCAACGACCGCGGCTACCTCAGCTCGCACATGAAAATTCACCGCAACCGCAAGGAATACGGCTGCGAGTACTGCGGCAAAAGCTTCAATCAAAGAGTGGCCTACAACATGCATGTCCGCATCCACACCGGTGTCAAGCCGCACGTGTGTCCGCACTGTTCCAAATCGTTTTCGCGGAAAATGCTGCTCAAGCAACACCTCCGCATCCATACCGGTGAGAAACCGTTCACCTGTGTAGTCTGCCAGAAAGCGTTCGCAGACCGCTCCAACATGACTCTACACATGCGACTGCACTCAGGGGTCAAACCCTACACATGTAGTGTCTGTTCTAAATCGTTCACCAAAAAACACCACCTGAAAACCCACATGAACTACCACACTGGTGTTAAACCCTACGCGTGTTCCAAGTGTGGCCTGAGGTTCAGTCAGTCGAGCAATATGAGGACTCATTTCAAGAAATGCACTTCGACGGGGCCGGTGCAACAGAATGCAACTGCAGCAGGTGCATCAGGGAGTGGTGAATGCATCGCGAATCCTTTAGTGGCAGTGCCGGCAAGTGTCGTGAAAAATGATGTGGTCAAGATTGGAGCAAATGTGGTCATCGATTCTAATGTCAAATGATTATAAGGTACACTAGTTTCATTGACAAAATATAGATCGCTTAGTTTGTTAATATTGAATGTTGGTTATATTACTGTCAAGCTGTTTTGTTTTATCAAGGAAAAATAAAATTTCGATAAGAGACCAATTAGATTATTGGATCCATTCAAACAATATGAATTATCGTATTGAGTAATATAAGTAGGCAGAGGTTTTATAAGTTGATCAAATGAATTCAGGAGTCAAGTTGTATTTTTATTGAATTTCATTGACAGCTTGAATGATAGTATCACTAAAAAACGTAAGAATCACTATTATCATCATTAACAAGAGAAGTTGAACAAAACACAAAAATATGTTATTTACTACTGGATGACATACAGTAGTCAACATGAGCTTTGATCATAATCGTAGTCAATGATCATCGAAAACCTCTAATAAATGCTATTAGTGAAAAAAATTCAAAGAAGCTTTCAATAGGTTCCTCGTAAAATGGACGGAGTATTATTATCTGCCCTATTATTCAACAATTAGTGTTTGAATATTTTATACAAAAATATTGTGCAGATTCATTGATAAGTTTTAGAGTAGGATTAGTTCAGTGGATAAGTTTTCAAGATAAGTGTAGCCCAAATATCAAAATAACGTAGTGTTCTCTTAATTTTCAATAACAGAAGAGTTAAGATAATATTATCGAGCTATCAATTTGCTGTAAAAATTTAGTAAGTGATCAATTTTCATCTGTGATAAGTCCAATGTTGGAACTGTTTATTCTTGTTAGTTGAATTGTTATTTTATATTGATCTATTTAAAAACAAGATAAATATTCTTGCCATATTTTTAATGAGTATACTATTGCGTGCTGTGCCTTATAAAGGATCAATTATTTCATTTTTCATAAAAACTATCAATAAGAAAAGTACAAAAGAACAATCAAAATAAGTTTTAGAGAATGAGAGCGCTTCTAGAATTTTCTTTCAAAATGAGAGGAAACATGACAATAAATGGTGCTTATTTTTTTATAGTCTAGACTCTAGAGCAATATGGTTAGGAGCTACTTTGAGAAAAATAAGATGCTTTGTGTAAGATTGCATTGTTATGTAGTTTTAAGTTAATTCACAATGAGTCAACATTCATCAGAAATATGTAGAGTATTCTAAAGTTGGGAGTCATTCTCTCCAATTGGAATACTCTAAAAATTTATCTCATGAAGAAAAACTCCTGGATAAATCAGTCAAAAGATAATTTATAATAAGGGAAATGGAATATCTTATAGGTTATTGATTATTCATGCTCACAAATAATATGATACTTATGTACAATATGTACAATAATAATGTTTATTTTCAGTAGCTTTTGTAGATTGCTTTTTCTGTTCAGTATTGTTATTTTTATTCTATTGATTATCTGTTATTATTTTTAAGTTAATTTTATGCTTGTACTCGGATTGCTCGAAGATTACTTGTTGAAATAAGTTTAGCTATGCAGAGAGAATTCTCTTGTATATTATGATAATGGACTTGTTATCGTATTGATTAAGTTGTTGCCTGGAATCAAAATTGGCCCAGATACTTGTAATCATAAAATTTGAAAATATAAATTTGTATAGTACCTATTTGTATTTAAAACATACTTTCATGAATTCCAAGACAATCAAAATCATGACTTTATATAGATCTGTGACGACAACTTTTAAGTGTTCAATATATCATAACATATGCTTCTTGAGAATGAAACATTTTCCAAATTGACATAATAAGTTATTCAAATTATTAATATCAAAGTCTTTTGTGATAGGAATAGTCAGTTGAATACCTACTGCTCCACTGACATGACTACTCATGAAATCTGCCATGAAACACTCATTTTGTAAAATTTAATTATGAACATTTTTTTAACATTCGTTTCGATCATATTTTTGGCAATTTCACGGTGGAATTTTCCAAGAATTTGGATCCAAGCTAGACATCTGATACACAAAATTCATCAGTTTTCCATGAACAATATTTATGCTACCGGAGCTCAAATGTTAATTATTATCTAGATTGAAGAATATAACAGCTCAGTTACATTTCATTTTACGAGATCATTGAATATTCAAATAGAAAACTAAGGTGTAGTAAGTGTGATAGCTGTAAGTTATTGTTTGTAAAAATGTTTTGTTTATTGTTACTGAGTTCAGTTATTTGTATTTTAAAGAGGTTTATCGACCATAAATATATCTTTTTTGATTGAATAATGTTGTTTATATGATAGAACCCTCTATTGCAAAATTGATTATACTACTACTACAGGTAGAGAGAAAACATCCAGTTGTGTCTGGATATAATTCATTACATACTGTCAGCATTGCTTTAATGGGAAGCATCGGTGTAATTTGTAAGGAATGCTGAAAATCGAAGTCTTCATCAAACTAACGTCAACAGTATGAAATGAATCTTACTTTGAAAAATCTCTACAATAGTCGTCTAAATGGAAGGTGATTATTTAAGCCATTACTCCTGCTCCAAATAGGTGCATGTAACAGAAAAACGTTCACCGAGGAAAACAGTTATCCATAATAGACTATTAAAATAGGAGTTGAAAGGAATCTAGCAAAGATTTGATAATCCAGGCAATGTATTCCATCTGTATATGGCCAATCATGAATATCTCATTGGACAAACTATAATCAGAATCAGGTTATGACCAAATATCGCCTCAAGATAGACTTCTCATTGTTGTGGTGGTTGTGGATGCGATTCAATATGAAATGGAACAACCTTTCGAAATTCTTATTTAATTTCCCAAATCAATTATTTCTTTTTTGAATTCTGGATTCAGAAAGAATTTTCCAACCATGACACTTCGATTCGCAAAATTCAAAACTGAACTTCCCAGCATGTTAATCATTTTTGTGAATCAATTATTCTGGAATAAATGATAGAAATGGAGAAGCCAGATATATGTAGTAAGGACATTCATTTTTGGTTCAATTCCCATCAATGGGAAAATTTATGCCAAATTCAAATAAAAATGTTCCTAATTTTTTTTTCAATTGGGCTTGATGTTGCAGACAAAATATAATTTCAATGGACTATGCTGTTCATAGTCAAACTATCGGGATATAAAATGTTATCCAATGTAAAGGTCTAGAGTGGGATTCGCTCCATACTGACAGCATTGGTTTACTGACTGGAAAGCATTGATCTCATGATATGAGGAATGCTGAAAGTATGAAATGAATCTAACTGGAAGTCTAAAGCATTTTTCGATTGGCTATGCCGCCTTAGTAAGATAAGACAACACTGATAAGGCTTATTTAAATTTATGTTCCATGCTGTTCTGTATGGTATGAGGCTTATTTTTTTAATTTGCGCTGATAAACTTCCAAGTGATAAAACATTATTTGTGTCAGGCTACCGAATTCACTAGTTTGATTTACAAAATGCAGCCTACTGGAGGCTACAGAAATATAATTTCATTGTTTTGTTCTTGTCATTTCTCATCTTCTTATTCTTATTTCTTCTTTCCCTCATTCTCCTTCCCGTTGGTCGCCAGTATTATTCTGTCGCTCACCATTTGAACAAGAATAAATATAACTCAACAAGCGTAAATAAGGATTATCATAGTAAACATGATGGAATATGAGGAATTAAATTGGAATCGGTCAACAAAAATAGACCAAAAGAACAGAAGGAAATCGTAAAAATAGAATACTGCAAGCAATTAGCATTAGGCTAGGGTTAGACCAAACGTGCATAGAGCTAGAGCATGAATTCTGGAGCATAAAACACATAGAAACTATACTCAACATAAATGTGAAGCATGATGAATTATGTATCCAGAAGAATATGAATTCAATGTTAGTTCTTCATAGTTTTAGAGCTTTCAAACTGGCTTTATCCAGATTTCTATTAATATTATTGTTCAGAATTTAGCATCATTTGTTCGTTTGTTCTAACCCCAGCCACAGAATCATTAGAAGAATTAGCAGGCGTTCAGCATAAGGATACTGATGGTGGGGAAGATGAAAAGAAGAAGAAGACGAAAAAGAAGAAGAAGAAAGAGAAAAATAAAATTATGATACCTAGATGGTCCAGAGCATCAGTGACATTGTATTTGATGTAATGTTTCGTGTATAGCGGCGTTACTGGAATTATTATAAAAATCTCTGGCAATCCTTCTTGCTCTCAAGGTCAAGTAGGCCAATCTTATTATTCAGCGTAACGGCCAGATTGGCGTGCTCCTGCTACTGTGAATATGAAACTAAAGTTCACAAAAATGGTTTCATTTTATCACTATAGCTCCATGTATATACGAGGATCCATGTATTTTCGAGGACAGTTAACTATAGTGAGATTCACGTTATAAAGTCAGTGGAAATAAGAGTGGCCAAGTATCATCATATTTCCACCGCCTTCTAGAGTACATAGCATGATTCAAGTCACCCCCGTATATGAATTAAATTCTTTATCCTTGTTGATAATGATTAATTCTATGTCACTCGTCAAGAAAATAAAATTCTCCATGACTCAATATTAGTTTCATGATTGAGATTGAATATTTTGTTGGCTCATAATATTTTATTATATCATATATTTATATTATATTATACAACCTACATTGTCTAAATGAAACATTTCACCAACAGTGCGGAGCTAGAGGAGGCTAGATGAGTCATCTGATTTGTCTAATACATTATTCAATACAAAATAATACATTATTTTGATGAAAGTGAATCATGTGCTGACTTTATAATGTAAATCTCGTCATGATACTTTCATAATTCACAACTATGAATAAGATCTACCATTTAGAAAAAAATCTTTGTTGAAATGAGAATTGCATGTCAGTACTGTATAGCATATTTAGTATATAATCTACTGTTCCATCTTGGATTTACTCGAACTCATCTTCAACAAGGCTGCTATTGAGCACATGAGAGCCATCAAATATAAGAAATCGTCAACTATTGTTAACAGCATCAAATAACTCGAACCAATAATGAGAATCATTTCAGGCTAGACATTTTTTGCATAAATTAAGTATAAACTTTCTAATAGAACATTCAAACATTCATATGAAAAACTAAATTTCGTTATTCGGAAATCCATTATTGAAAAATCTACGTTTGTTCAAAATAATATATCATTGTTCTTCAATATTGAGAAGCTTGAAACAAAAAATAAGCTTGAAACAATATTATTCAAATTTCAACTAGTCTTATATTCATTTTGAATTGTCAGCTCAGGGAAGCATTGGTATTATGTAGGTGGAATGCTGTATAATAGATTAAGTTCACTACAGGTAAGCAAGCCATTCCCTATCCGGCTGCTAGTCAACAATGTTGGACCAGTTATAGTAAGACCACTAGTCGGATCTTTCATCATTTTCGCCCTGACTGTTTGGACTACCTAGTCGGATCTTTCACCAATCGTCTCTGACTATAGAATGTTGGATGTGTTGGTCCAACTCGTCCAACTAGACATCCAACACTTGACCCATCATCAACAACCCCATTCACGGTCCGAAGTCGAATCTCCAACATGCAACATTGAATCTTGGACCTCAAGTTGGTCAAGAATCTGCTGAGTGAATGGCCCGATTTAGTAGAACCAGCCTCAATGCCAGCATTCACTTACGCTTCAAACTGAAAGCAATAGTTTAATCATATTCAATAACAGCGAGACACACTCACAGCCTCACAATAATGACTGATAGAGTCTGTCATTCTTACCAGCAAACACGTTATAGAAATTAACTGTGGCATTACTTCATATTTCTTGCAATAACGTTCGCTATACTGTATAATATTAAGTTATATTAGCTGAGTTCACAAATCACATCAATAGTTAAAGTAATATCGCTTTCATTCGGTAACATGTTAAGCGATACTTCACAAACATATTCTCTCCAAACAGTCAGTATTCCTCGACGTATCCTATTCAACCGATGCTGACCGTTTAGAATGAATATCACTAGGCCTATAGTAATATTATAAACTATGGTTACATGGAGCGATAATTCGTCAAGGACTAACAAGGTCAACAATCTAACTACAGCTTACCGCAAATCATCATTCAGATGAATGTGGATCAATAAGTCATACAATTACAGTATACCCGAACAATATATTTATAGAATGAGCAGAGTCGTAAGCAATAAGTACTCAAGGTGAGTTGGATATATTCTGTGAGAAGCGACACGTAAACTACCTCCGTAAACAAAGCCGTAGTGCATTCTTGTGAAGTCAGAATGTGTGAAAAAACTATGCTTCCAAAAATATAAGTTGCACTTTAACCCTATATGTTTGAATAATTATAGATTCATGCGATCTATTTTAACAACAATAAGTGATATGATTATTATCAATTATTCATATTCAATGATATATAAATCAATACGGTATCTTAAATCTGGGTTATACTCATTGCTTGATATATATGTATCTCTTAAGCTTGAGATACCTTAAAAAGAGAAATAGAGTTTTTCTAAAGAGATTGGAAAATAGGAGTTGAAGTATCTAAATAAAGAGAGCATCTTGTTTCCACTGATGCGAAGTTAATCAACCCTTTTTCTAGTTGAGAACTTGAATAGATGAAACAAGTTCTAGAAAAAGGGTTTGACCACTATTTGGCATTTTGAGAAAGTATCTAAAGATTATGATGGGAGAATAACTCAATATAAAAATTTGTTTGAGTATCAAACTTACATCAATTTTACTATTCATTCAATCAGTTCATCAATTTTATCAAGTTAAAACATTCTATTCGTAGATTTTTCGCTTCTTCTTATAATTTTATGAGAAGCACTTTGATTGTCTTAGCTGTTACCAATTATTTGAGATTTATAGGTATTTTATTGCAATTGGATGTTGAAACACGCACGATAAGATTGAACAAGAAAGAAATCACTTGGAATAATACTCATTGATCGCCATTTGTGACCCACAGGTTATATGACATTTGCACATTGCAAAGCGTACAAATCTATTTTCAGGTATCAATAACAAATTTACTCAAGGCTGTTTTGAGCTTTGATTTTTAACCTTAGATTTTTTTAACTTTCGAACATTTCATACGTAGGAAATGAAGAAGTAGGAGAAAAAGAAGAAGCAGAAGAAGGAGAAGGAGAAGAAGAGAAATAAGAAGGATATGAAGAGAATTATGTAGATTATGATGATGATGATTATTATTATTATTTTGCGTATGATTTATTGAATTTTACGAGAAAGAAGAAAATACTGTTATACAAAGTGCGGCAGAAAGGATGAACGGTTTTCAAAAAAGTAATATGTCGTTACCTGTGCATAAAAAAAAAATATTTACAGAACAATATTCACATTATCTTACAATTTTAGGAAATTAATAGTAACTGGATGCTGTTAGTGATACATAGTATATTAACAAATATTGTAGCAAACATAATATATCATTCTAAATCGAATTCATAGTATATCTATTTGTAATTAATGATGTGTTTGTTTTTTGAAGTGTGAATAAATTGTTATTTTGATGAGTGATAGCAGCTTTACCTAGATTTTGATTTGGACTGTAGTATAAATTTGAAGAGGGACAGTTTTGGGCATAAGCCTGTTGTGCCTCCTCATATAGCAGTGAAAATAAATGTACGACTGAGAGAATGAATAAATAAATATAAACTATAAATTCAATATTTCGTTACACATTTTCTATGCTTTAACACTCCAGAGCAAAGCTCGGTCCCCCGATATTATTATATTAAACGATCTAACGCAATCCTTTCTATCCTCAACTTATCTTATATCAGTTTTGAAAAGATATAATATTTATTGAAATATATCATGATTCAATCATATTAAATTTAGATAATATGAGTAATACAAATGAGTCGGTTCAAATAATGACGTTCGCACCTAAACAAGGTTCTTACGCTTTTCTTGTAAATCATAAGAAATAGTCCAGCTTAGTGTGAGAAATTCTCAAAAGTTGAAGGAATTTCAAAATTGGAAAACTTGAATTCCTACCGAATTGGAATATGAGAGGAGTAGAAATAAATTCATGATAATGTAAATGATAGTGTAAACTTCAACTCATGAGTTTGCATTTTCTTTTTACATGAGTAGTTTGAAATTAAAATTAGTGACCCCTTTCAAATTTGCAGATGCTACTTTGTTATCTGGTTTCAACTACCTATCAATCTCCATGACACCTGCATAAAATTAAGTGCAAGATATCATACATTTGTTCTGCATTCCAACAAACGCTTGCAGTGTGATGCATTTTAATAAGAGGTTATCAACTTCCGAAACCGGATGTTGAGGGTGTTTATTACTTACAGACTCCCTTGTGTGATTTCCTCCCCCGTAGACTGCAAATAATCTGTACCGAGAAAATTCACTAGTATTAATATGATTTAAACATTTCTTTTCCCCAACAAATTAATCGAATAGAAGTCCCACGCGTGTTGCAATCTTATAAAAAATAATACCAGCAACCATACCAGTTTCTCAGTCACATGCAACAGAGTAGCTTCAATCAATCGTATTGTAAAATAATGTAATTTACTCACTAATTTATATGTTGGTTGAAATTCTGCATTGAAATGAAACTGGTCTGCTCTCTCGAACAATCTCATCAAGTCCCAAGATTTTTTTCCAATTTAAATTATATTGAAAATAAGTTCTATCATAACACATGTATTTCTGCCCTCTTTTCAGAACCGAATGAACCTGATCTACTTTATTACTACTTGCTTACCGATCAGAATAATAATTTTCCATCCGATCCCAGCCATTTTTGATTAGGTTGATGTGCTTTTAAATTGCCACACGAACTGCAATAAATCAGTCTAATTCGTGATTGATTATGTCTGCGACTTAATACCTAGAACTTAGCAATGTCTTTTAGTTTATTTTTTTCTATTAAGCTTCATCCGCTCCAATTTGCTGACTGCATTATTGGATCGACAAAATTGAGAGGAAATGTCATTATATACAAATCAGAGAAAAATTGTAAATCTGGGTGATTATTTTGATGTGCGGTTTTCCTCAATTGAGTGTAGACTACGTACCACATCGCTGTAGGTCGTACAAATCAATACAATTCTATATCAATGTAATAATTGAAACGGATTTATTAGGAGTGTCTGTCAGGTTCTGTATAACATTACGATGATGTAGATTAGAATGTTCCTCGATCATATTATATACAGAAACCTGTTAAGTTAATAAGATATTGGAGTTGTACAGCGTTGAATACCTTCTCAATTCACACGAGCTGGTAATATTCCTCACGGGCTGTGGGTTCTAGTAGCAGATACGCTAATATTATGAGCTGTGTGCTCCCACTTGTATTACAAGCTGATTGGAACCCTTTGGGGTGAGAAGGACGGAAGACGAAAGAGTTGATGATGAGGAAGGAGATGATGGGAACGAGAAGAAGGAAGGAGGAGTAACAAATTTATGACCCCCGGTTTTGGAGAGGTCGGCCACACACCGCAAGCAAGTATGCGGCCGATTAACTAAAGCAACAGGCAATTTTGTTTTCGGGAAAATGAATCCGAATTATTATTGTTGTCTTGTCTAGTTGTTCGTAAATTTTAGGGTCGATCAGGAAAAGAGTGGCGCATAATTAGGCCCGGATAATGAACTGCTAAATAACGTGTAGAAAAAGTGGTGGGCATTCGTATCATCACGTATGATTTTTTTGCCTTTGTGCACCTTGTTTGCGATAGAAGGAGAAACATAAGAAAACGGAAAGAGGTGAAGAGCAGGTAGTAGTGTTAGAGGTAGAAGGAAGTGGAGTGTAAAAACTGTAAGATTGATTTAAATTATGCGTCATGATCGGACGAAAATTAGAGCCTGTCTAGTCAACTATCAGATTTTGAGAATTGTTTATGAGTGACTAACTTGTGAGCACTGCATTTTTTGTGGAATAGCCGGAGAGAATGAAAAAATGCAGACAGAGAGAAAGAATGAATGAGTAAGGAACGAGAATGTGAAAGAGGAAGATAGAATGATGAGAAAGAGGATTTGTTGATAGGGAGGAATGAATGACCTAAAATTGGTGGCAAAGCTCGAAAACTATGGTGTTAAGTGAGAGTATGAGATTCATTACAATCTGCCAGCATGACTTAAAATTTGGAACGTGAGATCCTTTCAATATAAGGATCCGACACGAACAATTTCGATCAAATGCGATTCAAGATGGCGGCAAAAATGGCGAAAATGTTGTCAAAAACAGGGCTTTTCGCGATTTCCTCGAAACGGCTCCAAACGATTTTGATTAAAGTTATACCTAAAATAGTCATCGATAAGCTCTATCAACTGCCACAAGTCTCATTCTGTAAAAATTTCAAGAGCTCCGCCCCATCTATGCAAAGTTTGATTTTAGATTCTCAATTATCAGGCTTCAGATACAATTAAACAAAAAATTTTGATTGGAAAAGATTGAGCATGAGAATCTCTACAATTAATGTTCAGTAACATTTTCATCTTAAATTAAAAATAAGCTCGAAATTCGAGAAAATGTTATTATCCAATTGCAAACTATTGGCAACTGGATTCTATTGAATGATCCACTATGAAGAGATAGCAGACCTCGTGTGTCTCCAGCGTTATTGCCCTGTCACCAGCTGGCTCAAATCTTTGAATAGTAGACTTGAGATGCGCGGGAACACTAGCGTCAAGTGATCAATTTTCATAACGGCAAGGGAAGTCTTGTGAGTGCGCCACACCAGATTTTCCTAGTTGAGAACTTGAATAGATGAAACAAGTTCTGGAAAAAGGGTTTGACCACTATTTGGCATTTCAAGAAAGTATCTTAAGATTATGATGGGAGAACAACTCAATATACACATTTTTTTGAGTATCAAACTTAGCCTACATCAATTTTACTATTCATTCAATCAGTTTATCAATTTCATCAAGTTGAAACATTCTATTCGTAGATTTTTCGCTTCTTATAATTTTACTAGTAGTTCTGTGAACAGTAGACCTCACGCAATATTCTCATCCACAAGTACCTGATTCAAAGGCGTGATCCGTGGTCTAGTGGATAGAGTGCTTGCGTAGCAGCATAGAGATCCCGGGTTCAAGCCCTCTCAATACCAAAAGTTTTTTAACCAGGTCACTCCCGTGTTATCGGATGGCACGTTAAACTGTCGGTCCCGGCTGAAGTATGACAGTCGTAAGGCCCATTGACGGTTTAAATTATATATTGAGGCGGTGGGACCTTCCCACAAGGGACTCCACCAACAAAAAGCTATACGATTTACTTTTTTTTACCGATGCAAACTATAGACCTTATGGAAATACAGCAATAGACTGGCTTCTCCACACATCTGTGTAATCACTTGTCAGCTGATTTATGATGAATAATAATTATATAGACTGATTTTTACTCTAATATTGGCGTATGAAGGAGGCTCCTTTTCCCTCTTTTATTATCCTTGAAATGCAAAATTTCCAAAAACCAAGTATATAGGTCGACGTGCAATTAAAAAAGGAACATACCTGTCAAATTTCATGAAAATCTATTATCGCGTTTCGCCGTAAATGCGCAACATACAAACATAAACATTCAAACATTTAAACATTAAGAGAAATGCAAAACCGTCGACTTGAATCTTAGACCTCACTTCGCTCGGTCAATAAGAGTCACTTTGATTGTCTTAGCTGTTACCAATTAATTGAGATTTATAGGTATTTTATTGCAATTGGATGTTGAAACGCGATAAGATTGAGCAAGAAAGAAATCACTTGGAACATTACCTATTGATCGCCATTTGTGGCCCACAGGTTATGACATTTGCACATTGCAAAGCGTACAAGGCTATTTTCAGGTATCAATAACAAATTTACTCAAGGCTGTTTTGAACTTTGGTTTTTAACTTTTGATTTTTTTTAACTTTTGAACATTTCATTCGTAGGAAATGAAGAAGTAGAAGAAAAAGAAGAAGGAGAAGAAGAGAAATAAGAAGGATAATATGAAGAGAATTATGTAGATTATGATGATGATGATGATTATTATTATTATTATTATTATTATTATCATTTCATTCATCACATGACAAGCTTGAAACAAAAATAAGCTTGAAACAATACTATTCAAATTTCAACTAGTCTTATATTCATTTTGAATTGTCAGCTCAGGGAAGCATTGGAACTATCTAGAAGGAATGCTGTATAATAGATGAAGCTCACTACAGGTAAGCAAGCCATTCCCTATCCGGCTGCTAGTCAACAATGTTGGACCAGTTATATGACTGTTTGGACTACCTAGTCGGATCTTTCACCAATCGTCTCTGACTATAGAATGTTGGATGTGTTGGTCCAACTCGTCCAGCTAGACATCCAACACTCGACCCATCATCAACACGGTCCGAAGTCGAATCTCCAACATGCAACATTGAATCTTGGACCTCAAGTTGGTCAAGAATCTGCTGAGTGAATGGCCCGATTTAGTAGAACCAGCCTCAATGCCAGCATTCACTTACGCTTCAAACTGAAAGCAATAGTTTAATAATATTCAATAACAGCGAGACACACTCACAGCCTCACAATAACACACTACAATAATGACTGATAGAGTCTGTCATTCTTACCAGCAAACACGTTATAGAAATTAACTGTGGCATTACTTCATATTTCTTGCAATAGCGTTCGCTATACTGTATAATATTAAGTTATATTAGCTGAGTTCACAAATCACATCAATAGTTAAAGTAATATCGCTTTCATTCGGTAACATGTTAAGCGATACTTCACAAACATATTCTCTCCAAACAGTCAGTATTCCTCGACGTATCATCAATGTTTCCTATTCAACCGATGCTGACCGTTTAGAATGAATATCACTAGGCCTATAGTAATATTATAAACTATGGTTACATGGAGCGATAATTCGTCAAGGACTAACAAGGTCAACAATCTAACTACAGCTTACCGCAAATCAATCATTCAGATGAATGTGGATCAATAAGTCATACAATTACAGTATACCCGAACAATATATTTATAGAATGAGCAGAGTCCTAAGCAATAAGTACTCAAGGTGAGTTGGATATATTCTGTGAGAAGCGACACGTAAACTACCTCCGTAAACAAAGCCGTAGTGCATTCTTGTGAAGTCAGAATGTGTGAAAAAACTATGCTTCCAAAAATATAAGTTGCACTTTAACCCCTATATGTTTGAATAATTATAGATTCATGCGATCTATTTTAACAACAATAAGTGATATGATTATTATCAATTTATTATTCATTCATATTCAATGATATATAAATCAATACGGTATCTTAAATCTGGGTTATGAGAGAAATACTCTTTGCTTTATATATATGTATCTCTTGAGCTTGAGATACATAAAAAAGGGAAATTGTGAATTTCTAAAGAGATTGGAAAATAGGAGTTGAAGTATCTTCTCCTCTATAAATAAAGAGAGCATCTTGTTTCCACTGATGCGAAGTTAATCAACCCTTTTTCTAGTTGAGTACTTGAATAGATGAAACAAGTTCTAGAAAAGGGTTTGACCACTATTTGGCATTTCAAGAAAGTATCTAAAGATTATGATGGGAGAATAACTCAATATACACATTTTTTTGAATATCAAACTTACATCAATTTTACTATTCATTCAATCAGTTTATCAAGTTGAAACATTCTATTCGTAGATTTTTCGCTTCTTCTTATAATTTTATAAGAAGCACTTTGATTGTCTTAGCTGTTACCAATTATTTGAGATTTATGGGTATTTTATTGCAATTGGATGTTGAAACACGCACGATAAGATTGAACAAGAAAGAAATCACTTGGAATAATACTCATTGATCGCCATTTGTGACCCACAGGTTATATGACATTTGCACATTGCAAAGCGTACAAAGCTATTTTCAGGTATCAATAACAAATTTACTCAAGGCTGTTTTGAGCTTTGATTTTTAACCTTAGATTTTTTTAACTTTTGAACATTTCATACGTAGGAAATGAAGAAGTAGGAGAAAAAGAAGAAGCAGAAGAAGGAGAAGGAGAAGAAGAGAAATAAGAAGGATATGAAGAGAATTATGTAGATTATGATGATGATGATTATTATTATTATTTTGCGTATGATTTATTGAATTTTACGAGAAAGAAGAAAATACTGTTATACAAAGTGCGGCAGAAAGGATGAACGGTTTTCAAAAAAGTAATATGTCGTTACCTGTGCATAAAAAAAAATTATTTACAGAACAATATTCACATTATCTTACAATTTTAGGAAATTAATAGTAACTGGATGCTGTTAGTGATACATAGTATATTAACAAATATTGTAGCAAACATAGTATATCATTCTAAATCGAATTCATAGTATATCTATTTGTAATTGATGATGTGTTTGTTTTTTGAAGTGTGAATAAATTGTTATTTTGATGAGTGATAGCAGCTTTACCTAGATTTTGATTTGGACTGTAGTATAAATTTGAAGAGGGACAGTTTTGGGCATAAGCCTGTTGTGCCTCCTCATATAGCAGTAAAAATAAATGTACGACTGAGAGAATGAATAAATAAATATAAACTATAAATTCAATCTTTCGTTACACATTTTCTATGCTTTAACACTCCAGAGCAAAGCTCGGTCCCCCGATATTATTATATTAAACGATCTAACGCAATCCTTTCTATCCTCAACTTATCTTATATCAGTTTTGAAAAGATATAATATTTATTGAAATATATCATGATTCAATCATATTAAATTTAGATAATATGAGTAATACAAATGAGTCGGTTCAAATAATGACGTTCGCACCTAAACAAGGTTCTTACGCTTTTCTTGTAAATCATAAGAAATAGTCCAGCTTAGTGTGAGAAATTCTCAAAAGTTGAAGGAATTTCAAAATTGGAAAACTTGAATTCCTACCGAATTGGAATATGAGAGGAGTAGAAATAAATTCATGATAATGTAAATGATAGTGTAAACTTCAACTCATGAGTTTACATTTTCTTTTTACATGAGTAGTTTGAAATTAAAATTAGTGACCCCTTTCAAATTTGCAGATGCTACTTTGTTATCTGGTTTCAACTACCTATCAATCTCCATGACACCTGCATAAAATTAAGTGCAAGATATCATACATTTGTTCTGCATTCCAACAAACGCTTGCAGTGTGATGCATTTTAATAAGAGGTTATCAACTTCCGAAACCGGATGTTGAGGGTGTTTATTACTTACAGACTCCCTTGTGTGATTTCCTCCCCCGTAGACTGCAAATAATCTGTACCGAGAAAATTCACTAGTATTAATATGATTTACACATTTCTTTTCCCCAACAAATTAATCGAATAGAAGTCCCACGCGTGTTGCAATCTTATAAAAAATGATACCAGCAACCATACCAGTTTCTCAGTCACATGCAACAGAGTAGCTTCAATCAATCGTATTGTAAAATAATGTAATTTACTCACTAATTTATATGTTGGTTGAAATTCTGCATTGAAATGAAACTGGTCTGCTCTCTCGGACAATCTCATCAAGTCCCAAGATTTTTTCCAATTTAAATTATATTGAAAATAAGTTCTATCATAACACATGTATTTCTGCCCTCTTTTCAGAACCGAATGAACCTGATCTACTTTATTACTACTTGCTTACCGATCAGAATAATAATTTTCCATCCGATCCCAGCCATTTTTGATTAGGTTGATGTGCTTTTAAATTGCCACACGAACTGCAATAAATCAGTCTAATTCGTGATTGATTATGTCTGCGACTTAATACCTAGAACTTAGCAATGTCTTTTAGTTTATTTTTTCTATTAAGCTTCATCCGCTCCAATTTGCTGACTGCATTATTGGATCGACAAAATTGAGAGGAAATGTCATTATATACAAATCAGAGAAAAATTGTAAATCTGGGTGATTATTTTGATGTGCGGTTTTCCTCAATTGAGTGTAGACTACGTACCACATCGCTGTAGGTCGTACAAATCAATACAATTCTATATCAATGTAATAATTGAAACGGATTTATTAGGAGTGTCTGTCAGGTTCTGTATAACATTACGATGATGTAGATTAGAATGTTCCTCGATCATATTATATACAGAAACCTGTTAAGTTAATAAGATATTGGAGTTGTACAGCGTTGAATACCTTCTCAATTCACACGAGCTGGTAATATTCCTCACGGGCTGTGGGTTCTAGTAGCAGATACGCTAATATTATGAGCTGTGTGCTCCCACTTGTATTACAAGCTGATTGGAACCCTTTGGGGTGAGAAGGACGGAAGACGAAAGAGTTGATGATGAGGAAGGAGATGATGGGAACGAGAAGAAGGAAGGAGGAGTAACAAATTTATGACCCCCGGTTTTGGAGAGGTCGGCCACACACCGCAAGCAAGTATGCGGCCGATTAACTAAAGCAACAGGCAATTTTGTTTTCGGGAAAATGAATCCGAATTATTATTGTTGTCTTGTCTAGTTGTTCGTAAATTTTAGGGTCGATCAGGAAAAGAGTGGCGCATAATTAGGCCCGGATAATGAACTGCTAAATAACGTGTAGAAAAAGTGGTGGGCATTCGTATCATCACGTATGATTTTTTTGCCTTTGTGCACCTTGTTTGCGATAGAAGGAGAAACATAAGAAAACGGAAAGAGGTGAAGAGCAGGTAGTAGTGTTAGAGGTAGAAGGAAGTGGAGTGTAAAAACTGTAAGATTGATTTAAATTATGCGTCATGATCGGACGAAAATTAGAGCCTGTCTAGTCAACTATCAGATTTTGAGAATTGTTTATGAGTGACTAACTTGTGAGCACTGCATTTTTTGTGGAATAGCCGGAGAGAATGAAAAAATGCAGACAGAGAGAAAGAATGAGTGAGTAAGGAACGAGAATGTGAAAGAGGAAGATAGAATGATGAGAAAGAGGATTTGTTGATAGGGAGGAATGAATGACCTAAAATTTGGTGGCAAAGCTCGAAAACTATGGTGTTAAAGTGAGAGTATGAGATTCATTACAATCTGCCAGCAATGACTGAATGAGACTCATTTATGATATAGACTCATTCATGGGGATTGATAACAAATGTCTAAGTGGATGCAGTGGTCACTGTGGATGCTGTTGTTTAGAAAGAGCATAAATATGACAAGGTAGGCCTACAGAAGAACCTCATCAACACGGAACCCGGAATTTCGAGTAAGCCAGTTTATGCAGAAAATCAATTACGCAAATAAGTACGTAAAAGTCTCCCAACAATTAATTTCGTCATAACATTCAAAGTTTTTTTCTATGTATGCACTGTGAGGTGTAGAACTTATCTTTATGTTGTGATTGTAGAAGTGCTGTGTATTCTAAATAAAAAAAAAGAGATTCATCAGTTAGTACGTTCATTTTCTCGTATTCTTTTCCCCCATATATATTGTCTATTAGAACCCTATTCTTGAAATGTAAAAAATCATTCATTTATCCATTTCCACAGCAGGAATTAATTATCAAAATGGTTGGGAGATGGAAAAACATGCGAACATCTTTGCTAAATTCATACTAATAAATTAACACCTTAGAACTAAATTTCACTCTTCACTTATCATTACAAATTCGTGTCCAAAAATATTTGCAGGTAAAATTACGATTTATAGATCTATCATAACCGTTACTATCATATTATAATAGTTAAGTTGTTAGTAGGATAATTAAGTCTCAATTCAATAGCTACTATCTCTAATATTATGAATAAAGATTTATTCTCGTGATTATTTCTAATTGAATAAATCAGCAGTTTCTGAATTTTCGTGTATGTAATCTTGTTTTAGTGCAGTAGCTAATGTTTTTTTTCTGAAGCTTTTTTGTATTTTGTTTCTAGTATTTTTTTCATTCTTAGAAAAAATAGTTTTTTCATTTAAAAAAAATAGTTTCTGATACTGACAGGCAGTAGGAATCTGCCTTAATTAGTCATTCACACAACGGAAATACCGTGAACACATCACCAATCTGAGAGATTTTATATCATGCTAGTTTCATTTTTTTTCTACTAGTATACATAGTATATCAATGACGCAGGTAGGCCTGCGCGTGGGGGAGCGAGGGTCGGCCTAATCCTTCAGAGCTCATGCGAAATTGGACAGAGTATAGTTTTCAATCAAATCCCCAAATCTCCTGAAAGTCTTGAATCTTCATCACGTTATTTCATCTCATCTAAATTCTTCTTCAGATTTGAGAACATTATCAAATAACGATGAAATTGTAAGCACATTCTTAATGATAATTCAAAAATTTCCAGAGATAGGCCCACCACTTTGCAATAAAGTACCATAAAAGTTACAAATCAATTACTCTATATAATAACATAGAATAGTCGAAATTAACTGATTCGTGTGTGCAAAGAGTAAATAAAAGTTTACTAAAATATCATCTTAGCAACTACCCAATCATATTAGGCAACTGAAGTTATTGAGAATGTCGTTTTCATCTGGCAAAACAGGTACCTACCTGTGCTATCCGGTTATTACCTTGCCTAAATCACAACACTGTTCAATTATTATTAATTGAATTCATTGAAGTCATACACATTCACTTTACTTGAAATATTACTGTCGTTAATTTCGTCACCATACTGCATTGAGGACGCAAGCTTTTATCGAGTACACAATATAACTATATTTTATGATAAACTGGACATTTGAATGTTACAGTTTGTAGGACTATAGTATGCTCAGTACTGATGTATATACATCTGCATAGACTATAATATCGCAGTAATCTTCGTAACTCAACTATATTATTCAATCCTCTGCTCTACATTTCAACTCTACCGTTTATTGAACATCAGAGTCTCTTGCTGTTAATATTTAAATGTAGTAGCTTGAGCATCTGTGATTTGTAAAAGAGAAAGGATATCCTATTGACGTAATTTCTGCTCAGAAGAATATAAAATAGAATACGTTATCTTCCTAAGATCTGAATGGTCAGATGAATGGTTATGACTTGAAAGTATTGCATGCATGTGTATAACGTGCTATAGATCAAAAGTGAGACCGATATTATTTCAGATTGGAGATTCTGTTCTATAAATATAATGATGTTTGAAATTATATGATTAGGTTATACAGCTAGTGAATGCACTTATTAGTTTGTATTTAACATATTATTTATTACATTTTGAAAGCAATGGTAATAAGAAAGTGGATTGTGTATTATAATATCACGGCGAGCCAGAACTTCCAAAACGATTCCTCCGCCAATGGGATCCATATAATAATAATAATCATAATAATAGTGAGACCGAATTTCCAACATTACAGTCAATATTGTAGCATCAAGAACTGGAATGAATTTTCATTCACATTTTATCATTGAACTTTGTAGAATACGGTCTCTTATGAGACATAAGATGATAGTTGTGGAATCGTCTGGGTACAGACATGATGAAGCCTTAATGAAGCCTTTGTATAACACATTTCTCAGCTTGAGCGATGAAAAATTGTTTCTCATCATCAAATCATTATTATTTATTATCATCAATGATTCGATATAATTAGTTGTTATTTTCGATGAGATTACAAATAATGTCTCTAAAACCGTGTCCACACTGAACAAATATTCGACATACATGTTCGGCAAATATGTTTGTTGAGGAGCTCAGGGACAACCATTTTAAAAAGTTTGGACAATCATTGTTTGTCAAATTAAAAATTACTGTTTTCCCAAAAATTTTCAGTTTTGACAGCTGTAAAACATAAAACCTGTTCTTCCCACGTACAAACATTGGTGACGCGTCCACACTTGCCACGGGCAAACATTGTTTGTCAAACATAATAAAATTTGCCCAAACTTTTTCTACAAACATGTTTGTCGAACATTTGTTCAGTGTTGACACATTAAGTTCATGACTGCGATTCGCATGACGGAGAGGTGACAATTTCATCCATTCAAAATAATTATTAATCGGGTCGGTTTCGAAGCTCGGGATCTGGAGGGCTCTGGCTCTATATGATCTGGACTCACAGAGTCCAGGACTAAAATGAGCGGTCTAAATCATCTTTCTGAGTCACGAGTTTTTCTTCTAAACTCCGGGATCTATCAAGTCCTCGACTAATTTGAGTCCAGGACATGAAGAAATCGGGGAAAATCTCAATATTTTGCTGTTGTATAGTTGGCATTATAGCAAAACAGCTGATTGCAGCGGGATAATTTGAATGAGCATGCTCTCCAAACTATTTTGTAACAATATTATTTTGTGAAAATACGTTTCGATTTCTTTCTATTGTGTAAGTCTATAGATTCAAAGCAAAACCTTAACTTTTGGAACATGAATAAATAAACATTATTCATTTTACGTTATGCTACTATTAATCATCAATATGTTGAGGATGACATTGATTAATAACATTCACATTGGGAGATATTCGATGGCAATCCTTGTATTATTTTCTTGGAAATTTTTGGGCTATGTCAAAGTCGTAGAATAAGTTTTGTTTTCCACGCATGAGTTTGATGGAACTTTATTCCAAAATAAACTTGCAAACTATAAAAATATTATAAATTCAGGCTGACTAATGCAAATAATTAGGTATTCCATGACATCTATTTCATGTACTCATGACTCTATTCATGTACTCCAAAACAATAACTGAGATATGTTTGCCTAGTTAAGTCTAAAACTCAATTTTAAATCCTACCCTAGTCGAGAGTTTAAAATCAGCTATTTTAAGTTCTGGACTCTACAATTTTTGATAAATCCTTAACTAGGAAAGAGGCAAGAATCGATTTCAAGTCCTGGTCTTATAAAACCTTCACTCAGAAAGTGAAATTATAAACTCCAGGGTCTAAAGTCATCTCTAAACTCCAGGGTCTATTTTAGTCCTCGATTACGTTTACGCCCTGACTCGGAAAGCCAATTTTCTGACTCCAGAGTTTAAATCCGGTTAAAGTCTGGAACTTAGCTAAATCCTGAGCTCGGAAACCAGCCCTTATATTCTTGATAATTAACTGCATAATTTTTCTTCAATTCTACCCATCCCATCACCGTCATACATTTTATTATTTCATGATTTGTAGCTCTGTTGATGAGAGAAGGGGTGCCCAATAAATTCAGAAAATGATCAGCTCGAATTAGGAATTGATTTGATTTTTAGCCCCATCAAGAATTTCAAAGACGCAGTCTGTGTCCAAGTCCCACTCTGTGTTGAATGAATGAATATCACAAGGCATATCTGTGATATTGTTGAAACGCATCTCTCAAATTACGTTGGAAGTATTCTCATATCACTGTATGTGTATGCCAGGTTCTATCTTATGCCTCATTTGTAGCCTTATTTGAAACCTCAAACCTATTAAACTTCAAAGCCTGAACTAGCAATGAAGATTGAAGTTTCTGAACAAGCAATGAAGATTGTTCTGTGTTCTAAATGTGTTTGTTCTGGAATCGAAGCAAAATGGACGTTCTTAGATACTCACAAGCAATAAAAGTAAGCACGGTACATGTTCCAATGTAACACGACTGTTGCATAATTATTAGAGTCCACATTTCAAACTCGCTTACAGTCAATGTAGAATGTAACACCGTTACTGCCATCGAATAGTAATGAGTGTGAGACTTTATCTTCAACTCATATAGTGAGATTCATTCTCAACTGTCAGCATACCTTATAACACCAACGCTTCTAATTCGACCATTGTTGGAAGTTTACAGAGAATCTCTCAATGGAAAGCCGTAATTCAAGATGGCGGAAGATTGTACCCCAGTAATAACTCAACTCCAGATCCCAGAAACTGATATCGTCTTCCTTTCAATGAACCAAATTCTTGTCTTAATTTCCTTGGTACCCCTCGACAGTAATATGACCATCGGACCGCTTCTAGCTCTAGCCGACTATCTGTCAAGATAAGACATTTAATGCAGGTGATTATCATGTTGAATCCAAAAATATATTTCAGTAGAATATCTTTGAGAAATTATTACAATTGAACGTTGGAATGAATTTGTTGCATTTGTACTTGTTTGTGGTATTTAGAATGTGGTAAATGTCTGTCTCATATCCTTATCAAATAATCAATCATATTAGCTTATCAGATATAGATCCTCTGTATTTTGCAAGATACAGAAGTGATCAGCACCAAGAATTAGTGTAGAGAGATCGCTGACAATACCATCATTACATTCTTTTTATACTTTCCTTGCCCTATTACCATAGGTAAGGAAAGTATTGCTTTCCAAAACAATTTAAGGTACCCTAATTTAATGTTTTCTATACGTTTCAAAGTCCCCTGAGTCCAAAAACATGATTTTTGGGTGTTGGTCTGTGTGTGTGTGTGTGTGTGTGTGTGTTTGTGAACATGATAGCTCCATTCCTAATTTACCGATTGACTTGAAATTCTAAACTCAAGGTCCTTATATCATGAGGACTCAATAAAATTCAATTCAAAATGACGAAAAAAATGGTGGATAATGGCTAAAAATTCATGTTTTTCACGGTTTTCTCGAAAACGGCTCTAACGATTTTCGTCAAATAAATACCCTAGATTGATATTTATAAGCCTTATCAACTGACATGAGTCTCATTTCTGGGAAAATTGCAGGAGCTCCGTAATATTCTTGAAAAGAATGAATTTTGTAAAATTTCTATCAAGATTTTCTCAAAAATGACGACCGATTTTTCCAAATTCATACCCTGTTTAGTTATTATTTAGCTCTATTAACTGGCATGAGTCTTCTCCCTGAGAAACTCACAGGGGGTCCACCCCATCTTTGAGAAATTTACTTTGTAAATGTCTGTCTCATATCCTTATCAAATAATCAATCATATTAGCTTATCAGATATAGATCCTCTGTATTTTGCAAGATACAGAAGTGATCAGCACCAAGAATTAGTGTAGAGAGATCGCTGACATTACCATCATTACATCCTTTTTATACTTTCCTTGCCCTATTACCATAGGTAAGGAAAGTATTGCTTTCCAAAACAATTTAAGGTACCCTAATTTAATGTTTTCTATACGTTTCAAAGTCCCCCGAGTCCAAAAATATGATTTTAAGGTGTTGGTCTGTGTGTGTGTGTGTGAACATGATAGCTCCATTCCTAATTTACCGATTGACTTGAAATTCTAAACTCAAGGTCCTTATATCATGAGGATCCGACAATAAGAGACTCAATAAAATTCAATTCAAAATGACGAAAAAAATGGTGGATAATGGCTAAAAATTCATGTTTTTCACGGTTTTCTCGAAAACGGCTCTAACGATTTTCGTCAAATAAATACCCTAGATTGATATTTATAAGCCCTATCAACTGACATGAGTCTCATTTCTAGGAAAATTGCAGGAGCTCCGTAATATTCTTGAAAAGAATGAATTTTGTAAAATTTCTATCAAGATTTTCTCAAAAATGACGACCGATTTTTCCAAATTCATACCCTGTTTAGTTATTATTTAGCTCTATTAACTGGCATGAGTCTTCTCCCTGAGAAACTCACAGGGGGTCCACCCCATCTTTGAGAAATTTACTTTGTAAATGTCTGTCTCATATCCTTATCAAATAATCAATCATAAATTAGCTTATCAGATATAGATCCTCTGTATTTTGCAAGATACAGAAGTGATCAGCACCAAGAATTAGTGTAGAGAGATCGCTGACATTACCATCATTACATCCTTTTTATACTTTCCTTGCCCTATTACTATAGGTAAGGAAAGTATTGCTTTCCAAAACAATCTAAGGTACCCTAATTTAATGTTTTCTATACGTTTCAAAGTCCCCCGAGTCCAAAAATATGATTTTAAGGTGTTGGTCTGTGTGTGTGTGTGTGAACATGATAGCTCCATTCCTAATTTACCGATTGACTTGAAATTCTAAACTCAAGGTCCTTATATCATGAGGACTCAATAAAATTCAATTCAAAATGACGAAAAAAATGGTGGATAATGGCTAAAAATTCATGTTTTTCACGGTTTTCTCGAAAACGGCTCTAACGATTTTCGTCAAATAAATACCCTAGATTGATATTTATAAACCCTATCAACTGACATGAGTCTCATTTCTGGGAAAATTGCAGGAGCTCCGTAATATTCTTGAAAAGAATGAATTTTGTAAAATTTCTATCAAGATTTTCTCAAAAATGACGACCGATTTTTTCAAATTCATACCCTGTTTAGTTATTATTTAGCTCTATTAACTGGCATGAGTCTTCTCCCTGAGAAACTCACAGGGGGTCCACCCCATCTTTGAGAAATTTACTTTGTAAATGTCTGTCTCATATCCTTATCAAATAATCAATCATAAATTAGCTTATCAGATATAGATCCTCTGTATTTTGCAAGATACAGAAGTGATCAGCACCAAGAATTAGTGTAGAGAGATCGCTGACATTACCATCATTACATCCTTTTTATACTTTCCTTGCCCTATTACTATAGGTAAGGAAAGTATTGCTTTCCAAAACAATCTAAGGTACCCTAATTTAATGTTTTCTATACGTTTCAAAGTCCCCCGAGTCCAAAAATATGATTTTAAGGTGTTGGTCTGTGTGTGTGTGTGTGAACATGATAGCTCCATTCCTAATTTACCGATTGACTTGAAATTCTAAACTCAAGGTCCTTAGATCATGAGGATCCGACAATAAGAGACTCAATAAAATTCAATTCAAAATGACGAAAAAAATGGTGGATAATGGCTAAAAATTCATGTTTTTCACGGTTTTCTCGAAAACGGCTCTAACGATTTTCGTCAAATAAATACCCTAGATTGATATTTATAAGCCCTATCAACTGACATGAGTCTCATTTCTGGGAAAATTGCAGGAGCTCCGTAATATTCTTGAAAAGAATGAATTTTGTAAAATTTCTATCAAGATTTTCTCAAAAATGACGACCGATTTTTTCAAATTCATACCCTGTTTAGTTATTATTTAGCTCTATTAACTGGCATGAGTCTTCTCCCTGAGAAACTCACAGGGGGTCCACCCCATCTTTGAGAAATTTACTTTGTAAATGTCTGTCTCATATCCTTATCAAATAATCAATCATAAATTAGCTTATCAGATATAGATCCTCTGTATTTTGCAAGATACAGAAGTGATCAGCACCAAGAATTAGTGTAGAGAGATCGCTGACATTACCATCATTACATCCTTTTTATACTTCCCTTGCCCTATTACTATAGGTAAGGAAAGTATTGCTTTCCAAAACAATCTAAGGTACCCTAATTTAATGTTTTCTATACGTTTCAAAGTCCCCCGAGTCCAAAAATATGATTTTAAGGTGTTGGTCTGTGTGTGTGTGTGTGAACATGATAGCTCCATTCCTAATTTACCGATTGACTTGAAATTCTAAACTCAAGGTCCTTAGATCATGAGGATCCGACAATAAGAGACTCAATAAAATTCAATTCAAAATGACGAAAAAAATGGTGGATAATGGCTAAAAATTCATGTTTTTCACGGTTTTCTCGAAAACGGCTCTAACGATTTTCGTCAAATAAATACCCTAGATTGATATTTATAAACCCTATCAACTGACATGAGTCTCATTTCTAGGAAAATTGCAGGAGCTCCGTAATATTCTTGAAAAGAATGAATTTTGTAAAATTTCTATCAAGATTTTCTCAAAAATGACGACCGATTTTTTCAAATTCATACCCTGTTTAGTTATTATTTAGCTCTATTAACTGGCATGAGTCTTCTCCCTGAGAATCCAGCAGACGCCTAGCCTAAGAAGAAGGTTTCTCTTCTGAGCTGTGGCTCAATTAAAATATTTCTTTGAGATTGTTAATAATTATTACGACTGCTTTTTCAGATCACAGTTGTTGGAGACAGTGATATATTGTACAGATCAACCAGCTCGTGGATTTAATAGATCTGAATTACTATCTTTGTAGGATAAATCTAGAGTAGATTGGGACATATTGAGTGGGAAGAAGGGGCTTAGAGGGAAATTAATATACAAACGTGTTTGAAATACAAAAAAATAGCTCATCGGAAATAATCCATATAATATAATAAGAGAGAGTAGAGTTGTGTTGTTCGTTTGTTCGCATAAAAGCATGTCAACTTGTGGATTGCATACCGGAAAAAATAATGATTAAGAACTCCAAATTTTGCACATAGTTTCTAAAAATATCAATCTGGTGCACCTCGAAGCCCAAATTTCAATTTTCCTTCTAGATTTTTCAGAATTAATGTTCAAATATCAATCATGGAACATGAAATGTCATACGGCATACATGGTTGTAAAATGTGTTTGTATGAAGGAAGCTTATAGAGAAATTGATACGCTGGTATACGCAATGCTACAGAATACAGCATACAGCATACAGAATACACATCATGGTAGTTTTCTATGGCAATGTGTAGCAATATGTGTTTCGATACAGGAAGCTCATGTTTCGGTACAGGAGTTTTTATTCAAATGCTGGTAGCTCATGTATCAATGACAATGATAAGATGTTACAGTTACAGAACATATTGCTACACATTATACAGATCACAGGCCAAAGCAGCATAATAATATTGCTGTAGCAATTATAGCGATTGTGATATTATATTATTGTAAGTGGTCTCTTATTTTCACTAACAACCTATTGATTCTCAATCTTTCAAATTTTCGAAAAATTGTTTTTGTCATCTTAAATACGATATTAAACACTGAAAATCATTTAACTTACCATACAACACTTTACCGGCGCCGGTACGAGCCGTGAGTTAAATATTATGTTATAAAAGTATGTAAAATTTTTTATGTCAAATGAAATCAATACAATGATAAATCCAATCATCCAACATACAATATTGTTTTGCAGACAAATTCCTAAACCGGTAAAATATTGACAACTTTTTTTTAACATAAGACATTTCAAGTATGAAGCTAACCTTCATAACCAACGTATGTACTGAATGAAATCCATGTATCAGGAACGTGAATTTGTTGAACCCAATTGAAGAACTATATTATTGAGCCTCTTCAACAAGTTAACATTTGAAATAATACATGTCAAATTATTTTGAACAAAGTTCTATAAATAATCATTTTCTATTTATTTTGGGGGCGAATTCAATCGCGGCCTATCCTAAAAATTGAATAGCATATTATTTGAATATTGCCGGCATTTTTGTAATTTTTTTATATCACTTCACAAATAGATGCGAAAATTATGAATTATAATTATCTTTTTCTTAATGAAACCATTTTTATTTCCATTCTTATCTATCCCATTATATGTTGAATGAACTGCATTCTTCAATCAACTGTATTTTTGGATGCGTCTCTCCTAAGCTACAGCTAGCTATAGTCAGAGAGAACTTATATTTTGATTTTATTTATTTATTCATTCCTATGGCTTTTATCGGCAGAGAGATCCTTTTGGATGTTCTGCCTTGCCGTATTACCCTTGCCGTATCAACAATCAAGTTAATATAGGTTATGTATTCGGTTCTTCATGTTTTCTCACTAGAAATTGCACTTTAACTTCCTGAGTTTTTATTTTGTGAAGTTTAAAAACAAGAAAACTATTTTCAAACACAAATTCACATTTAAAAATCTGGTGTGGCCCTCTCACACAACTTTCCTTGCCGTTATGAAAATTGATCACCTGACGCTAGTGTTCCCTCGCATCTCAAGTCTACTATTCATAAATTTGAGCCAGCTGGTGACAGGGCAATAACGCTGGAGACACACGAGGTCTGCTATCTCTTCATAGTGAATCATTTAATAGATCAACAGTTGCCAACAGTTTGCAATTGGATAATCACATTTTCTCAAATTTCGAGCTTATTTCTAATTTTCGGTAAAAATGTTACTGAACATCAATTTTAGAGATTCTCATGCTTAATCTATTCCACTAAAATTTTTTTGTTTAAATTGTTTCTGAAGCCTGATAATTGAGAATCTAAAATCAAACTTTGCATAAATGGGGCTCCTGAAATTTTTACAGATATGGGACTTGTGGCAGTTGATAGAGCCTATCGATGACTATTTCAGGTATAACTTTAATCAAAATCGTTGGAGCCGTTTTCGAGAAAATCGCGGAAAACCCTGTTTTTGACAACATTTTCGCCATTTCAGCCGCCATCTTGAATCGCATTTGATCGAAATTGTTCGTGTCGGATCCTTATATTGTAAGGACCTTACGTTCTAAATTTCAAGTCATTTCGTTAATTGGGAGATGAGATATCATGTACACAGACGCACATACACTCATACACACACACACACACACACACACACACACACACACACACCACACACACACACACACACACACACACACACACACACACACACACACACACACACACACACACACACACTCAAACACAAACAGACCAATACCCAAAAACCACTTTTTTGTACTCAGGGGAACTTGAAACGTATAGAAGTTTAGAAATTGGGGTACCTTAATTTTTTACGGAAAGCAATACTTTCCTTACCTATGGTAATAGGGCAAGAAAAGTAAAAAGCAAACAAATATATAACATTTTGATGATAATATTGAACTGAAAATTTCACATTACAATTTTTTTACTTTGATTACTTTATTCTATGCTATATTTGGAGTAAAGCTCCAGCTATAGCTATAACAAAGCTCACTTGTATGTAAAGAATCACGGAAGTAGAGAATACCAATAAATACCGTACCAATATTATGATTTGATTCAGCAGATATATGGCTAAACAGATCGGACGATAATTCTCTATTAGATTTCTTTTCCCAGATTTGAAAATAGTGATAGTCTTGGAGATTTTCCATTTACTGGGGAAAACACCCTTACAAAGAAACAGATCAAGCAGATACTTGCGTTGGGGAGGGGCATCAAGAGCTCGCTGCAAACCTTGATAATGAAAGCTGGTATTCCATCAGGACCCGGAGCTACTCTTGGCTTGAGGTTCTTGATTGCTTGAATTGCTTCAGTCTCAGAGACTGAAGAAATATTTATGATACTATTGGAGCCCTCACCATAAAGTCCATTGTCCTCATCCATATTGTAACAAGCCGTAATTGGGGTATAGAAAGACTTGAAAAACTTTGCAAAACCAGAAGGAATTTCCGATCCAGTAAATTCTTCATCTTTGAAAACCATGGTCTCACAAAAGTCTCCCGGGCCTCGCTTATTATTAATAATAGATTTCCAGAATTCTTTGGAATCTTGACTGACATTATGGACTGGACAAATGGACTGGACTCTATCAACATAACTCTTGTGAGCTGTTGAAATTAAAATTTTTAGTTCTCTACGCCAGGTGACATAATTATTGATTATTATGGAAATTGGAGTGATTATTCTTCTTTCAAGCGCACTTATTCAAATTCAAATTTTATTCAATCCAATTCACAATATTTACAAATTATGAGAAAAAATAATACAGCTTAACAATATTAGAGTAATAAGTTGATAATTTATAAAATACATAAAAGTCTAATTTATTAAACAATAACATCAGACAAGATTTCGAACATTAGTATAACATGCTAAACCAGGACTAATTTGTGAATTTGGATAGAAAAATACTGCTTGCTGAGAGTACAAAACTCTACGTCTGCGAGCAGGAATGAATATCTGATAATTTATGAATTTATAGAGAAGTAGAAAAATATAAAAAGAAGAAAGAAAGAAAAATTAGCAACCAATCACTCACACATTCACACTAACCATGCTCACTCTCCAATTCCAGCTCATTTAGCCAATGCATAGCCACCATTATCAGAGTATTTCAACTAAGAAACCACATTGAATAAGGTCTCTAGATAGTCAGGCATAAGACCTCTAAGCCATCCAAGAACTTTTGTTTTAAAAACAAGTCGATTTTGTGTTCTCTTAATTTCAAGAGGAATATTGTTGAAAAACTTAGGGCCGAGAAATACAAACGATTTCTGGAAACAAGTGGTATACGATTTAGGAAGTCTTAGTAAATCAGATGTCACTCTCCTAGTTTGATAACTGGTAACATCCCTGAAAAACGCATGACCACAGTTTCCAGACATAACATAAAACATATACAATACCTTGAAAACAAAGATATATCTGAGAGGCAAGCATCTGAGACTCTGAAAAATAGGAAAAGAATGTTCATATCTACCCTCCTTCTTGATGGCACGAACTATGGATTTTTGTATAGTTATTAAGGGCTTCAAGTGACTAATGTAAGTGGAGCCCCAACAATTTATACCGTAGCTGATTTTTGAATCGACAAGTGCAAAATATAGCTGCCTCAGGACACTCATAGGGAGAAATTTATTCAAAAAGTAGAACTTCCTCAGTATTAACAGGAGATGGCTTTTTATATTAGTAATATGATGAGACCAAGTGAGCTTTTCATCAACAATCACACCCAAATATTTCAATGAGTCAGTTTGACCAACCACCTCACAGTCACAGTCATCACTCGCACAGCTACCATGAAACTTCAGTGCAGAAGGCAATGTCCATGATGTTCTTTCTTCTAAGCTTTTAAATAATCTCTGCAGTAAACCATCTGGGTTATTTGGTTGCTTCATTTGTTAGTGTCTTCCTAGGTATAGTGGCCTCAAAACACCTGAATATCTCACCATAAAAAAGTTGACAGCATCATCAACATTGCTCAGCAGATACAAACCACTCCAATCTACATCTCGCAACATCACATAAAGTGATGAATTGTCAGCCCTTCTAGAATCAAAAACAGAGCGCGTACGAATTTTGGCATTTTGAACACAAATGGAAAGATGCAAGTTATACAAACTGGCCATGGTTCAACAATTGAATCCTGGCGATTACGTAAAGCGGCTGAATTTTGCTCGAGAAATGGAGGCCATATTTGACCAAAATGAAAACATCATTTTGTTTACGACAGATGAAGCACATTTTCATTTGAATGGTACCGTTAATCAGCAGAACTATCGTTATTGGTCAGATGAAAATCCAAAATTAATGCATGAGAGACCATTACACAGTCCCAAGGTGACAGTTTGGTGTGCTGTGAGCAGTATATTTGTTATTGGTCCATACTTTTTTGTAGACGACAACGGGACCACTGTAACTGTAACCTCAGAACGTTATAGACAGATGTTCACTGAATTCTTCCTTCCTGAATTAAGAAGGAAACGTATTCCTATCCGGCAAGTATGGTTTCAGCAGGACGGGGCGACAGCTCACACAGCAAGAAATTCAATGGAAGCAATTCGGGCTGTTTTTCGTGGTCGCATCATTTCTCGGTTTGGTGACATTGATTGGCCTCCTCGTTCTCCAAGACCTGTCCATGTGCGACTACTTCTTGTGGGGTTTCCTGAAGTCACGTGTTTACCAGCATAAATCACGTACACTTCAAGAACTAAAGGGAACAATTCGTGAGGAAGTCGAACAAATTGGCAGGGCAATGTTAGAAAGAGTACAATCCAACTTCCGAGAGCGGCTTGTAAAGTGCATTGCTGAAAACGGCCGTCACCTGTCAGATATTGTTTTCAAACATTAATTTTCTAAAATTGTAAAATAATGTGAATATTGTTCTGTAAATAAATGTTTTTTTTATGCATAGGTAACGACATATTACTTTTTTGAAAACCGTTCATCCTTTCTGCCGCACCTTGTAGTATTGAGAAATAGTGGTATTCAGAAATAATAAACCATTTTCTTCTGCTACTCCAATTCTAAACCCCTACATAAATTATATTTTAATTGAACTAAATATCACAAATTGATACAGTTAATGTAGAACGCTCAATTCAAAATTAATCAATTGAAATGAGCTTATGAAAACTGATAGTGAACTCTAGAAGGTTGTCAGATCGAAACACTGATCGGAATGGAAACTCATTACAACTTGAACGGGATTGTTGATTTGGAAACACTTTTTAAAAGAGGAGGTTCCAATTCACTAACCTGCCATAGTGAGATTCACTTCATACTGTCAGCATTCCTTCATAGTAGCATCGATTTTCTCTGTTTGACTAATGCTGAGAGTTTGAAGTGGGTATAGTTCTCAACTTATTTCGGCAATAGATTATTAGCTCGTAAACATGTCATATAACATACAAACTCAAGATGCTCCGTGATAGATTAGGCTCAGAACTTGTATGCTGTTTATCACACTCATGGGGAACGAGAGGAATAATATGTTCCTTCTTATTAGCTGGAGAGAAACTATGGCTGTATCAATACTAAATTAAATTCAAGGAGTCTCATGGTTTTTATACAATCTTCATGTATATGAGTACTTCTCATGAGGGACTAGTTTCCGCAGGGATATTAAATGTAAACTTGTCCAAGTAATACATTGGCATACTGCGTTTATAAAGTTGAAAGAAATGCATATTTTATTATACTATCACTCTTTGCTCTGTAAGAATAACTTGATACTTCAATACTTTAAAATATTTGTCAACAGTCAGGTGTTGAGATGTTGAGATGCACCTATTTTGCTTGATTTTACAAACTCATCATTCTGTTCATTGTTGCATTATTCCAATCTTACTGAAATAATATTGGTAACATATTTTCACATTTTGAACAGAAGGCCTACTTTGATGATTCATGAATCCCGGATACGTTTCAAGTCACTAGATCCCATCTCTAGTATGTACAATCATATGAAAGGAGATTCAGTCCAATAGTTTATAGTCGTATAGTAGATTATTGAACAAAAGTTTATGAAAATATAATATTATGGATGGATATTCATCCCAGAAGTATAAAGTTCTGAGTGGATCATTGAACAACAAACAATCCAATTATCATAAAAACCAACACATTCAAAGGACTCAAATACTTCATCTGTTATAATACTATGGATTAACTCATATATACTCATACGACATATCTAGCCTCAATTTTGAACCTTTATAGTACTTTAAAGCATATATACCAATAAAAACTATATAATATACCCACGTGATACACACAGTTCAATAGCAGAAACATATCTATCTATATGATTACCAAAATGTTAATGGAATGTATGTTTCAAATAGCACGTTCTTGAAGGTAGAATGCGTGAGTTATAAATCTGAAGCGCTTAGTTGAATACTAGTAATTAATTTTATCTTCAAATCATTAACAGCGTTTCTGTTCAATTAATGTTGGTTTATTTCGTGTGGAGGACGTGGTGATGATACTACATGAGAATGTATCAAGTGGAACAAGTACTCTTCAATCGTTCAATGCTTGAGAAAGAGGCATGCATTCAGGCATACCCTAGATTCGCACTTTGATATAATACACAGATATGTGTACTTTGACATAATATAGTTTACAACACACATTATGAAGTTCAGATTATGGGATATGTATCATGAAAGAACTTTTTCAATATAATTCTAGTACAATCTGTATCTAAAGCAAATGAAAGCAGCTTGGGAAAGTTGCTTGAAGATTTAACTTGGGGAAATAGTACGCATTATATTTTTGTATTATTATTGTTAAGGCCACTGAGGTGAGCGCAATAACAAATTACTTGGTAGATTGTAAATGGTTGAGCCAGGCTAGACTGAGTGAACACAAGTTGAGGCAAATACACTTTTATTAATAATCGGAGGACCAGACCAACTATTAGTTGATCAAATTAAGTATTTAAACACTCAAATCATGTTCAATACAACAAGGCGGTGTAAAACAGGTGTGGAAAACAAATAAGTTAGTCTTTCATACAAAGGTGGGAGTCTCAATACCATTGGGAAGCGAGAACAACTTGCTTGGTTCTATACTGTCTTTATGAATCATACAAACTGACAAACAAAAGCTTCAGAGTCATGTTGAAGTGATATCACACAGGAGTAAAACACTTGGATCTTGTAGAAAATCAACACACATCTAACTTGGAGCGGGAAACGACACGTTGCGGGAAAGTAGGAACGACCCTGGGTACTGTACTGACTACTGAGTGAACGATGACTCGAGGACGACTCCTTCATAAGAACGGTTCCTTGGTGAACGACAGTTCACAAAGCTCTGCAGGATCTCGCGGCAGCGCTCGTAGCGGTTACTTACCGCAACTGGTTGGCGGTAACAATATTATTAAACGAAAATCCAAATTAAATGCTGTAAAGCACCTGACGACTTCTGCTACTGCAATATTGACAACAGGGTTAACAGCTAGATGGAATTTCTATGAGAGCTACTATCCAAAAATATCTGACAGCCCGGGAATCGAACCCGGTACTGAAATGCTAATAATTAATGAATAATCATTTTGTTTGTAGGCGAGAAAACACTAGAGCTTGGATTGAGATGGAATACATTGTAGAGAGCATAACTTGGCAGGACGAGATGTAACAGATTCCAGAGAATTCGAGAGATAACATCTTAATAGCTAATAGCAGATTAATCAACAATAGCCAACTGTTCAATATCCAATAAGCAGGTGACGATGCTAACATTTAACATAATGAAATTCAGAAACCTCTATGATTGAAGATTGTGACGTCATTAAATTGCTGGCTTCCTATTCGCTATATAGGACTGTATAACAAACTTAGCGCATAATTGAGCTGAATGAGAACAAACTGCAGTGAGTTCTAGGTGGGTTCCGAGTCACTGGAGGACAAGCCAAGAACATTTTGGCCTTGATACTATATTCTGTAACAACATAATCAAATGCAAATGATCAGGAACCTAATAGCATTGTTTTCACTTTCCGATAATATTGTGCCATATAGGTACGGCTCACAATTCCAACTCCAAAAACAGTTTGAAAAGCAATTAACACAGCGTGGAAGAACGTGCAGAATCTTGAAACATGTTTAAAAGAGCAACTTGAGCACTAATTAATGGATTCAGCCGGGCGATAAGCGCTAAGAAAACGAAGAAGTCTGCTTTGAAAGCCCACAGCCAACTTAGAGTGTGAATACAGACGAGCTGTAACACTGTTTTCAGACATTTTATGTGACAATCACAGACTTCAAACGAATAAATTTGTAATCTACATTCCAGACGTTGATTCGTAATCACCTGGCGGAATTTGAAGATCTCATTACTTAGAAGATCTTCAGTGATTAGATCTCTGTAAATGATTCTTTTATAGAATTGAAATTGTTTTTACGTGTATTGAGTTGGAATGAAACTGATTGAATTAATATTTTTCGGCCGTGGTAGTGGTGTAATGATGACGATCAAGGTCCTTGAGACTTCACAAGGATTATTTCTGTCTCTCTTACAAGCCTTATTTGGAATGAATGCACGCACCACTTCCATTGACTGAAAATTCAAAACATTCAAATCACATTCATTCAGTGATTGATAGTAAATTGAATAATTAACTTTTAGTTAGGATGGGATGGGATGGAATCCCTATTTTGGATGGGATGAAATTGTTTACTCACTCCTTACTCATTTTAAATATAAAAAAATTCTTTTTCACCTGCTAGTCTTCTTCCAATCTCCTAATCATACTTCTAATGACCATACTATATTTTGATGAAAGTATGATCTAAGGAGAGCACAGTCCTTTTCGGACCTATGTTTCATTAGTCTATCATCAATCGGGATCCTGAATGAAACCATATCTGAGCTATCAGAATTTGCGTTCACAGCTCTGCGATGCGAACGCATGGTGGTCATCATCATTCTCAATAATGTCACTTTTAATTATTTGATGAACTTCTATGCTGTTTGTAACATCAGCCCTACAAAATACATCATTTCCTCAAACATGACTGAAGTTCGATGAGCGAAGCTGGGATTTCACTTGTAGCCCAGTTCCGTTCCGCAAACCCAGTTTCTAGCAGAACTCTATAACATAGGAACGGGTACCTAGACTCCTACATGTACAGAATATTTATTTGCCATATTACACTCCTTATAATATAGAATTTCAAAGATGAAAAATAAATAATATGGACATAAGATATTTGGACTATTATTAGAGGCAACTTAAAAAATAAAAGTTTTTGGCAAAAACATGTTTTTTATTATTGAATTGTCTGCTTCTTTTATGAAATTAATTTAATTAATATGTATTCTCTTCTAATACCGCTGGAACCTAGATTGCTAAACCTCTCTCTGCGTGCACAAACCTCATTCTTATCATCCGTAATCCTGAGTTCTTTTCAGGTCTGACTAGTAGTTCTGTGAACAGTAGACCTTACGCAGTTTTCTCATCCACAAGTATCTGATTTCACCTGTTCTAGTTGATTCAGTTGAATCACAATTCACAGTTGTAGAAACATAATTTAGTCTTAAAAACTGTTATTTCGTTTGAATTCGTATCTCATAATGATGATTTATCAAGTTTAGTGATGAAAATATTTCTCAATTTTTTTCAATCAAGAATATTATAATTTCTTCTGCGTTATTCAGTTCATTTAATCATTTCTTATTTTATTTTCAATCACCTATTGAATTTGTTTTTCAAATGTGAGAATATTGATACGAATCTTTAAAAATTGTAGATGATGTATATAGTGATATCAGAGTATAGAGGAATTCCTTTTCTTTTCATATTATCCTTAAAATGCAAAATTTCAAAAAACCTTGTTTACACATCGAAGCGCAGTTGAAAAAGGAATATTCCTGCCAAATTTCATCGAATTCTATCGAAGCGTTTGGCCGTAATCGCGTTACATACAGACAGACAAAAGAAAATCGAGTTGATTGCTCACTACGTTCGGTCAAATATTGCTAATAGTATCAAACGTGCAGAATATAAGAGCCTACTCGAATAAAACATACAAACTCTTTGGTTACAGTATCAAAGGAAATGCCAAACGTCAATATACTATTCATGTTCTCTTGATTGGCATCAACTTTTATCTTTATCAAACACTTGAATACGAATGATGATTGTTGATTAGCATTTGATTGGCGGTAAGAAGTCTGACGTCAGCTGAATTGAAGTTGAGGCGAGATCCATAGAGAAATGCACTGAATGAAATAGGAAGGTCTAAGTTTGATTGACAGGCTAGCAAAAACGAATGAATGACTATCTAAAGCAAGTATCGATGGCTCACCTCTCAAAGATTTTTATTGAGCCGACTTTATATTTACCATCAGATAAAACATCCTTCTTCTGTGTTCCTATTCTATAACATTGCATGTATTTTATAACATTCTCCGAATTACTAATAGTAGAGAGTAATATTGATATCATATATGAAAATACTTGTAATTTTCACAACCACATTGTCGGTAATGACAAACATGTTTCTTTTATTACGCCTTTATGATGCTGTTACCGGTAGTTATAGACTGGAGTGAGTTTTCCAGTAAACTATAAGAGATTGATATTGTAGCTATCGTCTGAAATTCAGTTGTTAATAAGAAATATAATTTATTGAATCTCCTACTATAAGTTCAAATATCAATCTCCAGTGGGCAACTAGAAATCTCTTTCAATCTCTTGAAGATTTTTAATGACGAAGTAACAAACAAAACTAGTTTCTCGTTATTTATTCATCCATTCATTCACGGAATTCATGCAACAGAAAACAACATGGATTGGAACTAAAAACTCGATTTTTGTCAAAGGGAGATAGTAACCATTCCATTAATACAAAATTTGAACTCTGGGATCAACTTTTATGAGTCGATTGACAGTTTCGGCATTTGGCAGCACTAAGCCAATGAGTAACAAGAAAACATTAAATTGAATCAAAAATATATGTTTGTATTAATATTATTTTGTGATTCATTCAGAGTATAACATCAACCTTCAAAATTCAAAGTTTTCAAATCAAAATTCCTGGACCGAAAATCAAGTGACAAAGCAGTGTGTGATTACATAACCTTAACTTTTGGACAACTTAACATTTTATCAAAATTTTTGGAGAGAGATATTACAGGCTCAACCTAGTTTTTCCTCCAATGTCATAATTGTATTATGATTATATTGTTTAATACAATAAATGAATAAAAAAATTTTTTTTCTTTTGTGCTAATTTCAAGTTCTTCCACTCAATCATTCCAATTTGTGAAGTTTGAAATACGATATTGTCTTTCGAAGAATACATTTTTCCTTGTTCATTCTAGTTAAAAGAAAATACTTCCTTCATAGAACTCAGAGCGCTATTCCTTATCACACAACTCGACGTCACACAGTCTTGACGTCTCGACGTCATTCATGACTGATTCTCGACAATCATTGGCTTCTATTATGTATCATTCGATTGTAAAACAAGTTGCATATCCAGCACCCACTGTCTGTAACAGTTGACGCATAAAAATTCCATTGGAGGCCGCTTTTATTTGCGCAACACCTCCTCAAAACACACAAATGTTTTCGTCATCTCAACTTTTCAGTATTGGGCAATTGATTAGAATAGAAGTGACGTGATTTATTTTGTTGCGAGTTTCTTAATAACATGTTATACCGTATATCAAAGGTTCCAATGATCTCTAAGAAGGTTAAAATTTTTCATTACACAAGAATTGATAGAATATCAAGGTTAAAAATTTTCTTTACACAAGAATTGATAGAATATACTATAGCCTAATAGAATGTTTCTTGATATGCGAGTATATAAAAGTGTTTTCTAGGAATATTTATTTATGTAGGCTTTTATTAGTCACAAACAAAATATTCTTGTTGAATGTTTTGGTGTATGGGAATAAAGCCAGCATTCATATTTACATCAATGTAACTCTGAAATGATATCCATTAAACACTTATAGACTGGAATCATGATTCTTAAATTTAAGAATAAAATGATGTCGCTTACAAAATTAAAGGGGGCTCCTCTGATAGGAATCTCAGTAAGATGATTCTATCTAATCTCCTTGGAGCATTTGAAAAACTCAATAGTAAGAACGCCCCAATAGAACTTGGAAATTTTGGCAGAAACATAACAATATTGTTTCTTTACACTTAGTTGTAGGCTTTGTCCCGGCTGTAAAACTAGGCACACTAGCACAAGGGACTTGAACTGGTTTCTCAGTTGAACTTGTTCAAGTTTGTAGAATGCTGTGTAGCTTATTGTTTCCAACAATAGCAGCGCCTTCCTATTTGGTATTGGCCTGTCAACTCTGATCTGAGCTGAGTGAGCACTGTCAGACAAGTTGAATCTTGCAGTTGCAGATTTAGCGAGATTCTGTCAGCATTTCTGATGAATAACATTATTACTTCCTATTCAATCGATGCTGACAGTTCAAAATGAATCTCACCATGGTACTAAGTGACTTGATTTGAACTTTGGACTGGAATGTCAAAATGTTGTTTAATTTTATCTCGTTCTTTTTATTCATAGGTTATTATTTTTGGGAGGTAATATGCGAGTACGAATAATGATGCTCAGAAATACCAAAAATATAAAGTATTCATGTATACAACACATGAAGTCACATTAGCCGCCGAGTTTGATGAACAATCTTCAATTTTTCATTGGAGGCTGAAAACGGTTCAATACCAACACAATATTGGACCAATACAATTAACGAGAGGTAAGATATCAGAAATGTCAAAACTAACAAATTGACCAAGGTGTTGCAGTATGGGGTTGATTTTTTTAAAGTATCACATACATCGATTCGTATGTAGGCTACTGAATAGTGTGAAACATATGCTCGCTGTATTAGCAAGCAGAAATACAGTATAAACCCGAAATTTATGTTTCCTGTTGTGTACCAGAACCAAATTAGAAAAACTTTTTCCTAGAATCCAGCTCTTAATAAAACGTATTTTGCTCGAAAGATCCAGTTATTATTCATAGTTATAAGGAAAATTAATTAAATTTAATTAATTTGTTCTGTCTATTTACGTTGGTGACAATATTCTCAATGACCTTGATAAAAACGTGAGTTTTCAGGTGTCACATTTTTGCTATCTATGGTTATCAAACTTATCCTGTTACATAACAAACTCATTTCCTGTGGGTCTGAGAGCATACTACTCTATTTTATGTTTTTTGAAGTTTATTTTATGCCTGAGAGCATCCGCTGCTCATGAAAAACATCCACAACCAATAACCAAGTGAATATAGTTGTGAAAATTTACCAGATATCCATAGATATTTCGAAGGTGTTGTCAATGCTCTAAAGCAGTGATCGACGAAAACTTTTCCTTTCAACGCTGAATTTGTCCCAAATATGGCAGTTGATGCATAAATTATCGCCTGTTTTTCCTTGCATCGTTGTGAAGCAGATTATGTGACAAAAATCGTATACGTAACAGGCTCTGTTTTGGCTCGCTGATCTGGTTTTTATCATTCGAGCTTCATCAACTAGTAGTCTGGAATTGGAGGCGGGAAAAATTTGATGCCAAGAAAGAATTTCATTCTCTGGAATGTGAGAAAGTGAAAAATAAATTCATTCCAAAGTGAGTATATCAGAATGTTTCTATTAGATACTAAGAAGCTACTCTATAACCTGAATGGTCAATATCAATCAACAGTGACATGATTTATGGATGGTTTTTGTTCACACTGTCGTTACGAATCGTAAGGAAAAATAAATAGCTAGTGAAGAGTTTCCTCTCAAATTTAGTTGTAGTTTCGATGAAGAAATGAAGTTATACTTGCTCTTAACCACAGTTATCATGTCAATTTTTTTAATGTCACTATTTAATCACTCAGCTAACTTAGCTTAACTGAGAATATAGAATTGGAATAGTGTTATAAAGGTGAGAATAGTACATTGTTCCATGTCAAATGACCATACACTATCTTAAAGAATTGAGTCATTGAAGACCTTACAGGTATTTCTCAATAAATTATCAGGCGTAGAATAGCTTTCAAAGAATCCTCCCGAACCTTCCCTCAACAAACAACCAATTGCAATCCAAGTGAGTGTTAATTTAGCCTGTCAGCATTGGTACAATGAGGAGAATTGATGTTAATAATAAGGAATACTGACAGTAACAAGTGAATCTCACTAGTCAAGAGGTTTTGATGTAAACATTTTCTATCCCTTGTTTCATTTATTATAATCTATTCATCGGTGTTAAGAAATTAGATGCCAAGGATACAGTGATTTCTTATAAGAGTATGAATGGACATGGGTATGAAAAGAGGATGAACTCAATTTCTTATAATTCTTGAACGATATTTATTGACTTCATCAATGGTTGAAATTGAATGGAATAAATCGTTGAATCGAGTACTTCGAGGAAAATCCAGTGTGTAAGTTATTAATATGTTTGATAAGTGGAATTCGACTATTTAAAAAAATCTATTCCGATCTCCATGTATTGTCGCTCGAAGGACTAAATTGATTGAATAACATTATGATATTCAATTAGCATAATAAATAGTTGATACACAACACATAATAAGAAGCTGAGTCTCAAATGCTTACAATACACTGTATATTTTCAATTCCTGTGAGATGTATAGTGTCTGTTTATTTGCTAGTAGATTGTTTTGATGACCAATGTGCACCATTTGGAGGTGAACAAGCGTGATTATTGATAATCTTATTAAATTAAAGCTCAATTATGATGAGTATGAACAACATACGTCAAAGGAGAATAAATGGTTGTAATAAGAAGCTGAAGGCAAGTAATATATGAGTGTGGAATAGATGATAGAGCGATTGACTCAATAAATTTATGATATTATGCAATGATGTAGAAGAGAAAATATGGGACCAAACTCGAACATAGCAGCCAATCTGGAGCATAGATTAAACAATATTATAAACTGTATCCGATTCCGATGGCAGCAGCAACTGGGTGGAGGATTTTCGACTTTTCTCATTCCACTAATTAATTAATAAACTTCAGATCTTAAGGTACTTGATTAGGTAGCTGAGCACTTGCTATTATTCTGATAAGCAGCGTATGAGAATTTGATTTACGAAATCTTGGAAATGCCATCAACTCACTACTGTGATCTATATAATATTTTTCAAGAAATTTTTACCTAATTTTCCACGATAGGGCGATTTTGAATGTGGAAACTGCTTGTGAATCAGAATAATTTCACAGATTGAAGTACTGCTTCCACAATAATTATGTAACAATTCAGCAGACGATTTTTTTACTTTCGTAGCCGATTATGCAACAATTGCAAGGTGCAATTGCATGTGCAATGTGCATGTTTTGGAAATGTTGGAAAGCACCGCCAATATAAATCGTATTCATAAAATAAATAAAAAAGCAAAGTTGCCCGCATTGCAACATTGTGGAGCTATTTAATCAATTTTTAAAATGCTTGAAACAGATGCAATGGTCAATGGACTCGGGCGTGCAGAATTTCTTGGAAGGAGCGCTTCAGAGCTTTGATTACTTGATATGCATACTAATACAGCTGCTCAATTGTTAAATGTCAAGTAAACTTGAATCTAGAAGGCATCGACAGATGTTTCCATTGCGATTTGAGTAAGAGATTCGAGTTTTTATTAGACCATGGTTCAAGTGGTTCAGCACCATCAATAAAGGAAGGCGTTTGCATTTTTCTGGAAAAACGATAATATTATCTTTCAACATTTATTTTTCTTGCAGACCATGGTCTTAGATCCACCTGGCTGTGAGAGCAAACCACCTTGTGAGCTTGTTTGTCGTTGACGGATGAGATAGTGATGGGAGAAAAATGTAATAATACTTATAGTTTCAGGTGAGCTCCAGACCACCAAGAAGTTATTTTGTTGTGTGATTTTTGAAGGCTGTTAGTAGAGCGAGCCTGCAACTGACAGGAAAAAACTTCATTCATTATTTTAGTGAAACAAGATCCCAAGTGAAGTTCAATATTCATGAAATAGCATCCAATTCACTATCTATGATCATAGAATAAACAATCTGTATAATTATTTGATTTATTTTCAATACAAAAAATATCTGTCAATCTACACAAGAACACAGACGAATAATGTTTGTTATACAGTTGTACTTTTCTGTAAGTTTATGGTTATCATCTGAATGGGATAAATTGATACTTGACAATATTTTGTCTTATTCTACTACTTGAATGATCTCATAGTTCAAATTTTGCAAGTTCCATGGCTAACATCGAAGTGTAATGGTATGGAACAAAACTACAAATCAAATTAGCACGTGTTGTAAGTTATGTTAATTTAATTCGGAACAAAACTGACCTTCCATAACTACAATCTACAAAACACAGAGGTAATGGTATACAGATTATATACTATACAGTCTTTTCATGGTTGACATCAAAGTAATGCTATGGAACAAAACTACTAATCGAAGTATAATACTAGCATGTGGAGAGAATTAGCGATTAGTAGAGAGAAAAGTTATCATAAGTAGAGAATTAGTTAATTTCGGAACGAATCTGATCTTCCATTACAGTGTTCAATCAAGGGGAATTTGAGGATGGATGAATCTTGCCCATTCCCAGATGAACCTTAGTACACCTGTATAATGTAGTACACCACCGTCTGTTATTCTTTCTTCGACTTATGCTGGTTTTCTTTCTACTTTTTTGTGTACTTGTACTCCTTTCCTTCACTTGCAGGTTGCAGCTTGCAGCTATACTCCACCCACTCATTTTTCTTGTGAGCTTGCAAGCAGCCGCGGCACGGCGCACGGCGCTAATTGAGCGTCAACGTTGACCTCTCACCTACCAGCTATAGCCAACGCCGCCGTACAAAAGTTGTCACGTGACTCTCAACCGTTTCTCACGTAGCCTTTTCACTCCTTCCTTTACTTAACTATTCTAAATCTGTTCGCTCCTTTCCTCTCATTTCATCTCTTTTCCACTCCTTCCCCATACTTTCCTTCCCGTTCATCTACTTTCCTCCATTTTCTTCTCTTTTCTTATTCTTTCCACACCATTCCTTCCCTTTTCACTCTCCATCGCTTCTCACACCAATACATCCGCTAAACAGTTGACGATCGTCATCTCTTCTTCTTTTAACATACCGCCACTTCTTTGTTTTCTTACTTTTCTGTCTACAGTCTACGTCTCTCTCTTCATCCTTGTACTTCTTCAGTTGTATCTTCAACATGTTTTTAAGCACTGTTTTCTTTTTTCCTTATTCTCCTCTCCTCCTATTCCTTTTTCAATTTCTCCATAATCTTCAATTACTTTTCCCGTTTTAATATTGTTTCTTAGGTACTATTCTATTTGTTTCATGATTCCAGCATCTCCTCCTTGTTTGCTTCAGTCTTCATCTTTCTTCTTGTTTCCTCTTTGGTCTCGTTTTCTCTTGCCACTTCTTCAACATCCTTCTCCAAAGGCCACCTTTTTCGCTCACCCATCTCTTTTATGTCCGATCTGACATCCTCCTTCCCATCATTCTTCTCTTTCTTGTCCTTCTAATCCTTTACCCCTCAACTTTTGCCTTTCTTCATTATCCGTTTTCTGGTAATCCTTATCCGAATTCTCTATCTACTTCAACTCCTTCTCAACTCATCCCATTCTCCCATTTTCTGGTAGAGAGTTAGTGGGGAGGATATTTTTAATATTCTTTCCGAAGAATGGACATTGATATGTCCAAAGCTCCGCCAATTTATGTAGATGCATAACAACATAATTATTATCTATAGTTATTATATTACAAATTGCTTTTTCATATCATATACAGTTCAATAATTATTTTCTTAGTCTATATTATGTAAATTCATCTATAATTTTGCTGTATTGTAAGCTATTGTATATAAGTGTATAAGCCAGTATATATTGTAATCTACATGAATAAAGTACTCAATGGATCAATCAATCAATCTCCTCTTATTTTGTTCGAATTTCTTTAAATCTTTCCTTCGGTCCCTTTTCCTACATGTTTCTCTACTTTTTTACAATAATCCTTTTTGATTCTCACTTTTGCTCTCTTTTATACATTATCTCGTCTCTTCATCTTTAATTTGCCTCGTTTCTCAGCATGAATCTCCCTCCTCTGGTTTCTTGTACCTTTTCTGTCCTTGTTCTACAGTCCTGCTCTTTTCATTCATATTCAACTTTTTTTCCTGTATCCTTATCATTCTAATGTGATCCTCATCATTTTAATATTATCAAATCGTTTGATAGTCATCACCAGCTTTTGTTTCAGTTCCTCCTTCCTAGCATGATCCATCAAACCTTCTCAAATCATTCTCCACAATTCTCATTTTCAAGCTCTCTTTTATCTCTTCTTTCTTCCATCCCCTTTCCAACCTTCTCTCTCATTTCATTCTTTGTATCATCATTATTTATATTCTCCTTCTCCATCTTCCATTTGAATTTCTATATTTTTTCAGTATGTTTGTCGGCAATAGGTGTTTTGTCCTCTTATTTTCTACTATCTCGTATCCTCTCTCTCCCAGCCATCCTTGTCCAATCTCTTCCTATTCTGCCTCACCTGTTCTTCTCTGAATTCCTCTTTTTACCGTCATCTCCTTATGTCTCGCCGACAGGCTTCCGTCTTTATAATTGAGGTTACTGTCTTATAATTGGGGTTAGGACCTGGCTATAAGCACACCGCCTATCATCTCCCACTACTCAACCTGTATACCTGTATTTGTTGTGGAGTACAGTATACAAAGTATACTACAGTACCCGTGAGAACCAGTAAAGTTCCTCGGTATGAACTCGTAACGTACCTGATGATCATATCGCTATACTTTCGGTAATTAGTATTGGAGTGAAAAGTACGAAAATGGTATACAACATTGGTAGACTACTATCATAATTTCTGCTGCAAATTCTATTTTTCTCATATGGAAAAATCTCGTGCACACAGAGCTCATTCTGATTTTCATATATACAATAAATTTTCATGTATTACAATCAATTTACTTACCAATAAAATGCATTATTCTTCTATTCATTCATTTTCAGTCAAATACACTCATTAGGATAGAATACATACTGCAAATTAGCCTTACAGTTGTGTTTTTAAATTTAAATTTGTGTTTTCATACTGAAAATTATTGATAAAGTTGCAATAAATAATTGATTAACCACTCAATAGATTTCATCAAATAAACGGCAAAAAATAAAGTGATCAATATAAATAGGTAGTACACTTGAAAATGTAATTTTCCACATGTATGTTCGTGAGAAACCAAAAACTACATGATATAATTATTATACATGTTGAAAAGTGATGCTCAGCAAAGAAAATTCATGAGAGCACAGTTTTTGTAACTCTACATACTCCTCCAAAACCGACATCGGAGCCAGTAATGGATATCAATAGAATGAAAACGTTCAGTAGATGTAAAACCATAGATCAAAGACCTATGATATAAGTATAAGTCCTTACATTTCTAATAATATGAATACAAAAATTTTGGAATAATACCAAAGAATAAATAAATACTGTTTAACTTACTTATACCAGTTTTACTTGTATCAGTTGCCTCTGATAATATGTTTACACAAGCATTATGAATTGTAGAAAGAGATACTTCATAGAGAGAGCGCACTCATATGCCCTAATATAGGAAACAAAAATACTAGAAAGAAGCCTCTGTTTTTGGAGATAGCATGCTATAGAATTTTAAGTATTCTCAGTTGTCAGCTCCATACAGCAGAAATGCAATAATTCGGTTGACCAAAGAGAATTTCAAGTTCCGATTACAATGTACATTAATCTTTCACATTGATCTTCGAACTTATTCATACCGAAGTGTTTTAAATTTATTGAGCCATAGATACATTATGTACACAAGTCGTTTTTCTCAAATTGGTGTGTACACTTGAATTTATTAGCAATGGATAAAATCAATTTTATTGTAATAGAAACAAAAATTATTGTATTCTCATAGTACCTTCCCCCCATCAACCCCATGGGAATCGCCATATTCTAGGCGATCGCATCATTTGCCTGAGTGGGTTTCAAGTCCTAGTAACAAAAACCCAATCATTCTTACGTTCTTTTCACAAATTTATCTTCTTTCCATCTGTGCTGTCTTCACCCACAACGCAATTCATTCTTGGTGACCGCAAAGACCACTTCTAGTGAGATTCACTGCTTACTTTCAGCAGTGGTTGGCCGGCATGTATTGATTTTATTCCTAAGTGATGCTGACTTTTTGAAGTACGTATCCCATCACTTCTAACTGTCAGCACTGATTGAATGAGATGCATGGTACATTCCCAATATGTAATGCTGACAGTTTTAAGTGAATCCAACAATTATGTACAGCACTTGCGGTTGCGAAGTATTTGCGTGTTGCCTGTGAGGTTAACCTTTTTAACCCGACGCACTTTAACCTCAAACTCGTAGTTTCAACATTGTCGCCTACAATGAGATTCACTGGAAACTTCCAGCATTAATCAAGCGATGAGCATTGAAGTTATTTATGAGGAATTCTGGCAGTTGGTGGATCTGAGGATCTCACTATCGTAAAGCTTTTAACGAGACTCGAATTCGCTGATATAAGTTATTGGCTTCTTCTATGATGTACCATTACCTTTAATGGCACATCACTGTGCAATAGTCACCTTTCACATAGCATTATTAACAAGGGATCATCTCAGGAATTTTCTAGATTGTTTTTCTTGTTAGGCAAACACTTTGAAAGAAGTTTTCGCTCCTGGAAATACTATCGTATGGTTCAGAAGTTTAACAAAGGATCATTCAAGAATTTTGTAGATTTTCTTCTTGTTAGCCAGGTACTTTGAAAGAGCTTTCCGCTCCTGGAAATACTATCTTATATGGTTCGGAAGTTACCTGGAATAACGTTATCCGCTTCTGTCTGAATACAACACCCTACGCAATAGTCAAGAGAGGAAAAATTCACTTCTCAAAAATTGAAAATATTTCAAGGATTGATCCTCGAAACCTTTCCTTAGTATGTGTAATATGATGTATTGAACATAAAATCATGCCCTGGTAGAGATAAATGAGCCTAGAAAAAGGCTCAGTGAGAGCATTATAAGTTGTATCATGGAGAAACTATATAAATAGTGCAATGAGGGTATGCTTCACTCAAACACCCCTGATATAGAAGACATAATATATTTCAAAGTATGAACACTCCAGACCACTCGACTGGACTGTACAGAAATTAACACCAAAGATTAACACTGAAAATTTCTGATAATAACAAAATCTTCTCAATCAATTTATTTGTCCCTGGTTAATGACAATCATCTCCATTATATATACTTATATACGTATGGAGACTGTCATATACACCACTGTATAAGCTGCAAGCTGCCATTTTGTTGTACCAAACTTCAATTTGAAAAACGCACTCTTATTGGCTGAAACTTATAATACTTTATATCATTTTCAGGCCGGACCAATACAAGCAGTGGCAAATCAGTATACTTTACTGACACTCTTTCCTTTCTCTGAATTCCAGAGTTAAAATGAAGTCATTCTATCTATCTATCTATATAATCCAATATCTTCAATTCTGATAATTATTATAATACACTACGATTTGGAACTAGAAAAATTATGATACTCCATATCACAAGAATTCATTGAAAGCTGTCTTCAAACAGTTTATAAATTTCCAAATTTATAACTGTAAGAATTATCAATATAGATTGCATAACCCATCTGTCAAATTCAACTCATTAACCGCATCTCAATAATCCATTGCTCCATTCATTTAATAATATGAACAACATTTTTCTATGATTATAATGTAAACGAGAACTGAGAGTGTAGGATAAATAAAACAAATTAGCCATGTTCATCTAAACTCACTTCAAACAAAACAAATATCAATAATTGATGTACACAATTTTGTTTTGAACACCATTTCAAATATGGATAGGATATCAAACAGATGGAAACATTCACTTGAAGGTTAGGTGTCTTGAAAGCCGTCTCAGACCCAAAGGCACTGCTGTAATGGCAATACAATATTTTATGACAATTCCAAGTTGGGAGCAAATGAAACGCCGTCTTGCTAGATTAAAATGACATGAATATTCCGAAACCTTCACTATCGATTCAGAAGAGCATGTACTCCTATTCATTTTTCTCATTCTCTTTCTCTCAATCCATCTTCCTCTATTCGTCATTCTCCTTTCCTCTTTCCATCCTATTATCATTTCTCTCCTTTAACGTAATCCAATCGAGCTCTCCTAACTCCTTCTAATCTATTTCTCAACATCCTAATACCCCATCTTCTCAGCCTCCTCATACTCTTCTTTTATCTACCTCATTATTCTCCTTTTATCATCCAATTTTTCACACTTCTTCTACTTCCACTCCTCCTCCTACTACTCTTCCTGCTGCTCCTCCATTCCTAATCCTCCGCCACCTCGATTTTATAATTCTCCTTCACTCTCTTCTTTTGCTTTGTTCAGTGAAGACAGAACTGCAGCTAACAATAATGAATTGCTAAACCGAAACCAGCTGGAATAGCTAGTAGGCCTAATGCTGGGTGTTCCATTCACTACCATCCAAGTCTCTGATTAAGCTTGTCTAATACCTGAAATCCTTTGATATTCAGCTATGCTAGACACTCAAACAGCAATAAATACTGAACGGTTGTGCATCTATATTGCACAGAATACAGGAAATCGTGTTCTGTAATATATTGTCGATGCCATGTTGAATAACTTCCCATAAATTCTTGAAATGACTATGATTAACCTCATGTAAATATATTGATTTTCATTGTGAGTCAACAGAGAGAATTTGTAAATGAATGGAGAAGTATTCTTCACAACAATATTCTAAAAGTCTCATCAATTTATTCTCAAATTACTACCAATCCAAGAAATATTTCAACAGTTTACTAGTCATTGGAAAATTAACTGTACATGCTACGTAAGTTTGTCTATTATATTCATGAGATGATCTCATGTCATTGTATTAGATCATATTTATAGAAATTCATAATTAACTCATGAATTAATTTTCAGTAAGGATGTGGTAATTTGAATTTTATCTGATATTGGAAAAAGTTTTGGTCTGTTCCATCAGAGAACTCATTATAGAGCTCTGGAGTATAATCGATTCCAGTAAAGAGATATATTTTAATGAAAGTCAATCAATTAATCAACCCATAGAACATGCGAATCGCATTTCATGAAGAGAAAAGTTCTATGAATAGATGGAAATGGAGCGAAAAATTACAATATTTATCATATTATGAGAAAATCATTTTTCCATTTTGCTGTCACATTGACTGATGATATTTAATAGTTGACTATTATTGTTACATTATAATTTGTATAAGAATGAATCAATTTGAAAATTCATTACAATGAGTTTTATACCGAACTTATTCAAATTTTCCAGTTCATTCAGAATTGAATATTGTCACCGATCGTCCTAGAATATTTTTCCTCTTTAAAGCTTCAAAGAGGATCCTAAAATAACATCATTGATGCCGTACTTGCATAAGCAAGCATTACTCACTTCAGACAAGATAGTTTCTGTACTTCTGTACATGACCAACATTCACAAGTAACATGGAAGGACATTCCAGCTATAAATCCTTGTTTTATCCAATGTTATCATGACACAACCTTGAAAAATAACAGCCACTTAGCGTAGAGGTCTTGAACCCTAACTACATATTTTTAACAGAAAATTTCAAGAATACGACGTAGTTTCTTCAAGTGTAATTGATATTAGCCACAATCAACTCCAAATATGTTGCAATATTTATATTGAGTGAATAATTCATGGAATATAAATACGAAATGTATATATATATATATATATATATATATATATATATATATATATATATATAATATATATATATATATATATATCAAGATCATTGTATCTCACTTGTAATCTCTACATTGAAGACTTCAAACTTCAAGGAGAGTCTTGAAATCAACTCAGAGAGTTGAAATGGTCCCAATTTATTAGTGAAAAAAAATATTAGGTAACCATAGTTATACAAGAAATGAACTATTTGTACTTGGGAAATTACTTTTCATATGGATATATATTTCTATCGTTAAAATAAACAAATAAAAATGAAAACTGTTGATGAAATTTTGGAGATTGAATTCCATCATCAAGACAAAAATAAATTCTTCGTGCGCATGAGAAGAAGTAATATCAGAAAAATGAAAAGAAGGAGAAAGTTGGTGATAAACAAGGGGTGACAAGAGCAAGATACAGTGAATAGTAGAAGAAAGACGATAACTAGTGATAGAAGAAGGATAAAGAGGAATATATAAGAACAAGAAGATGAACCAACGGGTCTTGAGTGAATGGATATGATAAGTGGTAATACTCCGCTCACCCATAAATGGGTCATACACTGAATTCTAGCCTCAAGTTCAAACCAGTCCGTCATTAAAAAATGCACGAAGCATTGTTTTGTCGAAAAGGCGAATTAATTTCAAACACTCCATCAGAATTTTGATGAGAAGATGACGAATGAACAACTGAAAAAGAGACTAGGCTCACCAAAAATGGTGCATAAAGGAGGCTGGATGACAGACAAACTCATTCAACAACACTGTGGAAAATCTTATTTCAATAACAAAACGTCGAGGGAAGTGGGGCTTATTCTGTGATTCTTATTTGGTGACACTTCTATTATTCGTCAACCCACCAAAATAATTGTTTTCTATTTGTTTCTTGTTCACCCACATATCTACATTCTCATGAGGAGTCTGTGAGAAAGTATGAGAAATGTAATCTTAGCAAGGAATTTGGTGAAAACTTTCAATTTTTTCCAGCAGTACATAATATGCTGGAATTGAAAAGTAATTGATAGTATTGAATGGGATATTACAATTGAGAGACTTCTGAGTTCAGTGATTGATCGATAAAGGTTTAACATTTTAGATAACCATGCCTATTCATATTACAATAACTATATAATCTGTTTATGTAGTTACTGTAATTACTATAATTTTATTTTCTTTTGTCTTTTTCATTTGATGATTCTTCTCTTCTACTTTCTCTTTCTTGTTCTTTTCTATTCACCATTGGAAGATCCTTCTCCACTGTTTTTATACATATTTTGTTTCTCTCTATTCATTCGTCTTTATTTCTTTAAATTCTCTTCTACTTCTCTTCATTTTTCTCCTCCATTTATCTCTTTTTCTAGCTTTTTCAATTGATTACACCTCGTTCTAGGAATTCCATCTCCATCTTGACATTGCTTTGTGAGGACCTAAAGCCGGATGTTCAACAACGAGGATAAGAAGAAGAAGAAGAAGAAGAAGAAAAGATTGTTGGTCCTCTTTTGTTGAACGGAACTGTTTAGCAACCATCTTTTCCCGCGATTCATTCGCACCCACGGACTCATTCTTTGATGGAACAATGAACCATAGCGCACTTGAGGAGAAAAATCTGAATAAATTTCAAGACTCTCAATTTAGTTGCAATTTGTGAACATTAGTGCGCCCACATAATCCTCAAGTCGGAGGTGGCAATTCAATACTAATTTATTATGTTTTGAGTTTCCTCACGCTTGATTTCAAAGAGTACAACTAAAAATATTCATATTGATTATAAAACCAGTAATTGGAAAAATGGGATAATCTTTGCTTTGAATTGTTCATATAATGATGCAGGCCATTCCATATCCGATTCGTTGTCCAACTTGTTGGACCACTAGTGGGACTCGGTTACTGGTCGGATCGTTTCAACTACGCTCCGACTTGTTCTTCAACTTTGGTCTAGTCAATGGAAAACAATTGAATTAGTCGGGTGTCGGACCTTCAATTTGAATCTCTGATTAATCCAACTCATCCGAATAGACTTCCAACAACCCCATTCATGGTTCGATTTTGTAACTGAAACTGGATGTTGGACCACAATACAAACAGATCGGATGTTGTTTTCTTTTAGAGTAGTTTTCTTTAAAGATAATGCCACCAAGCTTACAATCCAAAGGATAATTTCGAATTGATTTTTTTTGACAGACAGACAAAAGATATTTATAAAAAAAATGCAATTTACAAAGTAAAAATCTAATTTGCTCATTTTCAATACAAAACAACAAGAAAAAATAAAAACAACCTCATTAAAACCGTAAGCCAAAGAAATCTTTAGAAAATGGTCTGCATAGGCCAAAAATGCCTGTGCGCAAACCAGAGTTGCATATTACAAGTTTTACTCAAAATTTGAATTTTGAATAATGAAAGGAAGTAGTTTTGGACCTCACGAATAGTGTCATTGTAGATTAACGAAATTGTTCTTCTTTCATCAGAAGATATCAGTAGGAATAATGATGAAAGAGAACCTCCCCACTGGAGTAAGGGATCACTGTATTTTACAGTACAGATAATAGAAATCTTTAACTATCAACAACTTGTATTACAGTCATGAAGACTGAGACAGCATGACATTCATCTTATCTCCATGTGATTAGATATGACTCAACCGTTGGTTCGATCGCTTTGAAACTTTACTTACTACCCATTCAAGTTAAGGAAACTGAGCTTCCCTGAAGCTTCATCCATTCCCATTCACTAAGTTGTACGATACGTAGTATAGAGTTTACTGTCCCTATTACTAACACAAACTACAACCTTAAAACAATAATGAATTATCACACTCATCTGTTATACAGTATCATATTGTTAGTATAAAACGCTGCAGGCATTTTGGTAAAGGTCAGTCTTGAGAATTGAGAAGCATGTACAATTATTATTTGATTATCTCAAATCGAAATTGCAAGTTGCACGGCTATTGTTTCAAACGCCTCCTATCTGAATAAACATCGCCCAAAGAATAATGGAATAATGATAATCTATCAAACATTTTCTGAGCGAGAATGATTGCCAATTTATGCAGATTTTCTGACAGGTTTTGAATGCCAAATTGAACATAATCGCTTAGTATCCAGTTTGTAAGGGCAGGCGTTGTGTATTCTTTACTTTCCATCTTCAATGTGGGTGTTATATTAAGGTATCTTAGATATTCAATCTCTACATTCTATTCGGAAATATAAGATGCAGCGCATCACTCTGGTTGAGTAGGTACTCTTTCATTTGCATTTTCCAATTTTTGTATAATCGTTCATTAAATCTAGTACAGGTGAAAACTACATTTAGGTGTTTTATTACCTCACAAAACTTCAATTTATAATTATTGACACTGTTCAAGTTACAATAAGATATTATAGTACATTATATTGATCATTTGTTTAATAACTACCTTAAATGAATAGTTTAACATGCTTGCCCTACTTATAATACCTACTGCTCTCAATTCATATAAGCTTCAACCAACTTTTTTTCCCTCAAAATTTAATGCTGAACTGGAATGATAGTGGACTAGTGATGAATGTGCAAAAATACAGATATCAGGGTCCAATATGGTAGAGAATAACACAGAATACTGTACTCTTATTTTTTACAACCAAAAATCAGACAGATCCACGATTCTGATAATCTATTCTCATGTTTCTCTTTTCAAAAATGTTTTACTTATTTTCATTGCTATTTTTGCTCTCATCCTTTCCCCTAAAATTAATTTTATTCGTATTTCCTTTTAGGTTTTTTCCTTTTCCGCACTCTACTTTTCACTCTTTTCCATCCTCTTGTAGTTATTTTTCTCTTCATGCACGTTTCTCCCCTTCCTTATCCACCACTATTTTCTGCATTTCTTCTCTTTATCTGATTGTTTCTCATCATTATTTCATCTGATTCCTGCTTCTTCCTTTAATTCTCTTCCTTTCTTCCATTCTACTTTCACCTTATTTGAAGCATGTTATCACGTCAGAGTACCAAGAGTTGCTGTTGGGAATTCAGCCGGAAGCAATTCACGATCACAGGAAACTATCATTCATAACTCCCCTTCAAGCCTTCATCTACAGTTTATTTATGGTCCTTTCCGTTGAGTAGCCTATTAGTACAAGAAGTTGTTGATTTTACATGATATTACAGGGGATATTAGATGATAATTGGAGTCATTTGTAATGATCTCTGATAATATTACAACTCTATATCAAAGTTCGGTGAAGCTTCTGATTTGGACCCTGATAAAAATTCTAGAATCACATAAAAGTCTATTATCTTATATTTTGATACAGTATAGTATCTCTGTCTGGACCAGATTATGTATTTCTCAAGATTTTGAAGTGACCTTCCACTAAAATCTGAAATTGAAAAGTTTTTGACCCATTCTCACTAATTTTAGTCAAATAGTTATTATCGTAGAATATTTCCCTGTAATAATAAAAATTTTGGATCACAGTATTCAAATATCACTTTTTGTCTTTTTGTGTAGTTGAGAAGTTGATATTGTGGTAATTATTAATATTAAATGATAATTGGAGTGTGCATTGGAGCCATTATTGTAATTATTTATAAGTTTTTGACAATTTCTTAGTATTGTTATTTAATAGTATTCAAATATCCAATCGATCATAGGAATAATTCTTGAGGAATAATAAATTTATCAACTTTAGCAATTATACAACTTGTGAATTAATTACCAAACAATGCAGAAAACATAACAGATGTCCGCGACTAGATTGCAAGACAAATTTTGATATATGAAGTGAATGCTCTTTAGTGGACTGTGGAGAGTTTAACAAGTTATTAGGAATTTAGATTAATTCCACCAATCACAGAGCAGTATGACACTGATTGATAGTCTGGTGTCAGGATAGGCTTGATTAAGTAACCTTTTCCTGTTCACTCTTATATCTATGTATATCTCTATTATATATGTGACATCACTAGACAGATCCATCCTACTTGCTTTACCTACTTGGAAAACTATTAAACAAGTTGAACACTAATACACAATGATAGTTGGAATGTGTAGGTACTATACTGAGTATTAATATATTATGTATACAAATTTTTATAGAAACAATATAGTTCATAACGTTTCATTCTACTGCACATGTGAGCTATAATAAACACTATAGAACAAATACTATGCATGATGATATGAGTTAGATATAAGCTCCACCACGTGTTATTCAACTTGGCATATTATTTATAAAATTATCTTCTATTGCATATAATGTAGGCTCGCTCATCAACATTGGACGCACACTCTACCTATACTCTCACCACAATAATTCTACTGAAATTCTATGATACATTGTTATAAAAATGAATAAACAAAGGTTGTAGCAATACGTTTTCTACTTCATATATGATTGTGTTCAGAGACTATCACTATGTAGTAAAACTCGTTTATTGCCCACCTAGTACCTAATGTACTATCACTGTATGAGGTATCTATATAGTTATAGATCTAGTGCTTATTGGAACTTTATCGTCTATATCTATAATATTGGAATATGTAGTAATGAAGGATGTGGGGATAAGATTCATCACCTCATTTGTCATTTAATATAATAACTATTACTATATATAGAGGAATGTATACAGTAATAATTCTATTGGTAATGGTAACGCATATAGTGAATTTATATATTATTATTCTCCTGTGTGGGAAAGTTTAAGCATGTACAGTTGGCAGGTTAACAAGGCAGGACTTGATTACTATCAACTATCGTTTTAAGAGCAATAAAATCTACAGTAACTTATAACACACTGATTTCTCAATGACCTACTGTCATACTCTCATTTTGATAAGAGAAGGGGTGATGAGGACGAAGAGCAAGAAAGAGAGGGAAAGAGAGAGAGCGAGAGAGTGAGGAGGAGAAAACTCAGGAGAGAGAAAATGTAATTGAGATAGTTGGATGTGGGAATAGAGAGTAATGGTGGAAGAGGAAAAACAACGAAGGAGATGGAAGGAAGGAAAAAGTGGAGGAAAGAGAATGGATGAAGAGAAAAGATGCGAGGAAAAGAAATGGGAGGAGAGGAACATAAATTACGGAAATACAGAGATAAAGGTATGTGAAATTTACTTTCATCACAATTTGATCTCCAGGGGGCGAAGATTGAAAATAACAAAATGGGAAATAGGAGAGAGGAGGAATGAAGACGGGAGTTACAAAAAAGATGGGACGAGAGGTTACAAAAAATATCTTGAAAAGAGAATTTAGAAAAATTATAGTGTGTGAAGTTGTTAATTGTAAATCCTTCACAGATAATACGATGTTTCTGATATTTATAAGAGCAGTCTCTAAATTCCCTCTTTTGCGAATAAATTCACAAAAAATTAAGGCCGTCCGGCTCGCAAAGTTACTGGGTTCAAACCTCAGCTCTAGCTCAGTGGTAGAAACATGAATTTTATAAATACAAATAATCACCATAAGGTTCAGTGACCGGTGATTGGTAATTCTTACCGCTGCTTCTATGAAGTTCTTGAAGAATACCAATACGGAAAATAAAAGAATATTTGATGACTGATTATCAGTAACCATGTACCACTAGAGAATAATAAGGACCAACTATAGTTGTTTCTAGTTGATTCTTAAAACGCTCGTCGTGAATACAAGTATTCACCAATATACCCTTCCAAAATTCCTTAGAACTTACAACGCCAGTTCTGGAAGCTCTCTGGATCCTTATATGATATAACTGGAACCTTATTAATATAATTTCTTAATATACTTATTCTGGTATATGAGATGAATATCATCAAAGGATGATAAATATTGAGTGCTCTGAATAAGATTAATATCACTCGATTCAATAATTTTAAGTGTTGCTAAATATTTGTTGATATTAAAACAGCTCAAACTGTATATCACGAGATGAACTAGGATAAAATAAATTTCTACGATTTGTATGCTGACTAAAAACACAAGATATATTCCCATAAAAAAGATATGCATAAAATATTCTATATATCTATAAATCACTTAAATAATCTATTTCTAAAATCTGAATAATTATCACAGGCTTTGCTAATACTCCCAATAATGAGTTTCCAATTCATAAATATATTATATTTAATACTGGTACTTATACTTCCAATCAATATAAAATTCTGCAAATAAAAACCTGTTCGGTCTATAAGTTTGATATGATGTACTTTGTTCAATTAACAAAATTATAATTAATAAATTAATATTCAAACATGAGATCTCAGGGATTTATATGAATTCGGGCTGTGCATGGAAGTAAGCTTCCTACATATATTAAATAAATTCATAAATGTTCTTATGGACTATGTGATATTGTTCAACATGTGGTGACTTTTTATTTTAATTCAAATTAATTGGAATAGTGCTTTTTATTAATTACCCCACTGAACGTAGAAAAAACGAGCTCGTTGAATTATCACTCACTGAATTGAAGTTCTAGACGTTCTCGTGGATTGAATTAATTATTTCCAATAATTAATTAGGTAGGCTCCTTTTCGTCACTGCTGGGCTAACGCGTGATCCAGATTTTTATAAGTTTCTTTCGAATTAAAGCTATTTTTATGGGAATCTTTACAAATTACGAACTCCTTGACAGCACTGAGTTCACAGATAATTAACATTCAGTACAAATACATTACATTTAAAAAAGGATTTGGCTTAATAGTTCATTAAAATTTTTAAAAGGAAGAAGAAAAAACCCTAAACTCCATGTGCATCCTCTCAGGTCGGGATCTTAAGCCAGAAGAAGGAGGTTTTCAGAAAAATTTGTCTCTTCCATGAATAATTCTGTAAGCTACTCTCTGATTAGCCTTCAATTTAATAGACTCAATACAATTGGTTGCCTTGGGAATCAGGGCTTCCTCGGCTTTATAATAGAAAAAATTAAATAAAAAAGAATTCTTATACAAATGTATGGAGTGTTTATCTTAAATTGATTTCATAAATAAATCCTAACATGCGATGTTAATATATTCAGTCTTTATATGAGTTTTGTATACTCTTGATTTATCATGCTTTTTTAGATTATAATAAATATTTATACAAAAATAATGGGTGTCTGTATTTCTACACATCGACTTCCTTTAGTATGCATAACGTATCCTTTATGAGTAAATTTTATATAATTCAACCTGTCATATGGGTTGATCGAATAATCAGCTGATTCGCTCAGTATTGATTCTAATAATTATCGATTTATCCAAGATCGACTAATTCTTTTCAAAATGTAAACAAGTAACTCTAACCTCAATGTTCATGCATTTTATTTTTTATAATCCGCCAATAATAAGTAAGCCGCTTTATAATTTTTGATCTTACCAATGGGTTCTCATAATTATTAAATCACAATTATACATGTTTTCTTATCATTGTTGATAATGCTATTACTCCTAATCGCTAATAATACTTGATTTGAGTTGATTTATCCTTTGACTAGGTCTAACCTTCTTTCCAATTTTATAGTTCTATTATATTTCATTGGTTCATTTTAAAATATTTGGTGGTATTAATTTACCACGTGACACAATACGCCCTCTGATTTCTGATTTAAAACGACAATTCGAGAATATAATATAAATTTTATGATCCAGTTGGTTTTGGATCAGAAATCATACATGTTACAAAGTCTGTTAATAAATCTACTGAGAATTCTACCTCCTAACAATTCAACAACATATACACAATAAATAAATTCAATTCAAATACATACGCCTTACATTGGCCAATCTCCTTCTACACACAATACACAAATAAAACTATCTCCTCCTCCATACACAATATAGATCTTTTTTTCTAATCCACGCTCCGCCCTCAGGCCAGAAGCACATTTGAACGTTGGTGCAAAATCATTGCCAACCTAACAAACTGGTAATTCTCTGACTTGCAGAATATAATATTTTTCTCCCTCAACATAGAACAGTGACTTGTACATTTTCATTTCATTCTCTTGCAGAATTTGGGCTTTGCTTTCATATAATGGATATTTTAAAGGATAATCTTTGGTAGGTTTTATCAACAAGAACTTCTTATTCATCTAATACATTGAGACTTTGGCTTAATGCTTTTGGTGGTAACTATGCGGTTTGATCATTTGGCGGATAATTTTAGTGATTTTCTTAATTAGTTTATACATAAATAATAATAATATAATATTTTTATAATATCTCTACATGCAATTCACATTTATATGACACTTGATCTTCTTATTCGGGGTATCAGCTTGGATGATTCAATAGGCATTGACTACTCTGGTTTTCGTAGTGGACAGCTGGTTTCCATTGGCTTCGGTTCATCACTTGTCGCCATCTTGATGTCTCTTCCTGCTATACAACGGTAAGTTGGCTTTTAACATTAGAAGTTATTTATTCTCTTGCTTCATTAGTGACGATGATATTAAAGGGTGGTTTCTAAATGTTTTATTTCTTTATTTTCAGGTGTTGTTATTCGAAGTGGATACTCGTCTGCTAATTAAGTATATTGTTGGCGTTCGTCTGGTACGTATATCTTGTCAGGTAGGCCAATGACGTTTCATCAAAATATTATTGTTTATATCCTTATCACTTAGTGTCTTGATAATACGGTTTGAGATTAGAAATATTTTCCCACCAAGTTAAATTTGGCTTGTTTTCTTCATACAACTGAACTGTATTACGTTCAGTTACGGCTGCAATTTTGTATGGTCCAGTATAAATATGAAAGAATTTTCTGGTAGTTTTTTCAAGCGCATTGGATAACCTATGGCTTTTTAAAAGTATTTCATCTCCGACACTGTATTTAAACTGTTTGGATTTATTATCATGATAATGTTTTCGTGAGGTCGCTGACCTTTCTAATCTCTGTTGTACAATGTGACAGATGTCTAGGTTAGGATGAGTTAAAGCATTCGACGGTGGGAAATCTATTAACTTTTCAATAAACATTTTATTTCTTTCTCCGAAAATAACCTCTACTGGTGTATACCCTGTATTCTCATTGATACAATTGTTGAAACATTCTTCTAGGAATGGTAGATATCTAACCCAACTTTGATGTTTTTCAGCGCAGTATGCCCTCATGAATTGTGAGATTTCTGCCATGCGGCGCTCCACGGGGTTCGAGCTAGGAGAATATGTGGAAGTTCGAGATATTTTTATATCAGCCAGGTCAAGTATTCTTTTCCATGGTTTGCTACAAAAATATGATGCATTATCCGATAGAATGCGCTTAGGTTTTCCTACTTGCGGAGTCCACTTATTCACTATGCAATTTGCTAGGACTTCTCCTGTTAGCTTACCGATGGGAAAGAACATGGTGTATTTAGAGAATGTGCATGTTAATACGAATATATATTTCTTCCCATGTTGTGCTAGGGGTAGAGGACCATAAATGTCGGCTGATACTAACTCCAATGGGGCGGTCGGCAATATAGGTATCATTGCTCCCCTGACTTGATATTTTAAATGTTTTGTTTTCTGACATAGGTCGCATGCTCTTAACACTTTGACTACCTTTTTGTGCATACCTTTCAGATAACAGGCTTCTTTTAGTGTACATATCGTTTTTCTTACTCCAAAGTGGCCAATTCTCTCATGTGTTTCCTTAATCACTTCTTCCGCTATTTCCTTAGTTATTATGATTCTCCAGTTATAATCTTGTGGTGTGGTGCGGTGAAATAGGAATCCACGGTATCGCGTGTACTGTCGCAGGTAGTGGGGCAGTTCAGATGGTCCTTCCTCCAGTATTTCTAAAATTTGGGATAGCTTGGGGTCTTCTTTTTGCGCATTCTGAATCCTTCTGGGTGTTAGTGTATTCTTGTAGACTTGAGGTTTGATATTTTCGGGATATGGTATGCTTTCGTCCATTTCCATTGCATAGCATTTCAGGTTTGTGTCGTTACAGTATGTGGCATCTAATTCTCGGGATAGAAAATCGGCTGTTTGATTTTGCTTTCCTGGTAAGTGTGTGAGATCGAGGTCAAACTCTTGAAGAGCGAGAAACCATCGTGACAGTCTGTTGTGGTTTAATTTAGCTGTTTTAAAAAATGTGAGGGCTTTATGGTCGGTATTGATATAAATTTTATTTCCCAACAGTAGCGTGCGGTATTTTTTACAGACTTCTACTATACTTAATAACTCTTTTTCTGTAATCGAATAGCGTCTTTGTGCTGGATTTAGTGTTTTACTGAAAAAAGCTAGTACTCCTTTGTCTCCTTCGGCACTTTTCTGAAATATTTCTGCTCCTATGGCGTAATCTGAGGCGTCTACGTTTATGTAAAATGGCTGGCTCATATCGGGATGACTTAGTACAACTATTTCAAGGAAAGCTTCTTTTAATTCTCGAAATATCTTCTCTTCTGCTTCTGTCCACTTCCATGCTTTGTTGGTAGATAGTACGTGACTTAATTGGGCAGTATAGTGTGACATACGGCTGTTGAAACGTCTATAGAATTGAAGAAATCCAATGAATTTCTGTAGTTGCTTTCGGTTGGTTGGTGAAGGGAATTTTCTGATGGCTTCTAATTTACTGCTATCTTGGGAGATGCCATCCGGGGTGATGATATGTCCCAAATATTTGACTTGTTGTGCAAAAAATTCGCATTTTGATAATTTCAATTTGAGTCCACATCTGATGAGGCGACGAAATACTATATCTAGGTGTTGACAATGGTCCTGAATATCTGTTGAAGAAATAATTCCATCATCCACGTAGAGTGTACAGAAATCCGTGACATCTTCTCCTACGGCTTGACGAAGGCAACGAATAAATATGGCCATGGCGTTCCTCAATCCAAAAGCTAGACGAGTGAAGCGGTAATTTCTTCCGTTGAATAAGAATGATAGGTAATCTCTTGATTCTGCTGCTATCTGGATCTGCCAATAACCGGCGCTTAGGTCAACTGTAGAGTATACATTCTTCCCACTAAAGGTTTGAAGTACTTGTTCTATCTGGTCTGGGCTCTCACGGTCATCTTCCAAAATGCTGTTAAGCGCTCGCGCGTCCAGACATAATCTCACGGTACCGTCTTTCTTAGCAACACAAACAATGGTAAGCTATATTGAGGGCTTGATGGTTCAATAATCCCCAATTCTAACATTCTGTCTATCTCTGCTATAGCTGCCGGGCGGTATGTAATGGTATTGGATAAGATTTTCGGTAATAGGCTTCATGAGGTTTGACTTTGAGTCGGCATTCAAAATCTTTAGCTAGTCGTGGCTGTTCTGAGAAGACATCTCTATTTTCAATGAAAACCTTCACGACACTGTTTTTTGTATCTAAATCCCATTCAGCATAACAGTTTATCCTATCCAATAATTTTTCAAACATTTCTTCAGAGGAAACCTCTTTATCCATCACGCCGTCATCCGTCGTCGTTAAACTCAACACTTCAAAAATTAATTTACCACGTGACAAGTGTTGTTGTATTGTCTTCATTTTGATAATTTTACTTGTTTGTATCATGTGATAACAATTTTTTAGTTTTCTTTTATTGTTTAATGGATTGATCAATAATTTTGTAAAACGAATTTTATATTGTATCATCAAGATTGATTCTATATTGTTCATCATTCAAAAAAGTAAATCCTATTTAACTATATTGTAAGTTCAATGATTAAACACCATTGACTATTTATTTCATCAGATTATTTGATATGAAAACTTTGAAATCCTGACATTTTTATTTTTGATGTAAATTGTATGTAAGTATTGTATTCATTAGATGATTTCATGAGAAATCATTTATTGAATACAATAATAAGTAAGATATTTATTCTAGCATTACTAAGTAGTTGTGACTTGTGTTGCAGGTTTGTTTTGTGTTTGTGTATTCTCGAATACTCATTCGAAAATTGAGCTGTCGAACGAGGACTGACGAATTCGCCGACTGAGATGGCCGGTGATATCGGATATCTGACCTTGCCGTGCGGGGTTAGAAAGGCGATCTTCGATCTGACGCCACTAGCCCGATGCCTGGAGGCATAGCCACCTGGAGGCCATCACCCTTTACCCTCATCCTTTGGACACCGGACTCGAGGACAATAGATCATATATAAGTACTTGATACCCCCATTACAATATCAGAAGTGCCCCCGTAAATTTGATCTCTTAAAGACATGTGTTGGACTCTTAAAGACATGTTGTGTTAGTCTCTTAAAGACAGATTTATCATTATTTGATTATTCATGTAAAGATGTGTTTTGTAATATTTTCGATATTATTTTCATTATTATAAGAGCAGTCAGTCAACCGCTTATCTATGTTCTTATTTCCAAGACCCTCAAATAGAGGACTAGAATTAGGATCAAATTATCGACCAGATTCAAATCGGCAGGCCTCAGGGCCTAACACAATTTCAACAACTAAGCCTTCTCCGACAAAATCATTGATTGTCACCAGGAGAGCGGCTTAAAATGAAAGATGGAAAGAATTTGGAATTCTGTGTAATTCATCGTACATAGCATATTTCCTGGACCATATATTGACAATCAACAACTATGAGAACATTAAATTCATCTTCGAAACAATGATTTAACCTATCTATTTTTTTTTAATTCAACACTTTAATGATAGATATTACCACCAATTGATTGAGAAGAATAATTATGTTTTCGGAATAATAAATGCTGCATGACTAAGCACATACTTTTTTTTAATTCAACACTTTACTGATAGATATTACTACCAATTGAATGAGAAGAATATGTTTTCGGAATAATAAATGCTGCATGACTAAGCACATAGGAACACATAAAAAAGTCCGTATTGAGATGTAAATGGAAATATTGATTGTCAGATAAATTTAATGATTTACCTAATAAAGTCAAGTGTGACATGAGATACATTGACTTTTTGGCGGTACGAGGTTCGCCGGGTAAGCTAGTACTACATGAAACTCGTGATCCTTCACTTGGTTTTCTTCATCACAGATTCCAGACATTAAAATTTGAAAATAAACGAAATAGTTAGTATAATATTTCACGATACTCATAGCATGAAATAGAGCTAGAGTTCTAACATTTTCATTATCAATAAAGACAGAATGCAATTATTAGAATGGAAACCTGTCGATTAATTGTACCAATTTTCTGATAGACAACTTTATGATCGCTTTGCTTACTTCAATAAATTCCTGTGGTCTATACTTTTTTGGTTTTAATCCTTTTCCCTTTTTTCACGTCTCGTAAAAGTACTTCAACAAACTTAATGTTGTCATAAAGTGACTGCTACTAGAATTACTTCATGAATCACCTTAAGCGATTCAGGAATCATTAAGAGGATTAAGAATAATTTTAATGGTTTGTCGGTCATAAAATGCTGATAATATTCCAGTGACTGGTTTAATCGGCCAGCTACCAACCTTTGGTGAGATTCACTTTGAATTGTGAGCATCCCCAATGGCTAACATCAATACTTGCCATCCAACCCATGCTGACAGATTCACGTGAATATCACTGAATTGCGATGAATGTGTTTTTATGGTTGTTTGGTTGCTACATTAATGAATATCCGCATTCTTAGAAGCGAGTAATGGTTAATCTGTGACTTGTACCATTTGAGGTAGTAACCTTTAAATAATCTTCATCTTGATTATTTAAGTTTTTTTTCATAACTTGATGATGGTATTACGTTCTGTTCACTGTGTGGTATCAAAAATTATATCTGGAATCTTTGACGTTTTCATCTGTATTCTGCTCCCTGATGGATTCCATTGTATCCAAACTTGAATAGGCTATTCTGAGACAAAGAAGGGAAATTATGAGAATACTAGCAGGTAGCCCGTGCTCCGCAAGGGTCTGTTGAAAGCACAAATAGATTAAATTCAATTTTATAGTTCCATGCTAATATTAGAAGTATTATCAGCAACTGTATTCAAAATAGAAAAACTATTTAATTGGGCTTTTATCTTCCTTTAACATTGTATCACAAATTAAATGAAATTTTAACTGGTTAATTAGCAAAATCCCTCCAGTGGACAAAATAAAATCTCAATCAATAAAGAAAAATATAGAACATTTACGAACATTATTCAGCAACCTATTGGATTCCCAATAAAGCGCCATCAATATTATTATAGGATCAATTCGATAGATTTCTATTAATGTGAAGTCTGAGTGTGGATGTGTAGAATGTGTACGTTGAGTGTTCAATTCCCAATCAGTAATTAAATTGCTACAAATATGGCAAGGTATCATCTACGATGTTAGTCGATATCATAGGATTTTTATATTGACATTTAAAGGTTATAGCAGACTAGCTTCTGATGGCTGTGAAGGAATGAAGGTAGGAAAGCTATAACGGTACGGCACTCTACTTGAATAAGTTGAGTGTGGATTGTTTCAAGAGATTACAAGAGATAACAATGATTGGGAAGATGGAATAGATGAAGGAGTGGAGAATGTGGATTAAGAGGAAAATACGAGAGGAAGGAAGAGAAAAAAGAGGAGGAGGAGGAGGGGGAGGAGGAGTAGGAGGAGGAGGAGAAGGAAGGAGGATTATAAGATGACGAAAGCGATACAAGTGGAAGGAGAAGATCGTGTGAGAAGGATGATGATTAGAAGAAAGGAGAAGAATGCGTAGCAGATGTAGGAGGAGAAACAGTCATCCATGGAGGACTGCAGAATTGAGGATTAGACTAGAATGCATTTTGAATATTTTGGTAAGGGCTACTCGTATTCATGTAATATTCAACTTTATTTTATCACTCAAATGGAATCGAACTGGAGTAATAAAATTATAGTTAATAAAAGTGCACTTTGATTTTTCTAACTTTCTACAAAATAATAAATTTTCCTTTTTTTTTGCTTTTGCTTTTCACAAAAGGAGCAGAGTTAGTTGAAGCATTATGAGAAGGTGGGAGAAGAGAAGATATATAAGAATAATGTGAAAAAAAAGATTATAATATAATTGGAGCATATATGTTATCAATAGATTAATTTCCAATCATTGATATATTATCGGAATACAGTCACATAATCCAGTCATATTATTCACCAATAATAAATAATTTCAAAGAGTCAGTTTTTATTTCGGTACGCATTCAATAGCATTATATTTAATCGATTCAACCCTCACCCATCAAGGGTGCGTACGCAGACTTATGCGCCACGAACACGCGTATTTCACTTTACACCTGCTGATTCTATTCTTATCATACTGTATTTGTACAGTACTGTATTTGATCTGTATTGAATATAGATGTATTAGGCATAGCATCAGCTGATGAAGAGCGAAATGCGCGTGCTCGTGGCGTATAAGTCTGTACTCACCCATACATGTGCCTATTTTTATTATCACATATTACACGTGGTAATCTATACAGATCACTTTACACAATATCATTATTAAATTCAATTTTAGCATAAATAAATTATTTCAAAGGTATTGGATAGTTTAAATAATAAGGAATTTGTCGTAAAGGTTATGTAGAAATGTGGTTCGCAGAACATGCATACCTCATGCATCCAGTTACTTGTAAAATCTTTTTCACCAACATTATGAACAATATGATTCAAATAAAACTAAGGAATAGTTCATCCTAACGAATATAGTAATGAAAACTGATCAAATGAAATATTAATGAAAAATTGAAATTTCAAATATATAGAACTCATAGAATTAAAATTCAGTTTACAAATACTACTGGAGAATGAATCACAATAAAAACTCAACTCACTCATTCACTCCCAATAGCTGGGAAGGTACTAGGGCACTGGACTCATTGTTTTACAAGCCCTAGGCGCTCTACAACTACAACCCAAAACATCCCTTTCTGATATCTCACACCAGCCGCATATTTATAACCAAAAGTGAATTTTGAAAATACCAAACTTACACATTCGTTTTGTGAATTGATTCAGTCTCAACTCATTGAGATCAATAGTCTTGAATCCGCAATTATTTTTTATAGATATAATCAACTCATAGGTGTATGATATTCATTGTGCGATCATGCCTCATATGAATTTATTCAAAGAAATCTTGTAGTTTCTCCTCTCGAAAGTTCTGGGAACTTGCTATTAGCTCTTCAAATCTGAGCTTCATCACAGAATAATTACATGGTGAATTTTAAAATATGAGACTAGGATATGAACATTTGCATTACCGGAATTCTACGAATATATGATTCATGACTACTTCTCTTGAAACATCTTCACATCCTTGTAATATTATATTTTAAAATCATAGTATGTATTCAAAGTAGATATATGTATGGGAATAATATATGTTTGAATATATTCAAATAATATATCTATGCATATGTGAGTCAACACCAAGGCTGTATGATTTATAATAGTTGGGCGGATCCTATCCTTTATCACGGGAGGGGAATGGGAAATGATTTATTGCCTGAGATCAATTGAAATGTACAGGATGTTCATGAATTATTATTTCATTTGAACAGCTAAGTGAATCACAAACCCATACTTCAATTCTCTAATCAAGAGTTTCAATCTGAATATCTCAATTTCGCGGATATTTATTGCCTTGCTGGACGTATATAGCGATGAAAGTCAGCAATACTAATGGTATGTGCTTTGAGACTAGTAAAATTGAACATAATAATTAACGTTCCTATTTATTTCATGTTTGTTTTGAAATTTATCTATGAAATAATACATACAGAAAATATTTGGTTCGAGTTTTGGCTTGTGTGAGAGCTTGTAAGATAGAGTGATTTATTATTAGATTCCGAAATAGTTTAATTCATTAAGAATTATAGTAATTTTATACGTTTTCCAATGTATGTAACTCATACTAAATTCTTTGCATGAGTGACGTATTTATATAGAGCTTAGAACATGTAGTCCAAATACCGTTGGTTAATTGCTTAGATTCGACATTTATCTTCTGCCATAAATTATTTTCGTCATTTAATAATACACGAATTGTCATATCAATTGTATAACATACATTTTTTGACAAATGAATATTCTCGAACCACATACTTCTCTAGCATACTTTCCACTAGTAGAATGGAATAAATAATCTAAATAGATCAAATCAATGTACAAGTTCATTCTTAAAAAGCATAACTTCTCCAGTTATGGCTTGTAACAGAATACTTGTTCACCGAATTTTGACTCAACCAAATATGTAGCTTGCGAAGCATGTAACGACCTAACAATAACGAAACACGTGATGAATATTCATTCAATTTTGAAGACATTAATTACAATATAACATTAAGATACAAACAATACTGTTTTCTAATTGGTTTATCATGTAAACAGCCAAACCGGATTACAAATAAGGTTGTGACAAATTATAACGATCTAAGAAAAACTTGGGTGGCATCTAGGTGAGGGGAAGGGCAGGGCGTTCAGAGCTAGATTGTTGGATGTTAGCAATCCAAGAGCAATCCAATTGCAAGAGAGTGTAGTGTTCAAATTATGTAGAAAACTCTAGTCATGAATAAGTTTGTTACATACGATTAATTTGTTCAACAGTATGCTTAGGCCTATATTGTCTTGATTGCTCTTGATTGGGGTATAGCATTCCACTAGATAGGGAATAAATAACTTGAAATACCTAGTAAATCTAGGTACTAGGCTAGAGAAAGTTGACTAGGTTCTTCTTTTTCTACTTCTTCTTCTTCTTATTGCTTTCTATCAACAACTTCAACTTCATCTTCATTACAGCCAGATAATAATTATCACCTATAATGATAATTATTGTTATCATTATTTTGTTTTTACAGCTTTTCTTTTTCTGTCATGTATTTTTCCCCCTCCTTCCTCTTCCCTACTTTCTCCTCCCTTCTTTCCTGATTTTCTCATTCGAATCCTTCCCTTCGTTATCAAACATCTATCTTCCCTCACAATTACATGTATTCATTCTATTCAAATTCTCACCTTACATAATATTTCTAGCTTGCTTAACCCCTCTACTACCTCCTTGAACTTCAGTTTGCTATTTACTCAGCAGCTTTCCTCACATGTACCTCTCTTCTTCGTTCTTCCCGAATCGTAAGAACATTTTCTTTTCTTCTCTCCTCCTTTTCTCTTTTTAACTATTCTTCCATTCCTTTCCTCTTCTCTTTCGGCATCATTCCAGGTGATTTTTCAATTCCACTCTTTATATCTTCATAGCCACTAGATACTTCCTACAACATTACTTTTTATACATGTAGTAAGTAATGTTTCCATTCTAGTTATAACAGAGGTCTAGGAATAAATCACTGTATTAAGCACTTGTTTTTAAGGACTCTTACACTAATTGCAAGCTACATTTATGAAGTATTTAATGAAGTAGTTAATATTCTTGGGTAGTTTCATTAGTTTATTAGTAGTTTTATACTAATGTATTCGCAAATAATTATTCGAGTGTAGAGTTATGGATCTCATTAAATAACGCAATTATTCAATGCTCAATTGATTGCACCGTATGTTATATTGGGTCTTATTAGAAGCTCAAGGCATGTTGGGAAGAGTATGTACATGTTCTAAGTAACTTGAATTCATTTGCAGGTCTAGAACAGTCGTAAAACAATTATTGTCTACACTTTTGGATTAATATGTCCTAATCAAGGAATCAATTTCTTCTCAATGGGGAGATAGAATGTAAAGAACAGTATTCATCACGGAAAATTAATAATTGATTAACTTACATTTATATCAATGTATGTATTTTAATGTAATGCCTCTATTGTACTTGAGTATAAATTTGATGAAAATTATCAGAATGTTATAGTTACTTACTGAATTTACTGGAAAGGTAATCTCTCTCATGGTATTGTTTCCGTTCACTCATGGTATTGAACCTTTATCTCAGTAGCAAATCATTGACATTCTTTGATTATTTTGTCTATATTAATACGATATTTCAAATGATTGTGATTTACCCACTGTGTTGTCACAAAGACAAAGAACTGATTCATGTCTCCTCAGTATCTTATTCGGATATGTGTTGGTAGTGAATTCACTACACTTCGCTTCATTCACTCATTCCACTCCTGAATACATTGAACACCCAGAAAAATCGATCTTTTCAGCAATAAAATTCAAGTGAAATATGCAGAAAACCCTAGAAAATATTTTTAGGAGCACACCAGTTCTTACTTGGCAATACTGTAATCGCAGATACTGAAAGAACGGAATCCCACTTCTTACCATCAAATTTACGACTCAACCCAACACACTAGACTCTGGTATAATCCCCATTCACAATTTTCTGGTCGACCACTTTCAGAATTAAAACAGATACATTTTGCCACGGAAGAAATACAGAAATACCGTTCACTTACTAGGAAACTATCGCCTATACTATACCTTTTACAGTGTACTATAATCCTTCTATATACGGTGAGCTAGCAGCCTATATACTATGATAATGACAGTATACTGCAATGCCAACCCATACTGTGAGTTGTAGATGTACCTATACTATGATAAGTTGTGTATGACTTGATAGTAATTATTATGCTTAGAATCGTTTCATACATGACTGGAGACACTCACAATATGTCCATAAACTTCCTCAATAGAATATTGGTCGACAAGTTTCTTATGGATAATGATGGCTCTCAGTTACCAGCAATTTGTTGTTAAATGAGCCATAATCGTATTCAATTTCCAACGAATTTATTCGTATTTTGAGTATTGCAGGTGTTTGAACGTAGCATGGGAAAAATCTTTTTCACCAAATTAGCCCAACAATATGAATATTGACTTTCGAAATAGACGTCGAGGATAGAAATTATTAGAAATAAATTGGAATAATTAGTAGGATTTGTAGTACTGTGGCAAGATTTCTGGTTTTTAATATCCGGTTTCTGATGCAATCGTTTATTGTGGAGAGAGTAATACTATTGCGGATACATCTGATTTTCATATACTTTCTCATATATCAAAGGCATCCAAGTCGCTTCTCAGGCCCAGCGCACACGTTTTACGGTAACTGTTTTGCGACTACAGCTGCGGACCAGTCGCATCTGGAGCCAATTTTCAACTAAAACAAAGCTGCAGTCCGCACACGGGTTTTAATTTGTGAAATGCTGGTTGTGAATCATTTGCCTCAATAACCTCTATTTGATCTCTTGCAACTGAATTCTGCAACGCAACTGAAACGACGACCCACGGTTGCATGTAGTGGCCCACAGTGGTTGTAGTTTTTGATATACTGGTCAAAAACTATGAAAAATATAACCAAAATATGAAAATGAAAAACATATTTAAAAAATATATAGAAAATATGAAAAACTGGTCAAAAACAATAGTTGCGTCATCTGCGCCTCTCCACTTGAATACATTGCCACGGTTGCAAAACTGTTGCACATGCAACTGGTTTGCAACTGTAGTCGTAAAACAGACACACCGTTTGCGCTGGGCCCAAAAGTGTATTATTGAATCCAAGCTCATCAATGATTAAAATACAGTTTATCAATTCATAAATTACTTTTAGTGAAGCGAAATTTTTGAGAGTTCTTTCCCCCCTGTATTCTCAGTATTCTCTGTATTCTCAGTACAGAGAGTACCCTCCTCTTTCTGTTCATATTGAATGAGATTCGAAGCTGTCACAACCACAAATTTATAAGATATATCGATATACTAGTTTCACTAGTCATACAATTATTGTTAATCTCTAGTGATCTGAATTGTCCGTGGTATCATACAATATGTTCAATTGACTTATTCAAATTCTGACCATAATGCTAAATGTTCAATTGACTTATTCAAATTCTGACCATAATGCTAAACTTACAAAGAGTTCGAAGTTTTCACGAACACCGTCCAACATCGTCTTCAATATCCTTCTGCTCTAAAACTATTATCAAAGAAGATTATACAGAGTGAGTCATATGTATGGGAGCCCTTCAATAAGTTGGAGACTGTTGTAGATATAATACTGTAACTTTCAGGATAAGTTATTGGTCAAATACTCTACCTTTTGATGTACAACTGAATTTCAACCCCTAATAAGGGGGCGACTTAGATGTTGTAACTTGAATACTTTAAATATAAACACCCATCGTGTGGTGCATCATTTCAAGACCTATTCAAAATAAGAAAGATGGCATCGATAAAAATGTTCTATGATACTAACTTGTATCCGAAATGGCGGCTGATTAAAGTTTTAGTTTTTAAAGAAATGAGGGGTTGTAACTAAAATATTTTGAATGTAAACACCCATTCTGCGACACATCATTTCAAAGACCTTTTCAAAACGGGAAAGGTGACATCAATAAAAATGTTCTATAATACTTTTATCCAAAATGACGGCTGATTGAACTTTATCAATTATTTCTTTAACTTTATAACTTTTCTTTAACGGCTCTACGAAAAATTCTTCTCTCCAAAGCTAGTAAACTTCAAAAGGAATTTGGCTTCAAATATGTTTGGGTGGACAAGACTGGTACAATAAAGATAAGAATTGTTGAGAACGGTAGAATCTATACCGTACAATGTGAGAAGGACTTGAAAGCTGTACCAACTACAGTCAATTGTTAAAGATTTAATTTCATTTCCCCTATATTTTAGGTCTCATATAATATATATTGTTTTTCGGGAATGAATTGTGTCAAATCTAGAGTGTATTATTATTCGATTTCACGTATCTGTTTCTATTCATTAATCAATAATCAATCAGAATTATACAACTGTTAATCCATTATTATCATTGTTCTATCAGCTATTAACTTAACTAAATAGTTATAATCAACTCAACCGAATGAATGTTTTCTATGAGGCTTGCTTTTGTGATTTAAAATAACTGCTTCTCCTATCTGGAGTTCCGGAAATTGATAAACAATTTATAATTTAATGAATGTTTAATCTTAAAGAAATTGGTAAGGAACCTTTCAATAGAACAGCAAATAATAACGAAATAAATGTACTAGGGATTGCTCTAGTTGTTCCTGGTAATGGATTATAAGGCTATATCATATCAATACAAAAATATTAAAATTCGTTTACTATTTAATAATGCGTGGGATACTCTTATCAATTCACTAACTGCTCTAACTGTATGTTTTTCTTTCTGTAACTTATTCTACGGTATATCAACAGAACTATCGAATATTTTTATCTCATTCCTATCTACAGTATCTCTAGGTCTTCAGATAACATTTCTCGTACTTGCTTCTAATCTTATTGCAGATTGCAGTCACTCTGTTTTTTTCTACACTGGATGTTTTCATTATTATAGATTCTTTCTGAGTAGTTATGGTAGTACTAAGGTGGTTATCCATACTAAAAACCAAATATCTAGTATTTTATTCATTAAAGGTTTTGCTATTTATAATTTATTTTTTCCTTTAATTATTATAATTCTTGAAATGTAAATGGGGGGAGAATAGTGATGATGACACAAGTTATTTGTTGATTAAGGATGAGAATCTGATTTAGGTAATATGAACGATAACCTGAACGTAAGAGAGTAATTTTTTTTTAAATAATTCTATTCTTCTCTAATAACTCATAATATGGGAAACAGTTTGCTGAGATAAGTTTAATAACGAAGGAGAGTAATTTTTTCTCCTGTCTTTAATATTTTACAATATTGGAAACAGATTGTTACCGTTGGGCTGAGATGATCGACTTATAGTTTATTTTGTTCATCTTTTTTTCACTTCTTGTCATTTATTTGTATTTATAATATTATTTCATTTTTTCTCTTCTTTATATATGTCATTTATTTGTTCTTTGTCTGTGTACTATCAAAATGTTAGAGGATTACGTACAAAAACCTCAAATCTGTATGAATCTCTTCTAAGTGCAAATTACGATTTGATAGTATTGACTGAGACCTGGCTGCACGACGGCATAATCAGTTGAAAAATTTTTGATGACCGCACTCTGTCTATCGGAGTGATAGAGGAGGGGGTGATGACAGTCGCAGGGGGGGGGGGTGGAGTACTTATCGCAGTGAGAAGATCATTACAATCGGAGCTCTGTAGTGAGCTATCTGTAAATGATTATTATTGTTATGATTCCGTAGTGGTTAAACTTAAATCAAACTCAACCGATTATCATATAAATTATGTTAATACGCCACCTTCCACTCCTTCAAATGTTTTTCTTGGTTACTGTGAATACATTGAATCCTTGAATAGCTTACTCAATGGAAATTTGATGATTATTGGTGATTTCAATTTACCCGAAATTAGCCTTCATACTTATGATCTCTCTTCTGGCTCATGCAAAGCAAAATTTCTTTGTCGTTTAATGTCATTCTATGATCTAATTTCTTATAATTCAGTGCAAAATGAGCTCGGTAGAACACTGGATATTGTTTTGAGCAACTTCCCAGTTGATGTAGTGAGATGCGATGATCTACTCCTTCCTCAAGACTGTTATCACCCTGCATTATGTGTGGAAGCCTCATATGCGGTGAAAGTGTCAGAGCTCGACTTAAATCGTTCACCCGAATATTCGTATGACTATTCCAAGGGGGACTATCTCGGTCTCTATTGCGGACTCCGCGATTGCAGTTGGGACTCTGGTTTTTGTTGCAGTGATGTTAACTCTGCTGTAGATAATTTTTATGAAGTACTTCACAAAAATTTTGATGAATTTATTCCAAGAAGGAGGTTGAATATATCAAATAGTAAATATCCTCCTTGGTTTACATCTGATATCATATCAGATTTGTAAATAAAAAGTAAGTGCTCAAGAAAGAGAAAAACTTCGCCTTATCATGATAATAAATTTAAAAATTTATGCGCATCCCTGAAAATAGAATTACACTATCTTATGAGGCATATTTGATTGGAGTTCAAAATGGAATACGACATAATGTAAAAGATTTCTGGAAATACGTTAATTCAAAAAGAAAAACTTCTTTTGTGGAGTCAACCATGACACTGGACAGAGAGTCTTACTCTGGGGATGATATAGTTGATGGTTTTTCTAAATAATTTCAATCTGTGTATGAGGCTGATACACCTGATGTGCCAATGGGGATTCCGGAGATGTCTGGGTGCTCATTATTGGATGGGGGAGTTGGAATGGTTTCTTCCAATGATATTCTGTCAGCTATCAATGGGCTGAGATTGGGCTGCTCCGAGGGTCCTGATGCGATTCCAACCTTTATTGTCAAGGGCTATGCTGCAGTCCTTTTAGAGCCATTAAAATTCATTTTCAACTTGGCTATAAGGTCGGGTGGATTTCCTTCAAAATGGGAGATTGCAAGAGTTACTCCTGTTTTCAAGTCTGGAAATAGGAATGATATTAAAAACTACAGACCAATATCCATTTTGAATTGTTTTTCGAAAGTTTTTGAGAAGCTCCTGTATTCGATTATTTATAAGCAGGGTCAGAGGATTATTGCATCTGAGCAACATGGATTTCTGCCTGGTCGCTCAACTGTGTCCAATCTCATAGTTTTCAGTAGTGAATTTTCACAAATTTTGGATGATGGGGGTCGTACAGATGTTGCGGTATCTTTACAGATCTATCAAAGGCGTTTGACACCATAAATCATAGACTTGGTCTAAAACCCTAACCTTGGTCCACTTCTATTTCTTTTGTTTATTAATGATCTACCATCTACTATCGGTGAATCTCCATGCCTTCTGTATGCAGATGACGTAAAATTATATAAAGAAATCATCTATCAAGGAGATTGCTATGATTTGCAGAGGGATATTGATAGTCTGTCTGGATGGTGTGATGAAAATGGACTAAAAATTATTGTGAATAAATGTAAATTCATGAGTTTCACTCGGCATTCCTCCACTCATGCAGGTGTATACTATATAAATCGCATTCCATTGGAAAAGGTGGAGTCGTTCAAGGACCTTGGAGTATTATTCAGCCCTGACCTTTCTTTCAATTCACATATTGATTACATAGAGCCAATCAACAGATGGGTTTCATTTTGAGGACATGCTCGCCCTTTACTGATGTAGTACCTCTGCTACTCATACAAATCAATTGTGAGGAGTCTATCAGAGTATGCATGCGAAGTATGGAATCCTAATCATAATGAACAGATTCACCTCCTAGAACGCTTGCAAAACAAATTTTTGATATGTATGTATTATGAAAAGCATGTCCCTATGATTACCCAACCAACTCCCTCAGAAGTATGTTCAATATTAAATCACTGAAAGTAAGACTTGATGTTAAATTACTTGTTTTTCTATACAATCTGTTAAATAATAGAATCGATTATTCCTACCTGCTTTCTAAAATTAACATATAAATAACTGTATATTTCTCTTATTTTTCGTTTTATTTCATTCTCATAATTTTATAATTAGCCATTTTTATAATTTATTATTTTCTCATATTTTCTATCCTCTTTTTATTGAAAATTGTATTATGTTGGAAATTATTGTATAGTGTGAAGGAGGCAAAATAGGGTTTTCACCTGTTATCTCCATGAATAAATAAATAAATAAATTTTCGTTATTTATTTAGAAACTAAAACTTCAATCAGCCGCCATTTTGGATAAAAGTATCATAGAACATTTTTATTGATGTCATCTTTCTTGTTTTAAAAAGGCCTTCAAAATGATGTACCAAACAATAAGTGTTTACATTTAAAACCGGGATCAGCTATTTTGAATCAGCTGATCATCATTTTCCAGTATTATACTGAACCAGAATTAAAATTGATCCCATTCAACGCAAGACAGCAAGTATAGAAGATAGCAAGCACATCAGCTTGTTTGTTGAGAGTCTCCGGTCAGCAGTGACCTTTAGCACACACCACACTGCTGACAAGATGAGCTCCGATGAATCAACTATCAATCATCTCTTTTGAAGCAAGTAGAAGCAGTTAAGAGCAACTGGAGCTCACTGAAGCAACTAGGAGTAGTTGAGTTCCGCTAGGAGCAGAAGTAACTAGGAGCCAAGCATAGTAACCTGTGTTCTACCCTTGAGAAGCATTGCTCATTGCAGTATTCACCCTGAGGATAATCTATAAAACTATCAACATCCACGCTTTTCATCGACTTCACTATGTAATCCTCTGTAATGAAGCTATATCTATGTACTTGAACGCATAAAACTCATACACTTGTTTGAATATGCAGCTTCCTTTGGATGATGTAGTACCTTATATGAACTTGAAGCTACAGTATGCTGTATAAGGTGTAAAACATGGATATTTTCATATTATTTAGAAATACTTTGTTGTCACTCTCATATCACTAGTCGTTAAGAAGTACTATTATTTTGAGTGATACTCGAGAAAATAATAGAGGATTCCAGAGAAACGGTGCGATATGAGTTGATTTGTAGTTTTGAATCCAAGATTTACATCTTTTGAACTAGAATTACTTTTTAGTGGTAAAATACAGATTAAATGAAGTAACGGTGCAATATGAAGTCATTTGGAGTGTTGTACATGAAAAATATACATAGGGTTTGTTTAATGTTCTATGAGCATTTGAGAGCTTGTTTATGGAGAATTTCAGAAATTCATGATTATTTATTATGTTTCCAGCCCTGGACTCTAACTTTCTTGACTTGTGCTGGTAATATATGATGTACAGTAGAGTTGATGGCTAGAATAAGCCTATACAGTTGTAGATGATCCTTGGATATTATGTGAAAGGGCAACATTGGAATACACGGTTCTCCTCTCCAGAAACTGCTGCAGTATACCTTGATCAATAATTATTGACTTGAATAATCCACTAATCCAATTGCAATTCAAATCTGATTCCTGACTGAGCTCATGCATGCTCAAATGTGGTTCATTAATGTACGTTACGGTACGTGCTCCAGTGAGATACGCTTCAGTATTTTCAATTTCCTTGCAATCAAAATTTACACGCTGTAAATATTTTAAGTCTGGTAACGAATTGAGAATGCACAATCAAATAGTAGGGGTACATCATCCATCAACCGGACTGAAATAATATTATTGATGTATGACGGTGCTCGGATAACCCATTTCAACTCAATTTTACCCTAGTTATGACCTGTAGACGTAATATTGGATTTACAGTACATTTTTATTCACTTTTCTTGTTAGGGCCACTTTAAAAATATCAAGTAATTTAAATCTAGGGACCCTTTTTCAAATTAAGAAAAGGTACTTGGATTTTAATTTCTTGGTAATTACAACTTTTTGCTTTCAGGCCTAGAGTATTATTTTAGTAGTATGTGTTGAATTCTATGTGAATCGTATTCACTACTCGTATTTTATTCACGTTCTAGTTTAAATACACATTATGTTGTGTGGTGAAATTATCAGGTGCAGTACCTCAAATATTTTATTTATTGAAGTATTTCAATGCACCTTGATTACCCAACAGATGTCTGTATACCGGTCATCCAGATAACCGATGTCTGGGAATTTGATGCTCTGCTACTCTACTACATCACAAGTTGTTTGAAATAATATGGATATGGTATTTCTCATAGTTCTTTGGAGGGCAGATTCAATTCAGGTCATGCTTTCCAATAGGATTATGTGTGAACAATGACTTTTCACGGCGGTTGAATAATAATTTAACGACTTGATAAGAAGAATTTGTTAATGAAGGCATAACTTAATTAATCAACAAACCTTGATGATATCGAGGAATTCCATTGAAGGTTCAAATTTGAACAGGCAGCACTTGTTGGATCACTATAGCCTATGCAAAATTACTTTTGACGTGGGGTACAAACACACTGAAAGCGGAGCGTAGCGTGGCGTTCTAGAGGGGAGCGTATCGTGGTAGAGCACCTAGCAGGGCCACTGCTAACAAATATGTAACCTATAACACTAATATTGAATGCATAAGGAGGCAGTTAATTTACATAGGTACTAAAATAATAAACCTTATTCCAAATCACTTTCTCATGGACAATAAGATCAACGGAAAAGTTAAACTGGATATAAAAAACTGGACATACTGTAATTTCTTCTTCCATTTTGATAAGACTCAAGATTTCTGCTCCAGTATTTTTTTTTCATTAGTTTTTTTCCCATTTTTCAGTGGACTCGCTTACTTTTATTTTGCGTACCTATTCCTCTGTTTCTCTTCCTTCCCCCCATTTCTCCCCTCCCTTTTCTGCTCATCACTTCTCTCTTCTCTTCTTTGCCTGCCTATTACATGGGAAACCATAGTTGGCTGGGTATCTTCCTCTCTTTTTTCTCTTCTCCAACACACCCAACAACAAAGCCCATGGTTTTTTTATATTTGTAACATTTTATTGTATTTAATTTGTTTTGTAATTCTTTGTCATTTTGTTTCGTGTGTTTTAATAAATTGAAATTGAAAATTTTCCAGACCGAGTGCGTCTCACTCACTCTTTTACTATACACAGACGACGAAAGTCTCAGCTGTTTTTCCAAGGATGAATTATCCTTTTGATGTCGTTCAGCGAGTTTTCCCAAGTATGAGACCTAGTGTAATCGAGTTTTTATATCATAAACCTACTAATAACCATAAATAAATATAAATAACCAAATATAAAAAATAATATAAATAACCAAATATATACAGATATACATTAATTGCTCGCTTAATGTTATAGAATTCATGACACTCTTCAACGCCACGCTACCTTTCCGCTTTCAGTGTGTTTGTACCCTTGGAGGAATATGCGGAGCAGAGAAATATAGGGAGATAAGCCTATAATAGTGATGAATAGAGTCATAGGTAGAAGCGCACTTGCCAATTTATCGATTAGACTCAGTCGACTCGGTGCTTTCAGAGAAGAAACTTCATATCATGAGCACTTGAACACTCACTAGAAATTAGAGAACGCTGGCCGATTCAAATCGGTAACATCGCGCCGCTGTATCCCTACTTTTCTCTGCTGCGCAAATCCCTCCAAGTAAAAAGTAATTTTGTATGGACTATAATATCTCAACTACGCCCACTCTTTCGGATTGGCCAAGAAGCTGTAATGCTTGTAATACCAAATTCTACCAATAGTGGGTAGCACCTGCTGAGTACTCCACAGAAAGGAGGCTTCTTGATTATCTTTTTCAATTATTAGAACCTTCACTCTACCTCTGACGAGAGAAACAAAATCAGCACTTCTTCTCAGCTAACTGTATCGTACGCTTCTATGAAGTTGGAAATGTAATTTTAAGATTAGTGGGTTGTGAACTCCGACTATCCGAATCGCTTTTAAAAATAATTACATGAATTTTCCACTGATTTCCGCGAGTTTCAGATGATTTGAGTTCAAAAATGAGTATGAAGTTGGAAATGTGATTTTACAATATGTTGGTTGTAAATTCACGCAGTTAAGAATTTGGTTTATTGAGAGTTATAAATAGATATGACGATATATAATGATCAATATAATCTGATGTAGTCTAGGTACAATTTGAATATCAAAATTGTATTTCCATACCAATGAACGTTGAATGAGACTTTAAATGTCCACAAATAATGTATATCGGAATATACCGTTACCGTGAATTTATAACAGAAGAAAATCATGCATCAAAACTGATGTATGGTGATTTTTTTACCTGAAATATTATTAAGATGATTATATAATAGAATTCATGATAATAATACTAATTTGTCTGGTTGTGGGTACAACAGAACCAGAGTAGATTGTCCAGAATATAATTTTTGATAACAAAGAACATAAAGCTTCAATTGATTACAAAGTAATACTGAAATACAAAGAATAAATCAATTTGCTAAATTGAGAGAATCTGTCCACTATAAATTAATATGTGCCAATAGTTTTGGTTTAGTAAATTTTATATGCAAAGAAGTGAAAATTTTAGTTATAATAAATTCTTGTAGGACTTGCACCCTTCATTGTTCCGTAATTTACTCAACGGTATTCTAAAAAGGCTCGTGTTACATGCAATATATTATATTATTGAGCGCCACTGCAAGAACTGAATATGACCATCAAGTTTTTGTAATACTGCCTCTCTACCAATTATACCAGAGAAAAGTGCTCATCACAATCCTCTGCATAAGAAACGAAGGAACTCTTCTCACTTCAAGATCGTTCATATGCAAAAATTTAACACATTGTAGTTCACGAATTTAATTTATTAATAATATCAGATCTACAAAGTATGAGTAGCATTTCAGCAAGCACATGCTTCAAACTATGTTCTGAATATCTGAGCCCCAATACGTACATGGAAAGATCCCCGCGGTCATAAAACAGAACAACTTTCACGGCAAATGAGAGATGCACCAACAGTTAAGAACTATCCTCCAGTTGGAGAAGAATATTCATAAATTCCCCGCAATTATATCCGTGAAATCGTTCCAATACCACAGAGAAATTAAGTACTCAATAGAGGAATCGAAATGGCATTGTATCCAGCAGGTATTTATGGGTTCCAGTTATGTTTAGTGCTTTTCGAGGTATCCTGTATATATTAGGGTCAGCCGAGTAATGACAACCGTTTTTCTATGGTATTTAGTGGTTATCCGTTAGACGTTGGAGAGACAGTGCTTTGGAAGTTGGAGGTTCTTGATGATTGGAAAGGAACGATTGAACTGGACTTGGCTATTCCAAGGTTGTAAATTTTCTAAGATGGCGGATCCAGAGGTAGGAGTGTCATGCGGATGGGAAAAAGGGTGAGAGAATAATTAAAAATATAATCCTCAAGATAAGTAGGTATCAGAGTAGTCTACACACACCTAAATCAAACAATAATATTATGAAATTGAACATAACTCTTGAATTGAGCAGGGGAGAATTTGGGAGTACTTTCAACAAATATCGCTTCAATGAATCCTGTTTGAAGCAAGAATTCTATAATAAAACAATCATGAATTCTAGTCCCACTGATTTGAATCAATCACTCTTCTCAGATCATCTCCAATTATTCTGATCGTATTCCAATGGAGATTTTGTTGACACAACATAAATATTTCGACTGATACCATTCTATCAATGTAAAGTTTGCATAATTATCAGTTTGATCCTAATGATATACCTGTATTCCAATATTTTTATATTGTATTTGATTGAATGCTATTGAGCTTATAAAATTATTATAGGTTGATCCTGCATGGTCAGTTTTACAACATACTTATAGCTCATCACCCGGATATCAATAGAATGCTCTAGATTCAATGCACATTAGAGGATTTCAAATAACTAAACCCCCTCCTCCAACAATAACCTTCTGAAAATTCGCGAACATTATTTATGATTAGGATCTCTCTCACTTTTCCGTCGTCGTCTTCTCTTACTCCACCTCTTCCTCGCCCTCCCGCAAAAATTATCTTCCTCTCTACCCTTTTGATTTCTTCTCTTCCTTCTTCCATTCTATCATCATCCACTTCTCTACTTCTACTCATCCAAATCATGTTATTTGTTTTTTTGCTACTTCTTCCAATGCAAATCGAAACATTTTTATTGGCTGGTAACAGTCAAATTGAAAGCGGACGCCTGAAAAATATAACAACTGATTCGACTGCTGGACAATATTTATGAATGGAATCTTTTTTATGAATGGGATAACCTGTTGAAAGTTTTACTATAGGACCATTCTGAAACCAAGTTATTTGAAGCCTTAGTATTTATTAGCCAGCTTTGAATGTAGCGTATAAAGTGAGAGAATTACTATGTATGGCGAGGTAAGAGGTCTTTATACTACTGGAATAATTTTTGTCTCATTCTCTTCCTATTTCCTCTCTTCTATATTCATTCACACCTCCCTTCTTCTCCCTCTTCACACTCTATAATCTATTGTTCCACTACCTGTTGCTTTTGCAATTGTTTCCAAACTGATATATTCTTCCATCATAATATTAATTTATCCTAACTATTCTTTTCCATTTCCCTCCTTCCTTCAAACTCCATGAACCTGTGATAGGCATGATTGAGTGGACATTGCTGCCCGAACTCCGCAACGTTATCAAGAATAAATCATATTCATCATCGCACTAAAAAAATAAATCGAATATCTCAATTTGAGCGGTGAGTATTTTCAATCGCAGTACTACTTCACCTCTATCTCCTCACTCCAGACTCTTCTTTATCTTCTCTTTTTCAAATTTCGGTCAATTCATTGAATATTACTAATGTTTTTGGGAACAGTAATCAATTACTCATTATTAGACTTCTCTGACGCACCTTTTCTCATCCTCAAGTTGTTCTCATTTTTCTTCCTCAATCCATCCTCTCATTCATCTCATCTCTTCTCTCCATGTCTTCATCACACTTTCCTTTATCTTTATGTTTCCATCTCATTCCATTGGCCTCTTTCCTCCTCTACTTCATAATAGACTATACTGTTCTTCATACAGTTCTAACTATTTCGGTCAGGGCTAGTCGTATTCATGTGGAATTTTGACTTGAAAATGGCATTAAAATGTCAAAACATGTCGTGAGTTATGAAATTGAGTTTTTAAAAGGAGGACTTTGATTTTTTTAATTTCCATCACTGCTATTAGTAATTATTTTTCACGACTACTCTATTCTAATATTCATACTCTATTTCCTCATCTTTTGTTACTGTATCACTTTAATCTCCCATCACTAAATGCTTTCTCCTTTCTGCCTCATTGAGGCTTTCCTTGGAATATTCATCCTTACATTCTTTTGCACATGGCAATCTCGCTCTCTTCAGCCACACCCTCTCACTCTGCTACTCATCCTTAGTCAATCTCCAACATCCACTTTCTCTCTCACACTTCCCCCCCTTCCACATCTCATGAATATCCCTACATTTATTTATTTCTACTAAATTGGCATTCTAACTTCGATTTCTTGAGCCTCGAATAGATATTTTGTTTGAAAAGTGTCACACCATAATGAAAAACATGTACCCAGGCTATTCTGTTATATTATATCACTCATATTCTGCTCCAAATTCTTTATGAGCGTTCTAATTAAAATTGCCAATTATTCGAGCTGAGTCGGTTCTGTTTGATACCTTTTATAATAACTATTATCACAAGTCTTCGATCTCAATGTAGCATTTGTTATTCTGAAAGAGAAATTGACTAATTGAATTGTGACTGATTTTATTGTTGATGTTTCTTGTGTTTAATTTTTCTTCCGTTGTTCATCTACTTATCAATTCGCAGGCTCTTGTGAATTTAATGATTAAGAGAGGAAGAATCAATGAACAGTAAACCATTAAACTCTCAAATCCGGCTACAGTTTCAAATGAGGTTAGAATTTGATGTGATTTTACATCTAAACATAAAACTGATAATGAAGATTTGTAGTTGAAAGAATAACTAATGTAAGAGAGGAGAAAGGAACAAATAGTATGTAAGTAGTAGAAATACTTCAGTATCACTGAAAGTAAAATAAAATTAAATCTGTGTGAACTAGTAGTTTTATTGATCATAGTAGTACTGTATTCAAGATAGTGTGTTCACAGTTGTTGAGAAGGGGTTGGACGGGATTCTTGTGTGGTCAAAATCCAATCTTGATCTTGTAGGGGTTACTTGATCATCAATTCACACTAGTCAATCTTTCAATGGGATAAAAACTGGCGAAGATAACGGAAGAGTAATTTCACTTCACTTAACCAGTAATAAAACTACTGCTAGGTGATGAGTATAGAGTATTTATGAATCAAATATTCAACTTTTATTTTAACTATTCATATAACTGTTGATATTAAATTCTTGCAATAACTAACTAACTGAGCACGAATACTGCTCCGAGGCATTCTTTTCAAAGTTGAAGCCTAGAGAAAATATAGAATAAGCTATACTCATGCTATCTTTCACACTCAAGCTATCTTCTCTTGATGATTGGAGCTCTCACACCTCGGACACCTTGTCACAAACTCAACAACCCAGATAATTATCATGAACATAAAATATAGATTGATTGTGTGTGATATAGGAAGTGAATATACACATAGAACTCTAGAAGATGATTAATAGAGGATTTGAAAATTTTCTGAAATCCTATATTGCACATTTTTGCATTACCTGCTAAACTAACAGCCAACTTTATTGCATCAACCATTAACTCGCTTTATGAGTCGAGTCTAATTGGAATCGAGTTCATCGACTATCGAACGTAAATCATAAACCTTATGGTCATGTTCGATTTCGATCTAAAGGTGATGCATCTGTGAGAGATAAGAGCCCATAAGGCACCCATACAAATAAGAGGACTTCCTCCTTTTTTGTATCCTTCACTTCTTCACTCTTTCATGTTATTAATTTCCACTCATTCCTATTTCTCACTCATTCATTCTCTCCCTCTTGCTTTTAATCCCTTGCGATAAATATCTCGGGCCACTCCCGTGTTTCGGATGAACACGTTAAATCTTCTGTCCCGGCTGCCTAAGAAGCAGTTGTTTGGTCATTTCAGAGGCCCTAAAATTGATCAGTTGCGACCTAGAAACTCTGACATCAGACCTAAGCCAGCCAGTTCACTCGATATCATTATTATCCCTTTCATTTTTTTCAAGTTTTTATCCCGTATGTTTTTCTTCGATTGATTCTCCTCTATCCTTTGTTTGTTTATTTCTCTCTCTTCCATCACTTTTTCTTCTCAATCACCTTATCTTTCCGGACGAATTAGGCCTACCAGAATATGGAATCTCAATTATGAAAATTTTAATATAGTCATGAGGAGATATATTTTTTGGTGGATTGAATTGAAATATAGTTTATGATTATTAACAAGAATGAACAATCATCAATATTATAATAATCATATATTCAGGGATAGCTTGAGGAACAGCTATCTACTATAAGCACAAATTCAGTGCCTAAAGAAGGTGGAGGAAAAAGAAAAATGGGAACTGTGCCGTCCCATCATTTGTCTCGACTGATTTAAAACGTGGATCGGCCTAGGCCTACTTCATGTATTTTCATTACTCACATATTATATTTCCATAGCTCCTCACATCATTCTCTTCATCACGCCCACTCCCTTCTCAGCCACAAACCCATTTTCCATCATTTATTGCAACTGACTGATTGGCAGATCCGATCAGCTGATGCCATTTAATCATCAGCCAGTAAAGCACCGAGAAATATCATCTTCACCCTTCATCACTCACCTCTTCCCCATTATGAGTACAAGCAGTTTTCCACTTCTTGTAATCACGTCAGCCAGTTAACTTGAAGTTAACTAACTGCAACTGCAAAACTTCCGACTTGATAGTTGCCAATCCGTGGGAAAGCCCTTTCAGCGATCGATTTCAACTTTATCTTAATAAATATCTTGGTTTTATGGCTTTACTCAACTGCGCATGTGCATCCGAGTGTAGGTGGATGCTGATCTCCGGCAATAAACGTCTTCAATATGACGCTTTATCGAAGATTTGATTCGAGATTGTTTTAAAAATGAGATGAATCTTAGAATAGAACGTTCTACAAGTATTTCGCTTGTTGAGGTCAATTCTTTGCAATAATCGATGATTTTGGCAAGAATATAAAGAATCTTTAATCTGTTATTTGTTGGTGTTTTTGCAATTAAATGATGAATGCTACTCACAAGCAACAAATAGCATTAATTCAATTAGACATATACGATACTATATCGTATTTTATATATATATATATATATATATATATATATATATATACATATCAGTCGAATAGCTATGAATTATTTATAATGCTCGTACTTTATTATTACTAATTTGAAAATTTATGGTACATCTCTTCTTCTTCTTCTCTATACTTATAAAAGGCTAAGCCCCAACAGACTGAAATCACACCACAGCCCAAACTACTGAGCCTAAAAACTTGAAATTTTGCACGATTGTTTATGGTAGCCTGAAAACATCCACTAAGAAAGGATTTTCAGAAATTTGCCCCCCTCAGGGAGCTAGGGCCCCCCCAAAATTTTGTACTTTTTAACCGCTCACTGCACAGCAAAGTCATGAGGAACTTTTTTGTTCAGCTACGAAAAAAAATTAGATCTATGCAGAAAAATTTCGATCAGGAGCACAGGGGTCCAGGAGAGGGCATTTTTCGAAAATTTTGATGTAAAATCACACTACAGCTCAAACTAATTGTCCTACAGACTTGAAACTTTGCACAAATATTCTTCAAACATGCTAGACGCGCACTAAGAACGGATTTTGAGATATTTTGCCTCTAAGGGTTTCAAAGGATGAAAAAGGATCCTATTAAGTAAGGTTATGAACATGGTTAGGTAAGTGCCATATGGAAATGAAATAATTTATTTATTGACATGTGATATTCTAACATATGTTGTAATCATTGGAAATAACAAAATAATATGATAGAAATTCTAAAAAGAACATCTGTTCTATTATTGCTTTCTACCTGATTCTACCCAACCTCAATAATATTGTTCTGATAATTGATAAATATGTTTAATAATATTATTATTATTGATATAATAAAAGTATTGTCTTATTAATCAATTACTATTATTAATATAATAATAGTATTGTTTTGGTAATCAATTAATATTTTTATTTTCACAAACTCTGTATAATTTATAATGGTGAATGTGAAACAGCTGCATCAATGAAATTATCTCAAAAACATATGTTTAGGAAAACCATAGTTTTGAACTTCGTTTTCCTGATGCAATGTATAAGCCTACACGTGGCATGTATGATTAAATTTTCAGCTAGAACAGTTTTTTGAGACTGCCAAATAAACGTCTACAGTTTTATCAATGCTGTATTGGCAAAATGAAAACGCGTGCAGTTAATAGGTCTTTAAATAAAGGTTTTGATATCTACATGATAATTATTCTCTACCATTTTTATTCAATTAAAATTTCAAAATTATTCAAGCCTTGATAGAATGATTGACTCACTGTACAGTCAGTCGAAAATTTTAATATTGAAATGAGGGGTATTTTGGCAAGCTGAACAAAAAAGTAAGGTCCTATGCACCTTTTTGATATTATTTCTAGGAAAATTATGTTTAACACAATAATCACGTCTCAAATACTGGACTGATTAACTTGGAATTTTGCATATAGATTCTTTATTAATTAACCGAGGATGGTTATAGACCTATTTTCGATTCTTCAAGATTCGATTACATCAAGTTTTCAGTTTGTCAAGTTGTAAATAGACCCTTGCGGAGCATGGGTTACCTGCTAGTATACTTATAAAAGGCTAAGCCCCGACAGACTGAAATCACACCACAGCCCAAACTACTGAGCCTAAAAACTTGAAATTTTGCACGATTGTTTATGGTAGCCTGAAAACATCCACTAAGAAAGGATTTTCAGAAATTTGCCCCCCTGAGGGAGCTAGGGCCCCCCCAAAATTTTGTACTTTTTAACCGCTCACTGCACAGCAAAGTCATGAGGAACTTTTTTGTTCAGCTACAAAAAAAAATTAGATCTATGCAGAAAAATTTCGATCAGGAGCTCAGGGGGGTCCAGGAGAGGACATTTTTCGAAAATTTTGATGTAAAATCACACTACAGCTCAAACTAATTGTCCTACAGACTTGAAACTTTACACAAATATTCTTTAAACATGCTAGACGCGCACTAAGAACGGATTTTGAGATATATTGCCTCTAAGGGTTTCAAAGGATGAAAAAGGATCCTATTAAGTAAGGTTATGAACATGGTAAGGTGAGTGCCATATGGAAATGAAATTATTTATTTATTGACATGTGATATTCTAACATATGTTGTAATCATTGGAAATAACAAAATAATATGATAGAAATTCAAAAAGAACATCTGTTCTGTTATTGCTTTCTACCTGATTCCACTCAACCTCAATAATATTGTTCTGATAATTGATAAATATGTTTAATATTATTATTGATATAATAAAAGTATTGTTTTGATAATCAATATTTTTTCCACAAACTCTGTATAATAATATGGCGTATGTGAAACAGCTGCACCAATGAAATTATGTCAACAACATATGGTTTTTAGGAAAACCATAGTTTTGAACTTCATTTTCCTCATGCAATGTATAGGCCCAATGTATGGATTATTAATTTTTTAGCTAGAACAGTTTTTTGAGACTGCTAAATAAACGTCTACAGTTTATTTATCAATGCTGTATCGGCAATACAAAAACGCATGCAGTTAATATGTCTTTAAATAAAGGTGTTGACATTTACATGAATTAATTATTCTCTACCATTTTTATTTCATTAAAATTTCAAAATTATTCAAGCCTTAATAGAATGATTGACTCACTGTACAGTCAGTCGAAAATTTTAATATTGAAATGAGGGGTATTTTGGCAAGCTGAACAAAAAAGTAAGGTCCTATGCACCTTTTCGATATTATTTCTTCAAATGAAAAATGAGTTTTGTGGGTTGTCAAAACTCCCCCTGAAAGGGAAACTATTCAACTTATCCTATAGTTTAGTAAATTAACAATGATTTCTGCGTTGAATAACATGTTTCTTGCCAACAAGAATCGAACTCTCTAAATGGAGGTAGAATGATAGGTTGACAACTTTCAGTTCTGTTGTTTTAACATTTTTTTTTAAATCACTTTCAAAAAGTTCATGTAGTACCTACTATTGTGTTCGAGAAACTTCTGGGGCTATCATAGTTCCACAACTATTCTGTTCCACACTCCTATCTCTTGCAGTCGTTAACCATATTTATAAAAATAAAGAGTTGGCTTAATACATGTACGGGATAGGAAAATTATGTTTGACGCATTATCACGTCTGAACTACTGGACTAATCAACTTGAAATTTTGCATATAGGCTAGATTCTTAATTAACCAAGGATGGTTATAGGCCTATTTTCAATTCTTCAAAATTATTTCATCACGTCAAGTTTTCAGATTATCAATTTTGAAAATAGATCCTTGCGAAGCACGGGTTCCTGCTAGTACTATTATGAGAAAACAGAAGAATAATCGCCTTGAAAAGCATTGTTAAAATCAAGGCTTCGTTGTGTTATAAGAGAATTAATGAGAGGAGAAAATATACTTATATTTATTGAGTGTGAGGGGGAAATATACAGAGGACACAAAATAACTTTGTAAGCTAATAAAATTAGAATTAATCATGGATAAGGATGCATGAAGAAGGATGATGAAAGAACAAAATAGTTGGAGCGAAGATGTGGTGAAGCATTCTTGTTTGATTACGTTTTCTAATATTTCCACTCATGAAAGTCCAATTATATAGTTAGCATGAATGTTTAATTCGATAGACAGGACATTGAACAAATATTGTAGCAAAGAAGGGATCGTCACTGCATCAAAGCAACTGCGTGACTACTAACAACGTAAAAAAATCTGGTGTGGCGCACTCACACAACTTTCCTTGCCGTTATGAAAATTGATCATCTGACGCTAGTGTTTCCGCGCATCTAAATTAGTCTAATATTCGAAGATCTAAGCCAGCTGATGACAGGACAATAACGCTGCAGACACACGAAATCTGCTATCTGTTCATAGTGAATGATTTAATAGAATCAACACTTGCCAACAGTTTGCAAATTGAATAATCTCATTTTCTCGAACTTCGAGTTTATTTCCAATTTTAGGTGAAAATGTTACTGGACATTAATAGTAGAGATTTTCATGCCCAATCTTTTCCACTTGGAATTTTTTGTTTAAATTGTATCTGAAGCCTGATAATTGGGAATCTGAAATCAAACTTTGCATAGATGGGACGGAGCTCCTGAGATTTTTACAGATATGGGACTAGTAGCAGTTGATAGAACTTATCAATGACTTTTCTAGGTATAAATTTGATCAAAATCGTTGGAGCCGTTTTCGAGAAAATCGCGAAAAGCCCTGTTTTTGATAACATTTTCGTCATTTTAGCCGCCATCTTGAATTGCATTTGATGGAAATTGTTCGTGTCGGATCCTTATAGGAGAAGGACCTTAAGTTCCAAATTTCAAGTCATTCCGTTAATTAAGAGATAAGATATCGTGTACACAGACGCACATACACACACACACACACACACACACACACACACACACACACACACACACACACACACACACACACACACACACACACACACACACACACACACACACACACACACACATACAGACCAATACCCAAAAACCACTTTTTTGGACTCAGGGGACCTTGAAACGTATAGAAATATAGAAATTGGGGTACCTTAATTTTTTTCGGAAAGCAATACTTTCCTTACCTATAGTAATAGGGCAAGGAAAGTAACAAGTTGAGTTGTACTATTTATGTACTTATCGGAACGTTTATCGGAACTTATAACGCATCGAAAATATTATATGAAATCGTGTATTGATAGTAAGGTTTCTTGGCTGCACAAGCGTATCCAGTATTGGATTTCCTCAAAGGGGTTTCCATCACAGATCCCCCTTTACGCCAAATAACTCACCCGCCAGCCCACACCTATTGCCTCCAATATTCTAGTGAGGATCCAAGAAGATATCGTCAGTCACCTTGTCAAACACTCACAACCTTTTTTTTACCCAACTCCTTAATTAAAGTTATCAAGTATATGAATTGACAACATGTATTGATTGATAGACTTATATTTGTGATGAGCTCATGTACTGAAAATCGAGAATACACCAGTGTATTTGGAGAGTCCGGACCCGGGGACCCCCACCACCACCTTAGATACACCTATCCTCGGCTATATTGATATCGAGAAGATATTTAATAATAAATCAGTGATAGAACATTGAACTTAAAATCTACAAAATATATTATAGTTCCGGCGTTCCGGCATACCGTTTACGCTTATTGGAAAAGTAAAACTATAGACTAAATAATAAACATCTTAAAACCATGGTAAAATACTTGGAAACTATTGCTAAAAACAGTACCGGTAGTATGAACAAGTCAAATATTAAACAAGAGTATTGTTGCATCTAATATAGTACTATGTTTCCTGTAGTAACAGTTACTAATAGACGCTAACAACGGGCCAAGCTATCAAACCAATCTATCAGAGCCCATTATCAGGGACCCAGAGTTAGCAAGTGGAACATTTGGTGAGATTCACTTAACACTGTCAGCATTCCTCAAAAACAACATCATTGCATCCTGTTGAGCCAATGCTGAATATTTATAGTGAATCTCACTATAGTGAACTATAGGCTATTATAGAGGATGGTAACAAGAGGAGCTCATATTAATCTATTAGGACAATCACTGTTATAGGAGGCAGTGCTTGGAAATGACCGCGATTATAAATAAACAGTAGATTATAGAAAGAGAAGCTCAGTCGTGACCAGCTCTTTGCTGGCATTGTTGAGAGGTGAATTATTTTCGATGAAGCTTGTTGGAGGATGGATTGTTCAAGAGGAAAAAAATATGGAGAAGTGGAGAAGTGGAGAAAGCAGGAAGAAAAGAAAATAGAGGATGATGGTGTCAAAGGGAAGGAGTAAATGACGAGATAGGGGGAAAGGAGTAGGAGGAGGAGGAGGAGAAGGTACAGGGTGACGAGGAAGAGGAGGAGAGGGAGAAGAGAAAGGCGGAGTTAGATGAGGCGGAGGAAGAGAAAAAGAAGAAGGAGGATAGTGATAAGAAGAAGAGGAATGAGGTAGAGAGGCTAGAAGTATGAATGAAGTAATAATTAATAAGAATACGTTAGAAGAAGTTCTTCTTTTCATCACAAACCAGCTTTCAAACTATTGTAGACCTGAGATAACAAGAGAAAAATTAAAAGAGGAATGATGATAAAGAAGATGAGTGGTTGAAGAAGAGGGATGAGAAGCTAGTAATAAGATTATGGGAACATGTGTTAGAAGAATAAAGATAAGTTCGATAATAAGGAGGAAAAAATTGGTTGGGTGGTATGGGGTGAGGAACCCATTGAAATCGGTACTTTTCGGAACTATATTTAACTAGAAATCACAGGAATGTTTTACATAATTTACAGTAATCAAAGGTATCAAAGGCACTCAATCTCTTGTATTATTATTATATATGAAAAATGAAAAAATAATCAGCCCAAAAAACTTCTCATTTGAATTTTTTCATTGTATTTCTGTTAGTTTTGTTCACCTTATACCATGAAGTAGCAATACTCAGATTAGATTGGTACATAGACTGTAAATCATTACGAATCATCATAAATCATCGAACGGTACATAGATTGCTTATTTTATACTTTGCTTATAACTTGTTCAATCAGATTCGGACTCGTAATTCTAAAACGCTTTTTCACCTTAAATATTTACATTCACTTCTTTAAACTGAATGTAATCAGACCTCCAGCTCTAGTTTCCCATTAAAATTTGAATTCCTATCAAGCGTTATCCTTATCCAGAAGCCAATCAATCAAAACTCGATAAACTCCGATAGTGGGTCATCAAATGGAATTGGAACTCATTTTGGACAACCTTTCAAAACATACATTTAAAACCTTGGCCTTCTTGTGGCTGTTATTGCTTGCAATATCAATGACATTGGCAATGTTCTATTCAATGGAAGTTGTTCATTACAAGCATCCATCATAATGCTGTAAGACAAATCAATAAATCTGATGTCTGTATTCTACAGACAAGTAACGTTGCCACAGAAGAGAATAGAAAGGATGACCGTGAAAATCAAAGGTCCTTCTTACATTCACAATTTATTACATTCTTATCTTATTACATTTCAATTTGAAGAGGTCCAGATGACAAGAGTATCAAACTCTGAAAGGAAAATTTTGAAACTGGGATAAAATATCTGTGTTGCCGAATTGTGCAAAATTTCAATCTTTTACTGCAAGTTCATTTGACTGGATTTATCAAATTTGACAACCCAGTCGATGCAGATTTGTCAATTCTAGAAAATCTAGTCATTTATGGGTTTGCATGGAAATAATGTAATTTTGCACCTAAACTTGATTTATTTTGAATAAATAAGTACCTTGATCTGTTTGTAATGACATAGAGAAAATTTAAAATATCTCTACTTCCTTTTAGGACTGCATACCTCACATTATTATAATCGAATATTAGTTTAGTACTTCAAGTGAATAGGTGTATTCTATTATCACACTTTGATAGTACCAATATCAATATCATTCAGGTTAAATTTTTTAGGCTATTCTAGTACAGTATACTATTAGTATTGGTAAGTATCACTCTAGAAAAATATGCGTGTGGTTAATCTAGTAAGTAGGCTATAAATTTTGAGTCGTAGAATCAAGTAATAGTGAGTGCATATTTTGTAGAGCATAAGTGATAGTAACATACCCCAGGCTATTCAGCTATTGAAGCTTGAGTTACTATTTAGGTTACAAGTTTTACTATTGGAGGGACTTTTATTTTTGAGGATGTGTTCATGCTATTTGAACCGCAGCGAATGATTTTTTAACACAATCAATTATACCTTCCACGTTAATGAGTGATCAAAACGGATTATAAAGAATATTCTCATTCTATTTACACTTGTAAATGCGGAAGAAAATCATGGGATTCTTCTCACAAGGAGCTTAGTGTCTAATTACTCTACCTACCCAATTGATTAATGAATCAATGGACAATCAACGTATTTATTTTTAGAATAGATGGAAAAAAATAGAAATCAATTTATTAAACATCCTATCTCTTGGTCAAGATTAAACTGAAATAAGATATCCATTCCATCTCTTATTATCGATAAATCAGCAATGACTATTCCGGTTCATTCTTCACATAATTTGTCAAGGCTATACAATTAACTTAATCTACTCATATCATATCATGAATAGGAAGATGGCAATATTTTTGATCATACTGTTTAGGGTAATCATAATGATAATCTTAAATTTGTATCACTTTATTCTGAAAGAATAGTGATAATTGGATTGCATTCAATCTGAATTCCATATATTTATATCAATTTCAATTTTATTCATATTATTTTTATACTGTTTATAAATGCCAATTCAAATGTACACACATGAATCTTCTACAATCCGAAACTAGGCCTACTGCAAATCTTTTAAATTTCTAAAAATGTACTCGTATATTATTAGGGCTACTTGATTACTTATTAAGGATAATAAGATAACATCATAGTACATAGTAAAATAACATCATAGTACACTTCTTGAGAAGTTTATAATATGAAATTACAAATTATAAGTTTAAATTCATGTATGATTGTTCCAAATTATAAGATTTCATTTTAAAAACTTCACCACGATTGGCTGGAATTGGCTCTCTAAAAATGACTAAGTTAGTGACGATATTCTGTCATAGACCAATAGGATATGATCATAGACCAAGGGGCTTCAACGGAACTAGCAACTTCTGATTGGTGAAAGGGTTTAGAATGTTGATGTACTAGTGTTTTTAGCTGGTAGATAGCACTAGAGGTATACATGAAAACATAGAACTTAGTTCAAGGAATGTTGAAACGTTTGCTGAGAATCTGCAGTTTATCTATAGCAGGCTCGTTTCATGAAGATCAACACTTTAAGAAAGAGAAGGAAGGCACAAATCTCTCCCAAAAAATATTTCAAAAAAGATGACAATCATATTGATGTGATTACAGAATAATTTATTGGGAACAGAGGCCTGCACTTATAATAAATAATGTAAGAGTGAATCGTATAATCAATGAACCTCATTGAACCTCATACATATTATTCATCCATTGAAAGTAGGTTCTTATTTCCATTTGACTAATTTGTCAATTTTGATTCCCGACTTGGGAAAAATTCAAAATAAATCAAAGGGGAATACCGGTTTCCCAAAACATAAGATTCATCCATTATAGATTGCTATTCATTCATATAACTTCAACTAAGCGTTCTATTCAGTGGCTTGAGATGAGAGACATTATAAAACTCCATTCTTGATGGATGATTGCAATTTCAGTACAAACGGTAAGCCTATATCTCAACCTAGATATTAGATACCTGCTATGTATATGCCATGTCTATGAATAGTTGTCATTTGTAAAACTAGTTGCTAGACGTGAGTCCAAGACAAAGGTCAAAGTGAGCCACACACATTTATATAGTCTGAATACGGCAGAATTTTAATTGATGAGGTTGTGTGGGCGGGAACAAATCACCTATTCATCTTATTTTGCTATTCTTCCATCCAACTCCTATTCTCCATAATAATTTTTCAATTGTTGATTTCCCTATTCCATCCTCTATCCTTTATCTTCCAATTTCCTTTACCCTTTTATCTCAAAGTTTTGAAAATTTCTCATGCATATAAGGAATGTTACTAGAAGCGATCAGACTAGAGAGACCCTAGGTATGGAGTTAGCATGAATGTCTCCTTATTCATTCATAACATTTGTCAAACATGTTTTCAGGAGAATTCTTGGCTTTGAATCAAACTTAAAGATACCATTACTTGAAATAGTAATGGAATCACTATTGAAATGTATTTCAAAATAGCAGAATTGAGAAGTATTGATATAATCAAGGTGGTGTTTTATTTAAGTAATGCAGACAGTATTGAGTGAATATAAAAACTCACGTTTTGTTGAATAATAATTATATAACAAAACAATTATTGACTTATTTGTTGCATGAAGATTGAAGACACTTATGATTGATTTCATCAAAAGTTTGGAAATGAAGATATTTCAGTCTTATTCATTCATCAATCTATATTAGTAACACTTCATGAAACAAAAAGGATTTTTAAACTGTGTATTCATATTACATTATATTTTTCATAGAAATCACACTTACTATAAATAACATAAATCCTATGGTAGAATCGAAAATATTTTAAAAATATAGATAATATATTATCTTATAATATTGATGCTGGGATTAGGATAGGTACTGTGTTATGGGTTTCCTTGTTGGAAGGTTGGAAAGATGTCTATTGCAGACCAGTACTGTACAGACAATATATTAGTAGCTACAAAGTCATTTACTGTTGACGCGAAACTCATTTATAAAGATAACTTTAACTTTTCTCATTAAGAACATAACCTATTTTTTCGGACATTTTATCATTTATCAAAATTTGGGAACAGAATAGTTTTGAAAGATATTATTAAAACTATAGTTAATTAAATCATCATGGATAACTAAAACTATAGGTTGACTCATCTCCGATCATAATCTCTTCCATCAACACAATCTCAGTCTAACTATGAGAATCGACCATTAAGACTAATATTCGCTCGAGTGTTGACCTTATAAATTAACTATACCATTATAATATAATTTTATTGTTAATCGCTATGAAACTAGTGATTGATGAAGTCAAAAACAGTTCATAAGAATAATCATTTCAAACATTTATTCCCTCGGTTACGCCCTAGAACATACAGAATTCATCAAAACCTTTCCAGGAATTATTAGCTTATCAAAAACGTTGATCTTCAGCAGAAACTTTAAACAGGTATGCTACTTGATTTCAAACGACACAACATTAATTACCGACTTTGATGTTATATCAGTGCAGACCCCTCATTACAACAGACTTCATTAATAACTTAATCCGTATCACGTGACCAGGGTTTAGCCTACTTGACGACAGTTGAGTCAACCTAAATAGGCTGTGCAATCTAAATTAATACCAACATCTCACTGGACCGTGAACGTTTTATAAATGATCCGGCTAATCTAATTATTAGCGACTCGATTATTTTTCATCACACATAAATTAGTGGCGTCATTCATCACAGTAAAGGTTAATTTTTCCGTGTAACGTCCATAGTGAGATCTAATTCAAACCGTATGGACAACACCAGAGCTTCCCATTCAACTAATGCAGAGAGTTTGCAGGAAATCTCACTAGAGGCTATGAACTACGTGATTGGATTAGTTGAGGCGACGACGAGTTAATTTAGAGATGAGTTATTGGCGCGGTCTACGTGAGTTAATGGCGGATAACTAAACGTTCAAGGACGTGTTCAACTCCTATATTAGAAGTAATCCTTGAAATGGTGCACCTTTTCCTTGAATATGATCACGATATGCATAACTAGCTTGTTTCAGTAATTAAGTGATGTCCTGGTGTTTAAATTTTCTATTTTGATTTCCTAAAACATGATTATGCATGCATAATTCGATTTTGTAATGATTGAGTGATTATATTTGTAATGATCTCATCATTTCTCTTAACATTATCTCAACATGCACACGTATATTGATGACATAATGAAGTTTTATCAACTTCTTGAAATTTCCTGTCAGAACTCTTAGTGACTCGTACATGAATGCTCTGTAAGCTTTCAAAAAACCAATTCCAATTTTTAAATGGAAATACTTTTTTCCTAAATGGAATACTTGTGTTTATGTGTCGACAGAGCCTATCAAGGGCACTATTTTGAACACAACATAAATACAAAATACTCCTACATAATGATCGAACGAAAATCCAAATTGACGTACTATTGATAAGCTATTGAATACTTCTGCTAGACTTCATTTCTATATGCTTCGGAAAAAACGATATTGACATGAACATTCTTTTGCTAATTTATAAGCATAAATGCAGTCTCTACTTCAAAACTCTTCAAATCTAAATCTTTATAATTATCTACTTGAATCATGTTCATATTATAAAATGCAGTATTAAAGTCATTGGAGTGATAAAATTCAATCATCTAGTTCAATTCAAATGCGAATCGTATAACTGAAAAAAGTCGACTATTAATCAAAGCCTATGCCAATTATTCGTTTAATTTATTGTAAGGTTTGACGTCATCAAGAAACCTAGCGAAGCGTAATATCAAGGTTTACTGCATGCCTCATTGTCATAAGTGGGTAATTGGTGTGTCATAAAATAGTCAGCAGGTGAAGAGAGTATGAGGCTCTGAAGTTCATGAAGTCATGGAGCTCGCAATCATAGTCCGTTATTTGTTGAAGATGACCTTTGGTTTTATGTTGGCGAGTAAATGGGAGCCTAGTTAGATCGAGGATCAACTCTGATCAATGATTAAACGATGATGATAAAAAGGGTGGTCAAAGTTGGATGAGTATTGTGATTCTATAGTAAAGTGTTTTTATACGTTTTCTCTGTATATGGTTGATAGTAACAAAAGTGTCAAAAACGTATACATATTTGGAAGGGTTTAGGGAAGGTAGGTCGATTGCTAGGGAAATAAAATACTCGTAGCTTGTAGCTAAAGTTTTTGATCGTTTCCAAACTATGAGCTATTTGGATTCCAAAACTTTAAACTGTCAGTTACGGGTTACTCTTCTAACAGGATATCTAGGAGAGAACGATACACATTCAATTTGCTTAAAATTAAGTAAATCTATAGTTGTCACTTTTATCTATCTTGTTGAAATATAAAAATCATATAAGTAGTAATCTCTCATTATTCTTGAGAGTCTGCCTTCCATGACGAATGTTTAGGCAGGGATTAGCGAATATAAATTACTTCTTTTCTCTCTGGTTTAGGTTTCCACTCTTGTTACTTACTTACTTTCCGTGTCCAGGATCACCAGTCTTCTATTTTTCTATATATTTCGCTCCCAAAATTTAGCCACCCGGAGGGCTTTGTCGTTGCTTTGGAGGAGGTCGTCGTGAGAACAGTTTGTGTCAAGCAACTCGCACTGCAATAGGTGAGTGTAGTTTTGTTCCAGGCCGCAGTCGCAGGCAGCATCGTCCTGAATGTAACCCCAGCGTAGTAGATTCGATTTGCACCTTGTGACTCCTGTGCGTAGTCGGTTTAAAGACTTCCAAGTTGTGAAAGAGAGTTCACTACCACAGCTAGCACTTTCTTTCAGTTCCAGGAGCGGATTTTGCAGTTCCTCCTGCCATAGATCCAACCTTCGTTGTTCAGGAGTTGTGGTAAGAGGTACTGTTGACTGGATAAAGCTCCTTCTTGACTTGAGCCTTGTTGCCGTTGGTTGATGGTGAAACAGAGGGTGTCTTGGGTCGCTGATTTGCTTCTTCCGTTCCACTTCTGCTGCAACAGTTCTGCGAATGGGTGGTGGAGCTATTCCTATGATTGGGAAAATTTTACCAATGGGTGTGGGCTTGAGACAGCCTGAGATTATTCTCCCAGTCTCATTGACCGCCGTATCAACATGTCTGGCATGTACAGAGTTTGTCCAAACTGGGGCAGCATATTCTGCAGTGGAAAGGCATAGTGCAATGGCTGATGTACGTAGAACACTGGGGTTAGCCCCCCATGTTGTACTTGTCAATTTACGTATTATGTTATTTCTAGCAGCCACCTTCATCTTTGTGTCTTGACAGTGTGCTCTGTATGACAGCGTTCGATCCAGCTTGACACCAAGGTACTTAGGCCACTCACAATGCTCAAGTTCTTGTTGCATCCAGTTTACTCTAAGTTTTCTTTTGGCCTCTTTATTTCTGAGATGGAAAGCGCACACCTGAGTCTTAGATGGATTGGGCTTGAGGTTATTAAGTTTGTAGTACACACCAAGATTTTCAAGGTACTGGCTAAGCTCTTCCTCCACCTTGTCAAAGGTTTTTGCTTGTACAGCCACCGCTGTGTCGTCAGCATAAATGAATCGTTTCACCTTGGGACTGTTTGGTTGGTCATTTGTGTAAATGTTATATAATAGGGGCGCCAGAACACTTCCCTGTGCCAAACCGTTTTTCTGTTGTCTCCACCGGCTATTCTTTCCCTGCAGCGTTACATAGAATCTTCTATTCTGCAAGGTGCATTCAATAAACCTTGTCAGCTTGTAATCTTTGGTGAGGTTATACAGCTTATGGGTCAGCTTTCTATGATTGATGGTGTCGTAAGCTGCACTTAAATCAATGAATGCAACTCCTGTCACCTGACCCCTCTCATAACCATCCTCTATGTGCTGTGTCAGATTGAGAATTTGCCCACAGCATGATCTGCCAGTCCTGAAACCAGCCTGCTCGGGAATCAAGGACTGGTCGATTTTTTCAGAGATCCTGTTGAATACCATCCTCTCCATGCACTTGAAAAGGTGCCAAAGTGGCCGGAATGGAGCTAGTCCTTGAGAGACCCCACTGTCAATATGGAAGCGCCATTTTTGCAAAGCCTGACCTTGTCATTCGATCAACTGCCTACACCTGCAACAATGATGTGGAGATTTTAACCATAGAGCTTGAATCATGTACAGTAACCTCAGTGTACAAGCCACCAAGTACAACCTTTGAATTCGTCAAGCCTGAGAATTTTGATAATAAAAAAGCCAAGATAGTCATCGGAGATTTCAACTGTCACAGTGTCACGTGGGGATATCCAACAACAGATGTCAACGGCGAAGCCCTTGAGTTATGGGCAGAACACAATGATCTGAAGCTGATCCATGACTCCAAACTCCCACCTTCTTTCAACAGTGCTAGATGGAGACAAGGCTACAATCCAGACAACCTCTTCGTAAGTGAGGCAATAGTACAACAAACTGTCAAATATGTTGAAAGTCCCCTTCCCAGAACACAGCATAGAGCATTAACGTGCAGTATAGAGGCTGTTATAAAGGCAGAAACTGTCCCTTTCAAGCGAAGATTCAACTTTAAAAAAGCAAAATGGGACATGTTTGCTCAAGATTTGGACAGAGAGATAATAAAGCTAGAACCAATTCCCAAATCTTATGAAGCTTTTGTGAACATGGTGAAGTGGATATCCAGAAAACACATTCCAAGAGGATGCCAAGTAAACTACATTGCTGGCCTCGACCATGACTCTCTGGTAGCTCTTAATAACTATGGGAAACTGTTTGATGAGGACCCCTTTTCAGATGAGACTATAAACACCGGTGAACAGCTACTGTGTCTCATAGCAGAATCAAGAAGAGAAAGATGGTGCAACCTACTTGAACAGCTAGATATGAAGAGAAACAGCCGCCGAGCCTGGAAGCTACTGAAGAATATAAGCAACGACCCAACCACAAATAAATCGAGCATTGGTGATGTCACAGCGAACCAAATTGCTCATCAGCTCCTCTTGAATGGCAAAACTACAGGAAGAAACATGAGAACAAGGATTGAGCGAGAACAGGAAAGTGAAAACCACTCTTTGGACACCCCATTCACAATGCAAGAGCTGCAAGTGGCTATCAAACAGATGAAAGAGCACAAGGCGGCAGGTGTTGATGACTTGAGAACTGAGCAAATAAAACAGTTTGGACCAACAACAAGAACTTGGCTTCTGGACTTCATCAATAACTGTGTCAACACTTTGCAAATTCCAAAAGAGTGGAGGAAAGCACGAGTGATAGCACTCTTGAAGCCTGGGAAAGAGCCAAACAATTGTAAAAACTACAGGCCTGTATCTCCACTCTTGTTTAAGAGGATAAACAAGAATGCAATTCATGGAATACAATTCATTACATTCATTTCGAAACTATAGAATATTTATCCTGAGGATAACGCTTATCTCCGGTTGAAAGGGATATTCAAAAAATATTATGCTACACTATACGCTTGAGGTGAAACTCAGTGACTTGAAAAGCATCCACAATTGTCACGTTATTTTTTATAGTTAAATAACGATTAGCCTCCTGCTTGGCATCAGTCGGTAGAGCATGAAATATTTTAATAATTATAAAAATCAGGTCGTGGTTTTTTATAGGATACAGTCTCACTTTAGTACGACATATTCTTGTCATCATACATTAATGGGCTCATACAGGAGCTTATAAAAATAATACTGATAATTTATTAAAAATATATATATGGTACTTATCCTATAGTATTGAGGAATAAAAATAAATCGCACACCATAAACAATTTGATACATATATTAACAAATATTGCAAAAATAAATCAGAGCAAAAAATATATAGAGCGATAAAAAATATATAATATAAGATAGAACAATAATCGAAATCAATAAAATATCACAGGCTAATACTATTCTTTAAATTTTATAGCACGAAACGTTACCATGTGCTTTCATTTTTATGACCATATGCATCCATTTGCATGTAGCTGCGATATCAGCTTGCTAATACTTGTCGACTTGGACAATTCTATTAAAACTAAATTCTAAAAATCAGCTTGATAAATTGACAACTAGTAATCCAAATATATATATATTAAATTCTATAGTATCTAATAGATTTCTTTGTAATAAATATATATTTTATCTCAGGGTGCGAGATTCGGCACCTGAAGGAATAAATAGAGCAATTCATCTAGTGAATCAGAGCTACAACAAACTATCGTAAATTATATTGCAGAAATTAATGAACATATGAATGTGTATTAACAGCCTAGATTTTATACTTCTTTGATTGATAGATCTTCCAATATATGAATTGATTCGTTACTTCTCTAATAAAATACCTTTAATACTACATTTACTTGCGCAAGTATTTTTTTTTTTACCAAATTCTTAATTTATAAGAAACCCTTTCGACGAGCTAGCTTTGATTCTTATGTAATTTCGAAGCACTGAGGGCGCCCTATCACTATTTCAATACTTTTCACTCACGTGTCGGAATTTTCTTATGAGCTGCTGATGTCAATCCAACTCCTGGTGGTCCTGGATTATTGTAGCCGGAGTCGTCTCTTCCAAGGGGTTACAAATTATTTTAAAAAAATGACTTTTGCTTTATAAGAGCATCACAAAGTCTTATAAGAAATTTAGTAATTCAATTTAACTTTAAATTATTACAAGATATAGTAAGGTATTACGCTCTATAATTTTTAGTGACCTCTCATGGTGGCAGTTGGCAGGCGAGTGTGTTTCTCGTTTCTCAGTTTTACAATTCTCATTTCCGATTTCTAAATTTGTATAAAATTTGAATATTCTAGTCCTCCGCCATTCAAGGCTCAAATAGACCATATTAAAATATTAAATTATTACTTATGTTATATATTTAATAATTTCTTTGCCTTCGGGCCATATCCAAAACATAGACTATACAACAATATTTACAAATTCTATTTATTTGTAGAAATATATACAAATATTTTGAATCGGCTCACTATTGCCGCCTATCAATTGCCACTATTTGACTGGTGCATGCAAATTATTACAGTATTCATGCGCCCAGTAGCCTCCTACTTCCTTAATACATTTAATTATTTTTGTTGGGGTTTTTAAATATGCTCTTTACATGCTAAGTAATTTTTTATAGGTTATTATTTGTTTCATACATCACAATAATTAGCCACGTGAGACCTTTAGTTCCTCAAATTGCATACTGTTTTGCCACAATAAATTTCTGCCAAGGTGTTTGGCCAGATTCTACGTTGTATGGCTCGGTCGATCGTTAGGTCGCCGATCACTAAATGTTTATGCCTAACCTCAATTTTCAATATTTTGTATAATATTATATATTAGCAAAAATTTATTTCCATTCCTCTTAGGCTGTTGTACAGTTTAGCCAGGACGTCTGATATTATCTAATCTTTACGTTATCTCTTTGGCGTTATTAGCCAATTACTTCACTTAGACCTATAAATATTTCAGCTAGGGATTTTTATTTATCAATCCAAATTAAATATGTTACACAATCTACCGAACATATCAAGCGCTCAACTGCTGATGGTAGCCTACAATAGAATAAAATCATTTTAAAAAATCTTCAATCTGAAATCTCAGAAGGCCCAAATCTGTTTAGTGAGTAACTGCTGTTGTAAGATCCCAACCATGCGAGCGTCTCAGACGTGCTGATTTTTTTTAGCTCGTTAGTCGGTTGCATTGTCTCTTATACGAGCAAATTAAACACTCCCCATAAGAGGAAATGCCTTTTCAGAGGACGTACGATATAAATTCAGCTGCGAAATTAAGATTAGATTAAATGCTTCAAAGTGGACATTTAACACATACTCTACATTAATAACTAGAGATTTATCTATTTCGAAATCAATTGCGACCAAGTTCAAGCTTCTGACATTCGCACAGCTAGCGGGCAAAACATCATTTATAAGACCAGTAGGAGTTATATGTTGTTATGTTATTAATTCCGAGCGAATTGAATGCTAAACAGATAATTATTAATACTCCCCCAACTGTAAACTGTATTAATATCTCCGGCAACTGAGAATTATTATTGTACTGCTCTCAAAACATACATGAGTCGCAATAATTTATGCAAATCGGTCCGGCAGCAGTATTTTAGAGTAATTTACTCGAATATTTATAGCGATAGAAGCCGGCAACGCATAAAATACTGAATTAACATTTATGAAAACTTAGCCTCGTATCTCATGAGATTTGTCTGTTTCAATGCGGGATCAACTTTTAGAAATTCTGAGACATCAGTTTCTCACTCTACAACGTCGTCCTCTCTTTTCCATTCTCTTCATCGTCCTCTTCCATGTATTCTGCATTCTTTCTCTTCTCCATCTCTCACTTTTCCTCTCCAAGCGAGCTCTCTACCTCCAGATTGCTATTCTCATCCATTTCTTCTACCTGACATATATTATTAAATTGTAACCCTTTTCTTTGTTCTGATTTTTTTTGTTCATCTTATCTACGTAGTCATCCCTCTTTACTCTTCTGCTTCTTGTTCTCCTTTCTTTGTCTAATTTCAGATTCATGTCTCTCCCCTAATTCTCCTGATGATATTCTTCCTTCATCACCTGAAAGACATATTTCTGTTGATCACAAGAACACTGGCTGCTTGTCCTTCCATATAATTTACTTTTTCCCCCTTTTTTTTATCCTCTTTCTCACTTCTTCCACTATTCTTGAAGTTATTGTTTCATCAACCATTTCTATTCTTTCATCTTGTAATCTATTCCTCCTACTCTAGAATTTTTCTCACCACCATCTTTTCCTCTTTCTCTCTCTCTACATCTGCTCCCTTTAATTTCCAATATCTCTCCCCTATTTCAAGTCGTTTAATTTACCTTCAAATTAATCCTTTTTCTTTCACTCATCTCGTTTCTCTATTATGTTCTTACTTCTTCCCTTTTCATCTTCCTAATCCATGTCTGCAGTCTTCTCACTCTGCAGCCCACTATCTTAGTTCTCCCCCCTCCGACTTTTATCTCCTTTCCCATTCAGAATGAATAATAGTTTTAGCTCAAGAATTCAGAACATAGATAATATTCCGAGTCTAGTAGCTACCGTCACACAAATCAAGATTCCACCCTATTCTAAGTCATAATATGCTACTTTAATATCTATCAGCTATTCACTATAGGCTCGAGCTCGTAAATTTGTGGATTATAAATAACAAGAGATTTGAGCAGTGAGCGGGCTGGTAAATAGTGAAATAGTTGTAGATTCTGAGACCTAAGAGCCTCAGAGTTGAACTATAAGATGCAAATTTTGAGAAATTGAATTCATTTCAACAAATTTGAATTTGAATACACTGTAGCAGAAAAGGATATTTCAGACACGGATAATATGATACGAATGCAAATCGTGTATTGAATTGAGTTATTACTTGAAAATTTGAATTTGAATGCACAGTAGCTGACTTCTTAGTGAGTATGCCGACTCTTGGTATATGAATTAGAAGCTAGAGATGAGACATTCAATAAGCCTACAGATGCAAATTGTGTTAAATTGAATTTATACACAAATTTGAATTTGATTCAGTGGTGGTAGTGGTCTTCAATCTAACAATTTCTTGCAATATATAATTTGTTAAATTTTCTCATGAGAGATTCTGTCATAAATCATGAAGCTCAAATTTTTGACCAACCTACTTGATGAATAGTTACGTTCTTCTTGAGAATATTCTTCAAATAACAGTATCTTAGAATATTAATTCCAACTTCAAACAGCGCAGCAACTGTGATATTATTATTGTAGTATAAACCTCATTATGGGAACATCAATCACGCTTCCTGTCATCATTTTTATGTCGGCATTGGTTGAGTGGAAAGGACGCATCAATGTACGATAAATTCCCACAGTTAAAAGTGGGTTTAGCTTGCTTAGCTGCGATAAGATAGGACATTTTGAGTCTACCGCCTGTTCCACGATCTTCAATATAGCGCACTTTTATTTCAACAACAATTTATAAGACTTCGTCAGTGTATACTAAGGTGTATGCTGTTAAAAGTTTTTTTCCTCCACCTACTGTCCAAAGTACTTACTTTACTCCCTGAAACCTAATACTAAAGTGTCACTTTTTCGCTCTCGGTAGTAAAAAACAGAAAAACTCCCTAGGGAGTAAAAGTGACTCCATTTAAATAACATGGGGAGCATCTCTATTTTGAAACTTACATTGTAATAGGTTAGAAGGTCTAAGCTCAGATGAGAAAGCATAATAGAGGTGTCTGTCATTGAGTCAACTGAATTCAATACCACAACCAGAAATTTGATCAACTCATGAAATATATATATGTTTGTATGATAATTATTATATTCTTAATATTAGTAGACGATAAAAATTTATACAATTTTTAAAATATTTTATTCTATTCAAAATACCAGCCAACAAATATTTTTGATGTGCAATTCAAATCTGAACCGCGTGATCTGGAGTCAGCCATTTTTGGTAGCTGCCCAGCTGATATAATTGTTACAACTTTTGCCGATAGATAGCGCAATCGGCAGTGCCAATCAGACGACCGGTTTTTAGGTTTTAGATTTAGGTTATGTTGTTAGGAATCATTGTCACCAATACGTAAGTTATAAGAATGATTTTATTTGCAGTTTCTATAAAAAAATGTAGATGGAGGAAAAATGTTGTGTACATCACAAGCGAAAAATACTTTTTCTCCCTCAGGAAAATTGCTGCCCTCGGCTTCGCCTCGGGCTTCAAACTTTTTCTCACAGGGAGAAAAAGTCTTACTTTTCACTCTAGATATACAAATAACTATTTCCATTGTGAAAATGCAAGTAAACAACAAACAGAGAGGTCTATCCAGTTGCAAAAAACGTTTACTTTGCTTGGTTTATGCACAGTGTGATGTCCCTTTTGGGTGCATATATGCCCAGCTAGCTATAATCGGTAAAGCAGATGAAACCAGAGAGTTTTTATATTCACCCCTGCTGGAATAAAAATACCACAATGTTCTTACCAGCTCTTCAAGGAGCTTAAATAAAATTCTGCTCGCATATTTATTTATTTATTTATTCATTCGTGGACAGAATCACAAATCATATAAATATGATTAGGAAGGAACAACAGGCTTGGCCCAAATCTATTCCATTCCCAAATTTTGATAAATTAATAAAATGTCCAAAAAATAGGTTATGTTTCTACTGTGAAACGTTCAAGTTCAATTTTCGTCCAAAAATATATATAAGCTAAACATTTTGAATTTAGAGAAATTAAAACATCAAACTATATTTAAATATAACACTTAATTATCACTTCATATTGAATTAATCAAGTTATTTAAAGCATATGCCGCAATCTGCTGCCGCTTTGTCGATCCGCAATTCTTACCATTGTTCCGGATTATCCCGCAATTATAAATGTTGAAATGATAGATAAATATTAAGAATCTTGATATTGTGCAAGACAATATAGCATCGACTCCAAACCAACTCGTTACCATCTGACAAGGGAGTCAACAATGTGAGATAATATCGAGCAGGATCAAAGGTGACACCAAATCAGAATTCCTTATAATTTCTAATAATTTATACCGCTGCTCCAACTTAACACTATGACCCTGTGTTTCGATTACTTTAGCTTGGGTGATTCTGAATAATTCAGATAGATCTTAAGAACGTAATATTTCTAAAGATTTAATAATCAATAATACTCTATATTGCCGATTTATCCACCACATTTTTTGATGAAGAATATATAGTTGGATAATATTTTTACTGTTACGTCAATGATGAAAATAGTGTGCTAATACCAGATTGATCATGCATAAAGACAGGATCATGAATGAAAGATACACCATTCAATAGACAAACTCATATATTACACAGATAATTCAAAGAGAGATAATAAAACATGGAACAATAAAAATAAAGCAGTACGAGAAAATATGAAAGAAAATATCATAGTGGTAGCTCACTTAAATTTTATCAGGCTTGCTCGTATCAAATAATAGATCTTATATTTCATTAATTGCATTTATAGTCTTCTTCTTCTCAGGGTGCCAATCCGTTACGAATGTTGGCGATCATCATAGCGATCCGTGCTTTGTTTGCAGCAATCCGGAACAAGTTGTGTAGATGTTTTGTTGAACCAGGTCCTGAGGTTTTTAAGCCACGATACCCTGCGTCTTCCTGGTCCTCTTCGTCCAAAGATCTTCCCCTGCATAATTGTCTGCAGCAAAATGTATCTCTCCTCGTTTCTCATGATATGACCCAGGTATTCAAACTTACGTGCCTTGATTATGTTCATCAGTTCCAGGTCCTTTTTCACCATCCTCAAAACTTCTACGTTTGTCACCCTGGTAGTACAAGGGATTTTCATCATTCTCCTGTATAGCCACATCTCGAAAGCGTTGATCTTTTTGATTGTGGTTTCATTAAGCGTCCAGGATTCTGCACCATAAAGGATAACGGAGGAGACATAGCAACGCAGGAGTCTCAATTTAGTGTCAAGGGTGATGTTGTAACTTTTGAAGAAGGCACTCATGCATTTATAGTATATAGGCTCAATTTCTCGACTTGCTTTTGCTTGTCGAGTAAATCTATAATTTAAGATCCCAATATCAAAATATTAAATATTCAAATATTCATGAATCTCAGGGCTTGAGTTCGGTATTCAGTGGAACTTATATTATAAAATAGATAATTCTCTGAAATTATTAGAGCCTCCTTATAATTGCTTCAATGCAATAACGATATCAAGAATGGTGATATGAGCTTATAAAAATAAATTAAATGCTTATATATAATAGTTCTTCAGCTACTTAATTCCTTGATTCTCATTCAAGTTTTCCTTTTTTCAATTAAATGCGCAAATAATTGTTAATCAAGCTTGATTTCATAAATATAACTTTTCGACAATCTAGCTTTATTATTTCCAGAAATTCGATGTAATAAAGATGATTCAGTCGATATAGCTCACTGTGAAGATATTTCGTTTTTAGAGATGGAACGTGCTTTCCGCCTTGTGTGTCCAGCGCCTTATCAGTTCAGTAGGTCGTGATCGTCCTCTTTAATGGGGATTAATTTAAAATAGCAACTCCTGTCATACAACGACTTTACAAAACAAGGGTTCAGTCCACATCTCCCGTTTTTTGGCTGGTGTCTCTGGCGATCTCTGGCAAGCAAGTGGGCCGATTCTTCCTTTTTCTCTCTCGACGATACTTCCTTATTCCTAAGTTACATTACATTTAAATATACACTATGATTGGTGTCTCACCAAAAACAGTATGGTGTGATGAGCCCTGAAAAGTAGATCATAATATGAAGGTAGAATACCTTATAATAAACAAACCTTTTTCACATTTGATGACTCTCACATGCAAGTCATAGTTATGTACATAATTTATAAATAATAATATAATTTATTATATTATTTTATTTGAAAAATCCCACATGGTGGCTTTTTGAATTATATACTTTTAGCGCCTACCGAATACTAGACTCTGATTGGAGATTTGATATTTTCTTGTATAAATGTATCTTAGTATTACTACGCACATTAGGCTATATCCTACTTCCATTATTTTTATTATGATTTTTAAATATTCTGTTCATTGATATTGGTACAATAAATATTTTTATGTTTTTCAAACTTTTTTGTCCCTTATTTACAGCATGCTAAAGTTCACAAAACCCCTCTGGTCCTTGTTTTATGAATACTGTTCATATTTATAATCCTACTTTCCTTATTTTTATTATGATTTTTAAATATTCTGTCCATTGATATTGGTACAATAAATATTTTTGTGTTTTTCAAACGTTTTTTGTCCCTTATTTACAGCATGCTAAAGTTCACAAAACCCCTCTGGTCCTTGTTTTATGAATACTGTTCATATAAAATTATTCTACTAGGAAGTGGCTGGTAGAATTATATGTATCCGGCTTGACCGTCGATGATGTTGCCGACACGCACTATTACAAATGAACCTAATCTCAAATTCTTTATTATGATTTTATTAAATGGTTGAAGTATGAAATGAATTTCGTACCATAGCCAATAATTATTACAGTATCAAAAATCTCTCTTATCTTATCTCAGTCAATTGATAATTCGCAGTTGATGATAATGCTTCTACTTACCCTAAATAAGACCTAGCTAATTCTCTTTTGAATAATTTTGAATGTATATCAAAATGCATCGTTATAACTGATATAACCTATGTTTGGTTGATCTATGGTTTATGGTAGTCTGTTCATATTGTGCATGTGCTCATCAAAGAAGAATCTTTTCAGTTGACAATTTACACAATGTAGGAATACAATATTCAGGCTTATTGTAGTATCAAATTGGTAGACTTGAATTCTGTTTCCATTCTTCACGACTGAAAAACATGTTTCAACAATATGTGAACTCTGCGAAGATTCATCCTTAATGTGTACACATACGAAAAGACTATGCTTCATGTCTTTGAATCTTCCATTTTGACAATAACTCTAAAGAGACTTTACTGAATCACGCTGAAAAGAACCCAAATTCCTCTAAAGACTCAATATTTTGTGTAAGTTTTATTGCTTCAAACGATAGAAGCAGTATCCCATGGACTGGCTTCCTGATCATTTAAAGAATTGTTCGATGGTTTTGAAGGTATTTGCAGATTTGCTCAACTAGCTGTCGCGGTAGTTCAAGACCCACTCATAGATGGCGGTGCTTACCTCAAGCTACACCAAGATTTATAGAAAGGTCTTCGGCTGCACAGTATACTTTTGGTGTTTGATTTTGAAGTTTCATAAACCACAAATCAATTGTTGCCAATCAATAGACTTATGTTTAGATTTTGTTCCGGGGAAAATATTCAAATATAAATATATCAAATACTTTGTGTTTGAAGATTACGTTATACGATGTAATTCCAAGCATAAAGAAAATAAATTTTAATCACACTCAATGTATTGAGTTGATTGATTGGTTTGGAATGTATTGAGATAGTTGATTGGAGAGAGTTTCTTATATATGGAAATGCTGAATGTAATTTTAATTCATTTTTTAATAAGTTTCAAGAATTGTTTATTGAGTCTTTTCCACTATTTAATTGTAATTCAAGATCTAGTACTAGTAAGAAGAAACCTCACCTCACTTCTCCTGCCTTGGAGAGTTTGAGATGTTTTGTCCTCATTGCGTATGACAGGTTCAAGAATATAGAACAGACTCAGCCAGATTAACTTATAATAACTTGAAGAAAATGTATAAAGCTGAGCTGAAATGACACAGCTGAAATCCAACGCAGACTTTATTGAATCAGCCAATAATAAATGTGCAGCTGCTTCGAAAGTTATTAGAAAAAGTTCCAAACCAACACAATCTAGTATAACATCTGTTTCAGCCGAAGATTTCAATAACTATTTTGTGAAATCAGTCTCAAAAATGCGAGATTCTATTGATCCATCCAATGTGTTGGCTGAGGAGCTTCTGGCCTCTGCCCCTAGATCCTTGCATGAATTTGTTCTAAGAGAATTGTCATGTCAGGAAATTGCTAATATAGTCTCTAGAATGAAATCATCTTCAACTAAAGATATTTATCACCACTCCAGCTCTATGATGAAAACTGTCATAAATTTCATACTGGCACCATTAACAACTTGTTTCAACGCATGTATAAGAGATTCCATTTTTCCACTGAAACTCAAGCATTCCAGAACAGTGCCTATTCATAAAAAAGGTTCTAAAGATCTGCCTGAAAATTTTAGACCCATCTCAATTCCACCTATTTTTAGCAAAATTCTAGAATATGCTATTGCCGGTCAATTGTACGAGTTTTTCGAGAGTAATGGTTTGTTCTCAACTTCTCAATTTGGCTTTAGAAAAGGAAAGTCTACAGTTGATGCAGTCACCTCTGTAGTGAGCGATGTTGAAAATAGTTTTGACAATAAAAACTTCACAGGAGTTGTACTATTCGATCTGAGTCGAGCTTTCGATGTTGTCGATCATAATATTTTATCGAAGAAACTCCATCATCTGGGTGTACGCAACAAGGCACTTAAACTTTTGAAATCATACCCTACTCAAGATTAAGCAAGGTATTAAATAGTCCAAGTCTCATATCATTAAAGCTTTTCAATGCACTACCATATTCGGTTAGGTTTTACACGAATCAAAATTTAAATGTTGTTTAGAGTCTCTCCTTTTGAAAACCCCCTTATATTCTATTTCTGATTTTTATCAAGTAACAGTGGAAGATTTTGCCTAATTATGAAAACCTTATTAATCTTTGAAGAACCTCAATTAGAAGATATTCTGTGATTTTAGAAGATAAGAATATTATGTGATCTTACCGTACTCGATTATATTGATAAGTTTGTGTTGAAAATCAATTAGCCTATTCTCAACTTATGTCTAGTTTTAGTAATATTTTACATGTTTTGACTGTGTATTTATTTGACGTTTCCAATTGCAATGTAAACAATGCTTGAAGGAATAAAAACATTCTTATTCTTATTTTTTTAGTATAGAAAACCATATTTTTATTATTGTAGTAGGAGAGCACACCTACTGTGTGTTCTGAATAGAGAAGACTTGGATTTTTTCATTAAGTAGGTTCATTTCTGGAATCCGTGTTTATTTCATTATCTAGTATTATTCTTGAGTAAACTTGATTTTTTATCAACTTGAGCCCGTGCAGCGAAATGGAAAATAATTTGATAAATAATTTCGCTAATCGGCTCCAGTTATTCCGGTTGCAGTTAATTGGGGCATAGAAAGAATAATTTAAACATGCATAGGTTTACACTGTCCCGGGCTATCGAAATTAAACTGTATGTTCAATATTTCTGGTCTGTCCTATCGCTTATTAATCAGTGCAGAATGAAATTCTCAGTCCTCATGGTGAATCACATACAAAACATATAATAGGACATAAACAAAGATAAGCAATATATATCTCCATGAACTGTTATAAACCTGTGTGTTGATGATGGTCCAGTAAATACAGCGCTAGCCGCTGAACAGGTGATATGTGGTAATTATAGCTGGCAAATATCGAACAAGTCATTAATCATCGATGATAATGACCCACTAATGACGGCAAGGTCCGGCTCTCAGATGCCACGTGACCAAGGGCTAGATCAAACAATCTCTTTTATTTCTTCCACGTTACAGGATGAGAGTTATACTCGAAAATTTTCAATTATTGCTTTAGGATCAATCTGATTGGTTTAATGTAGCCCATAGACTAGAATAATACAATCATTTTGCTAGAAAAATATGTTAAATTTAAAACAATTCCATGATGAATCTTATTGAGTCCAATTTTATTTCTCAATTATTCAAATAGATTGATCGACCAATCGATCAATCACAATCCAGTAAACTTCAACTGCTCTGTACACGTCAACGCTCAATTCTATCTCACTCAGACCAAAAATTTTGTGAATGTAACAATTATTTGAAATTGATAGACAATCACTACTTCACTCTTGAAAAAACTTGTAATCTTTTTCACTTCTACTTTTCGTTATTTTTTCTTTCTCACCTTTTTCCTTCATTTATTCCTTGACGTATTTTCTTTCTTTTTCAACCTCTCAGCCATCTTTAAGTTTTTAAAATCCTCATTCCAGCCATTCCTTATGTTTGTATGATAGTTGCTTTGAAGTTACTCATACTTTATCTCCTACACTTTCCACTTCCTTTCCTTCCAGTCTTTTCTATCTTCTATCTATATCAACCAGCTTCCAGTTTCCAGAATCCTCTTTTCAGCCTATTTTCATGTTTTGAGTGATGATGGCTTGAGAACAACTCACAGTAGTAAAGTTGGTCGAATAGTATCACATAGCCATTCATGTGGAAATAATGTCAAGCCCACGGCATCCTTATAAATCACCGACCATCTACCAGCCTCTAACGCATAAAAGGTCTTCTCAAGCTCAAGGCTCCCTCCAGTCACTTCTCAACTTTTCTTCACCCACTTTACCTGCATATTCAAGTAGTACAGTGAAAGAGGAAGATCGAGAAAACTTAGAAGATGTTGAGGAGCAGAGTGAGGAAGTAGATTAATGGAATAAGAGAACCTGATCAGAGGAAAGAGGAAAAGAATGATGGGATAATGATGTGGAAAGGATTATGAGTGAGTTTGGAAAAGTGAGGATCTGAAACATCACAATGATATAACTATTAGGAGAGGTGAGGAAAATATAGCACAGAGGAGATGATAGCCATACTGAGGACAAAAAATATGATGATAGGATTTATTGAATGAAAGTATATGGAAAAGTAGAATAACAACAAAGAGAAGCGTAGCAGGGAAATAAGTATGAGGAGGTCAGTAGTCCTAAAGAAGAAGAAGAAGATATAAAAAATGACATGAATTCCAGGAGAAAATATTCTAAGATAATGATATTCAGAGATTCTAAGAGGTGACGGGAACTTCAGGACCAGGAATTTTGGAACCAACTAGGAAATATAGGAATTTTGGGACCAACTAGGAAATATAGGAATTTTGGGACCAACTAGGAAATATAGGAATTTTGGGACCAACTAGGAAATATAGGAATTTTGGGACCAACTAGGAAATATAGGAATTTTGGGACCAAGTCTGGGGTCTTTACCTGCGAGGTGATGAGCAAACAATAGTCGGCCTTTTCGACAGATTCACACGCTTCTGTCACTGGATAAAAACCATTCATTGTGTATCAGTTTCAGAAATAGCTCTGTGTACTGAATAGGTAAACAATATATTTTTATTATAGACATCTTCGAACAGCCTCTTTCTCTTGATCCAATAAGAACTAAAAACTCATATTTTCCTGATCAAGTGGCGGAAACAATAATTCACCTTCAAGATATAAATAAATGAATATATAAATTATATTGAATGAATATTTATATACAGTTGAATAGGCCTGCAACTGACTCGCTAAATTCTAAGTGTTCAACGCCTCTGTGTTGAAGAAAAATGTCCAACCACCTGTTGGAGAAACCTGATTCTATCTGCGAAGACCCATCCTCTCTTATGTCGGAGCCCTTCAGTCTCAAAAAGTATTGGTCCCAAAGTTCCGGTGTTCCGGTTAAGTCCGATGAGCGATCTCCGATTAGCGATTTTTGGGGTTAGCAGTCCGCTGAGCGATCCATTTTCAGAATAACAATAAAGATAGGCAGACGCTATGAATGGGAGGACTTGAGTGTCATTAATCATAAGAAACAGTGACGGAGGAAGGCCACAAGCGTATGTGTATAGTCGCAATAGGATATTATATCGATGATGATGATGATTGGATCAGTACCTACCACCTTCCATAAAATAGAATTAGTTGTTAAGCAAAGATCGAAAAGCTTTTTGCTTCGAACAGTTCAAGTTCAAATTCATCCTCATTATAGCCTATAATATATTTATATATAAAAATCTGGTGTGGTACACTCACACAACTTTCCTTGCTCATATTTGAAACTGCGATCAGACTTCTGTATATGTGTATATAAAATTGTTTTCAAGTACTTTTTCTTTGTGTGAATAATTGTGAAATTCGAAGATTTTTGTAGTCGTCATTTTTTCAAAGTCGTCAAAACAGCTGTTCTACAGATGAAATATCTCGACTATGTGTTCTTTTTATGAACTGCGCTACCTACCTACCTCATGCACGAGAAGGAGGTTACTAAGTCCATTTCCCAAGGATGGGGTGGACCCCCATTGGTTTCCCAGAAAGGAGACTCATGCCAGTTGATAGAGCTGATAAATAACTATACAGGGTATGAATTTGAAAAAAATCGGTCGAGTTATTTTTGAGAAAATCGTGAAAAACATGGTTTTTTAGAAATTATCCGCCATTTTTCTCGAGAATATTACGGAGCTCCTGCAATTTTCCCAGGAAAAAACTCATGTCATTTGATAGGGCTTATGAATAGCTATCCATGGTTTAAATTTGAAGAAAATCGTTGAAGCCGTTTTCGAGAAAACCGTGGAAAACATGGTTTTTTAGTCATTATCCGCCATTTTTTTTCAAGAATATTACGGAGCTCCTGAAATTTTCCCAGAAATGAGACTCATGCCAGTTGATAGGGCTTATAAATAGCTATCCATGGTATAAATTTGAAGGAAATCGTTAGAGCCGTTTTCGAGAAAACCGTGAAAAACATGGATTTTTAGTCATTATCCGCCATTTTTCTCAAGAATATTACGGAGCTCCTGAAATTTTCCCAGAAATTAGACTCATGCCAGTTGATAGGGCTTATAAATAGCTATCCATGGTTTAAATTTGAAGAAAATCGTTGAAGCCGTTTTCGAGAATACCGTGAAAAACATGGTTTTTTAGTCATAATCCGCCATTTTTTTTCAAGAATATTACGGAGCTCCTGAAATTTTTCCAGAAATGAGTAACACTACTGCATTATATATTAGGTATAAAGTATTTCACAGATATCAAGATGAGTGTAGATCAACTATCACCAGTAATAGTACCCAAATCGATTTTTCTAAATAATATCACTAATAAAACGTTAGTCGGTTGCACAGACATTTCAGAACAGATTGTAAATAATATTGTTCATTGGATAAAATATTATTTAACAAATGATTCGTGAACAATGGATCGCTCAGTGGACTATTTTTTCCCGAATCGCTCATCGGACGACACCCAACGTTCCAAGCACCTTCTAGGAGAAGGATGTAAAGAATGAAGCAGAGAAGGGGATGATAAAAAGAGAAGGACAAAATAATGAATACAGAAAGCAGAGGAGGACACACTTTTCTTGTATATCAGATATGTTCATAGTTTTCTCCATGAGCCACTCAAAAGTATGTACGCAATAGCTGACAGACTATTTAGTTCACTAGGTAGTGATTGTTTAGTGTAGTGATTGTAAGTGAAACAATATCTTGTAGAGACAAAAAAAGAAGAAGAAAATGCTGAGCCGTTTTCAGGAATTGAATTCATTTTCATTGAGTTGTATTATTGGACCAATCAGATTTATAGCAATAAACTATTTATTGCTGGAGAAACCGAGTTTCAGAGTTGTTGGAATATTCGCTAGTGAGCTTGAACAAGAATAATTATTACATGTACGCAATTCAATACACATGTACAGATGAAAGTCAAAAGGAAGGAGCACAATAAAAGAGATTCAAACGTAAAAGGAGGAGGAGGAGTAGGAGTAGGAGGAGGAGGAGGAGGAGGAGGAGGAGGAGGAGGAGGAGGAGGAGGAGGAGGAGGAGGAGAAAAAATAAGAAGTATCATAAAAACAAAATAGAGTAAAACAAATCAAATAAGTAATATTACAACAATAATCACAAGTTAGTTGTAAGTTGGAGGAAACTATTATTAAAGTTGATTTACAACAAAAGGCTGTGTCTATCACCTAATAAATTAGCGCACATAATATTCCCCTGTATTCCCATAATATCACTTTGATTATTATTTATTAAAGGTATGTTTTTAGAATTATCTTCTGAATGAATCGATTTAGAACGCATTACAAGTGACTTACCCCATAAACCAGGTTTATTATTATTTTTAAGTATTCAAATAATCTCTCTCTCTCTCTCTCTTTCTCTTATCTTATTCTCTCTCTTTTCTATACTCTCTCTCTTTTTCATATCATATACAGTTCAATAATTATTTTCTTAGTCTATATTATGTAAATTCATCTATAATTTTGCTGTATTGTAAGCTATTGTATATAAGTGTATAAGCCAGTATATATTGTAATCTACATAAATAAAGTACTCAATCAATCAATCAATCAATCTCTCTTACCCCCACTCACCCTCCACTCTATTCTCTCTCACTTTCTCTGTCTCTCTCTAATAAATCATAGATTCATAAAATTGAACAAAAATCGTTGTTATTCTTATTAACGTTTTCTCTTCAGAATAATTACAATATCTCATTATTGATATTACTTTCATCTATTCCTACACCTACATCTTGCTTAAATGGTATGTTCACACCTTAATATTGTAAATACACCTCACTTCTCATTAACACCCCTCATTAATTGACCTCATTTACATCTCATTCCCTATTTGAAAAACCCAAGTGTACTTTCATTAATAATGTTCTCATTACCATTAATCAGTAGTTTACTATCCCATGTTGGGTGAACTGCTAACGAGTCATTATTTTTAACGCACTGGAAAATGAAAAGGGCTTGTTTATTGCTAATCGGCCCACACATTGTTGGCATTCAGGTATTATGAATATCAAGAACTCTGGAAATAATAACTCGCTGATTCTCTCTATCCTTCAATATCACCATACATTTGGAACATTGGATTACAAGTATGATGTATGATATTTCATTGATAGATTCTTAGTTATTCAATAGAATCTGTAAATTAACTGACACTAAGATTCTATTCATTGATTCGTATTCCTTACAGCAGCTCTTCATGAATATTGTAGGTTTTGTAGTACTGGAACTCGAGTGTTTAGAAGATAAACCTTAGTAAGAGGTTTATCTCCTCTCCTTAGTAAGTTACACCTAAAGATTCCGACTTTCAAATTCAGTACCTAGTTGTGATATCACTTAAATTTAGAGTGGAATCATGTTAATTGTATAATTATCATGGAAGACTGTTTCATTGTTATTTTTTGAAAGAATCTATGAACGCAATATTTAGTTCCAAAATACATTTTTAGACGTTTTTCACAGAACTTACACAATTTCTACAGCCGGTACATCAATAAAAACTAAAAAAAATATGTATATATATCTCCCGTTTCCTCTACATATTTATTTAACTTGCATCATAGATTTATTTTTTTTGGATTAACAGAAACAATACATTGATCGGAAAAGAAAAAACAGGCTTTTGCCCAAAACATCTTCAATAGCCTAATTTAGAATCAAATTGTCCAAATATTATGTTTATTGTGTGAAACAACAGAACAATGTCGAAATTATCACAGATTATGATGAACATTGAGATAGAATCGTCCAATCACATTTATATCTATACATACAGGAAATTTTTCACATCACATGACCTGTAATCCTTTATCCGATATTATCTTTTATCTATCCTAGATCTCTGAAATGCATGAATGTCTCATTAATTTTTGTAGAAAATAAAACTCATAGATAAATAGCTATTTCTTCAATTTGAAATAGATAATTTGTTTGATCATAATATTCTGCTTAAGTGAAAATTCCACTTCTGGCTCAAAAGCAACTTTGAAGCTGCTCTTTAGTTGCCCATAAAACGTTAACTGTTATCTGGTTCTCCTGGCATAATTGGAATTTATTACTTTTATTACCTTGAACATCAATATAAATCATACCATTCTTGAAATCTATTACTGTAGTGATTCTACACAACTATAAACTTGTTTACATTTGAACTGAGAAATTATTTGAACATTGAGTAACTAATGCTCCTGGGTATCCAAGGAAATATACGAGCTAGATTTTCTGCAATAGTCTGGGAGAGTAATTATAACTTTTTAATGATGGGAAAAAGTACTGTAAGTTATTATAAAGATGTAATATTGTGAATTAGTGTTGAAGTTATACTAATGGAATTAATATTTATGAGTTTGCTACTGACCTACAGTATATAGGATGAGAGTATTACATTTTATACTCTGGTAGCCAGTCCATAAATATAGCAAGTCTAGCAGGACACAATATCGTAGTCATTTTCGGCAATTCAGCCACAATAGGGAGATTTACTTCAAACTTATTGGTTGAATGAGAAGAATTTTTTATGTTATTTTACTAAGAAATGCTGAGAGTTCAAAGTGAATTTCACTGCACTCATCAACTCATAATCAGTGAGTATAGAATGTAATTTACATTCTGCTCATAATATGGGATGGACGTTGCTTCCATTCATTATTCGAATGCAATTTGTTTACACACGTCAGGCTTCTCTCCTCTCAGCCATCAGTTGTCAGCAGCCTTTTCTCAATTTGATTTATTATTGGACGATACTTCATTCGAACACTGTGCTGCGTATTTCATCGTCCATTTTTCATCAGACATTGCCTTTCAATTCATGTCATTTCCATACCGCTGATTTTCTCAACTTTTCTTTCAACCATATTCTTCTCATTCTCCACCTGATATCGTATTCTTCTCTCTCTCACTCTTCTTCAGCTTCTTCATCAGTTTTTTCCTTGGCTTCTCCCTCTCCTCATTACCTCAAATTTCCTTCTCTTAATCATCTTCACCCATTTTTCTCTCTTCAACGTGATAATTGTCTTTTCAAATCATCTTCTTTTTTATCTCTCTCTTAAACCTCTTCTCTTCTGTTCCCTCCTTTTTCCACTACTTCTCATTTATCAGATTATTTCTCTTCCCCCTATTTTTCTCCATAAAACTATTCACCAATTGTCTCTCCGTTATCCCTCTTTTTCCCCTTCAATATTTTCATATTATTTCTCCGTTACCTTTACTTTTTTCTTCTCCGTTTCTCTCCGTTTAATCTAAGACCTTATTTTTCTGCTTCCCACTTATTCAAAGTCTCACTTCGACCATTTTCTACCTTTCCATGTTATACTTTCTCCTTTTATTCGATTCTCATCACCCTCTTCTACTCCTCACCCTCACTCCTACACCCTCAAACTACTCCTCTGCCTCTTTTTTCACAAAAATTCGAGGAGAATTCAATTGATAAGATTGAGATTATTAGAAATAATCTTTCCTTCCTCCAGTTTCTCTCCCCCACCCTGTTCTGCTCTTCTTCTACCTCGCCTTTCTCTTATTATGTTTTCTCTTCTTTTCTTATTGTATTTCACATTGTCCTCCTGCTCGAGTTTTTCCTTATCATTGCTCTTCCAATCCAGTTTACTCTCCACCCTCCTTATCATCAAAGTCTGATAACCTTCTCCTCCTCATCCTTCTCCTCTCAATGTCTAATTCTTTTCATTCATTTTTTTTCTTGTATGTTGTCTTCTTAATATATTCTTCTTATTTTTATTAACAACTCTTCTGTTTCACCCTAGTCTGTTCTATTTTACTATCTTCTCTGATTTCGTTCATGATTTCCACTCTCAAATCTCTATATCTTCCCTTTTCAGTCCTCTTTTATCCATCCAGCTTCTTCTCTCAACTTCTTCTCATCATTCTTCTCCATCTGCTCTCTTCATTGGTTCTCCAGCTCTCATCTCACTGTCTCTGATCCACTGCTTTCTTACTTCCATTATGAACCAGTTCCGAATTCCAGCCAGTACCATATATATCATCAACATCTTTTCAGCTTCTGTTGCTTTGAATTGTGTTGAGAAGTAATTAGAAACGACACTAATGAGCTAGCACTGGCACGCCATTCGCTTCAGTTGATAAGTAGCGCGGCTTCGGTCCAATAGTCATCATATTAATACAAATATAAATTAGGAATTTGGTGCGGTATACTTCCATTAATTTGGATAGCATTATTGGGATCTATTTGTTCCTATATCGGTATGTTGTCTACTGTTCGTCTTCATAATTAACTCAAATTCCTTGATGATGAATGATTAATGTGCTTAAAGAGTTGGAAGAAGAGAAAGAATTGAAATAGAAAAACCCGGGTTGTCCTATTTTGAACCATTCTTATGACTTATTACTTGCCCTTAGGTACAAGTCTCATAAGCTGATGTGAGTTTCATTTTTATTAAAATTTGATAACTTCTTCCATGTTTATTATAAAAAAAAATCCTTTTCCCTTGCATAATTTTGACCAGTTTTCTACATAGCTTTCCAGGAAATTCCAACAAATATTTCAAATTGACAGGTTCTCTTTTTAACATTCCATTAGTTAAGTCAAAAAGACAATTGAATAAAAAAAATGTATGCTGCAAACTAAGATACACAACATCCAATCACCTATCAATAGACGTCACAACTGACATAAATTATCCACTCAACATTCAGTGAGTCCGTTAACTGTTCATTTGAATAGGGCAGGTTGAAAAATACCCATAATAAAAATTAGGCTACTACCATTTATTATCTGGGTGCCGAATTAATAATATGACCCAGAACTGTGTGGAATACAATGACCTGGCCAAAATTTCGACTATAGTCTAGTCAAAATATTAATAAATGACCTCATAGACTGCTGTGTTTTTATAGGTAGGCGTCTCAGCAGGGAGTTTCGAACAACCACAGAAGCTCTACTTATTCTTTTTTATTCTTCTTCTTCTTCTTCTTCTTCTTCTTCTTCTTCTTCTTCTTCTTCTTCCTCTTCTTCTTCTTCATTCTTTTTGTCCTCTTATATCAGAAAACAACTTAGGTCAAGTGTCTTGTCTGTTCAAGCTCGGTCCTTTCTTCGAGAATAATAAATACTGGTGCAGTGTTTTAATCGCCTAAATATTGTTGTCTAGTGTTGGTGGCTCTTGTTAATGAATAAATGAATGGAGTGGTCATGACAGAGTGTAGGCGTGAGTGGAATTCGCGGAGGAGAAAAGATTGTGTAGAAATACGAGAGTGATGTATTCGAGCTAGGCTACTGATTCCAATTTTAATTTCATAATTCTATTGGACTGTTTAGATTGTTCAGTCTAGTTTGGTGAGTATCAATCAGTTCTCAGTAGCCTATCTGCATCTCCTAATATTCTATTTCAAGCTCTTGGAAATCACTTGAAAATAGTTTCAGTACTTTCTTGGGAAACGTTTAAAAGTTTTTGGATTCAAATTCAGTATTGAATGATATCAAGTTTTTATAGTTTTATTTCATGGATTCACTTATTTATTCATAAAATAACAATATTAAAATTACGAAATGAAAAAGCAGACGGTAGTCCAAACTTTCTCTGTACCCAGATTCAGCAGCAATACCAGACGTTTTTACAAACCTCATCAGGAAAGCATTTTAAATTCACTACTTTTACATTTCATATTATTATGAATATTCGAGTTCTATCTAAAGATGCATTACTAGCTAATTTTTTTTCCAAACTCAATAATTCTCCATGTTTCACGATTAGAATAGAACAACTACTCCTTGAAAAACGTTCCGCCTCCACGAAATTTTCAAACATAATTCGAATACTGGACCTTGCGACCACATAATATTCTCAAGAATCGAGCATTGTAGTGTAGGCCTTTTCTTATCCCATTCATTATTACGGGAAATCATTTCAAATACGTAGTATGTCCTCTTGTCTCTCCTGCCGTGTAGCATCTATTTGATGCTACAAGACAGCATCATCTAATGATGATGTCTTGAACAGCATCTAATACTAGATATTAGATGCTGCTTTAAATATCTAGATGCTATTCAAGCAGCTCCCTGCTGCTTGAACAGCATCTAGATACTTTATCATGATGTATATCATGAAGGTTATTTTTTTCATAAATTGAATATTCAAGGTGACTTTAACATTATAGGAGTGTTTCGACGAAATGAAGATCCACCAGCATACAGTTCATTGAAGAGTAAAAATGTATCAGACCACATTACTGTTTAAAAGAACAATGAATCGTGACATAATGATGAGTGATGACATCCGTTTCTGGTAGAAGGAGATTTTTTAGCCTAGTACTCTGGATACTCTGATACAATTCTAAGCCCTGAAATATTTTGATAGCGCAATAAATAATCGTTCCATACTAAAGTATCAATAGCACAGTAGTAAACTGTTCGTGGGAACATAAGACGTTTAGCTTTGTGGCATGGGATATAACTTTTTCCGAGGGGAAAAAACTAATTTTTATTGTGACCCGAAGAAAAGTGAAAATACAAATTGATAGGTAGCCTAAACAGCAGAGGAAGTGAATGCTAGTTCTTCTATAAAGAGACGCAAACTGCGTGTTTAAACAAAGAATGGAACTTGAAATCTTTCGAGCTGAATTGAAGATGGATGGAAGATCGTCGTTTACAGAATGAAGAACAATACGAGATCTATTAGAGATACGACAAAAGATTTCTTCTTGAAACAAATAGGATGTCGATTGAACTGAGATAAACATGTGAAGAGTAAACGATTGAAAAGTAAAAGGTAAAGAGACGGAAGAGTAGGAGAAGGAAATATACAATGACATGATAGAGATGAAAAACACTCATTGATGAATGATATGGTGAAGTAGATCCCAGGCTCCATTGAAGTATGTTGTTTCAATGCTATTAATTTGGCGGTAGATCTTTGACATGTTGAGGGGAATTTCCATGTGATGGAATATTTTGAGAGAGATAAAGAAGACTCATGCGGGCGAGCTTCTCTCTTGCCGATATTTTTTCTAGCAAGTTGAAATGTAGACGAATTCATCAATCACCTATCATTACTTGGTTGTCGCTCTCTCATTTCCTCTCAACTGTTCTCTCAGACTCTGCTTCACACTCATTCCCTTTCACTTTATCATAGTACGTGACGTTATTTTCACTAATCGGAGATTCACATGGAACTGTCTGTATTGTTTGAATGGTGAGCATTGATGCTATCATTGTAATGGATGCTAACACTTTGGAGAGAATCTCCCCATTATATGGATTTCAATGATGACGACAAAAGGAAAATAAGGGTAAAGGCCAATATTTGAAAAGAGTAAAAGAATATAGAAATATAGAAATAGAAGTGGAGAATGGTGGTTGAGGAGGAGAAGAGAAAGACGGAGAGGAGGAATAAAGGAATCTAAAGAGAGAGATTGGAAGATTGAGAATGGGAAGAGTGAATAATGAATGCCGAGAAGGAGAAGACAATCAAGGATTTAAGAAACAGTGGCAATTGACAAGACAAGATCAGCATGAGATTGGGTAAGATTAGATTACGAGAGGGCAGGAGAAAGAGAGAAAGAATGATGAGTAAACTAAAAACAAAGAGGCGTGAATAGAGTGCAAGAAGAAGAAAGTGAATGGACGAATTAGTAGGAGTAACCAACTAAAGATGCGAGAGAATGATATTAAAAACAGTAAACTATGATTAGGAGAAGGTAATAAAATAAAAAGATGATAAAAAAAGGAAAAGATAATTATTATCTCTTATTCGTATTATGAATAAGGATATAATTTAATGATTATTTCCAATGAAATTGTAATAGTGTGAAATTGAGTGGGTATATTGAAGTTGTTTTTTTGTGTGTCTTATTTTTCAGGTTTTTGAACTGGAATGAACTTTGATTCGTACTTTCAGATTTTAGTGTGAGAATATTTGACCATGTTTATTGAATTTGCTAACTTGTTGCTTAGTTGTCGAAATTAAAGCATTTTTCAAGTGCAGTTTCAATTTCTTGTCGAAAAAGCTACTGTTTTGGGAATTGTACGACCATTGACCTTTTTTTGCAGCTTTGGCTTTTCCACTGGAAGTTATGCTCAACGCTCGTGGAGGGGGAATAATTTTCAGTGAAAAGGCCTCAGTTCGAATTGAGACGTAACTGGGAAAACATCATGTAACGGTGTGCGAGCCTCGGTCCTCTGAATGGGTCTGTTACCCATCCAGAGGGACAAAATGAAACGTTTTTCGGTAATCAGTAATTTTGATTTAGTAAAAGTCCGAATTAGATAGAATCAGTAGATGTAAAATTGAATAGTTATTTGTGTGCGTGAATTTAATTAAGTGTAGTAAGTTTCATAACGTCTGAGTTTATTGAGTTTTGGATTATGTGTTCTCAAAAGTAAAGTTTAGATATTGTTAAAATGGTGAGTGCGAAACTCTTGTTGTTTTCGTATTATAACTCAAAATTTAGTACATAGAATGACCGAGGCCCAAATTTAGTTGCAGCAAGTTAGCAGGTTCCCAAAATGTATAGATCGGAATTGAATATCCTATAACTTCTTTTTCTGAATCAGTTACTGAGTAACTCTGTTTGAAAATTTGACATGATTTATATTGATTCGTTAATGAATTCAATAAACCTGACGTTAAATTTTAAAAGTATTTTTTCAATGAAGTTCCTGACTCGTAGTTGCTAGTTGCTAATAGGTGACAATCAAATAATTATGATAATCTGTGCATTTGATTGAACGAATCCACTAAAAGCTCCCAACCAATCGAGGATTCAAATACCGGTAGATGAATTGATAGCAGTAAACTTTAGCAAATATTATAGAAGAGAAGAAACAACCCCCCTCCGTTTACAAAATAAATTAGCAGTTCCTGGATTTTTTTTAGCTCTTTGTATTTTTTCTGGCAAATAAATAAATTCATTAAAAAAATCTAATTCAATTTGAAAACAAATCTGAGGAGGGAATTGATTGATTGATTGATTGGGTACTCTATTTATGTAGATTACAATATATACTGGCTTATACACTTAAATATACAATAGCTTACAATACAGAGAATTATAGATGAATTTACATAATATAGACTAAGAAAATAATTATTGAACTGTATATGATATGAAAATGAAATTGGGAGAGAATGATGAGGGAAGAAGACCACGAAGGAGTGGTTGAGTGATAAAACGAGGAAATAGGATGAGAAAGGAGAATAAATAGTATGTAGATGAAGAAGGTAGAAGAAACAGAGTTAGTGTATGTATGGGTAGGATGTAGGTGGTGGAGGAAGAAGGTAGAAGAAGAAGAAGAAGAAAAAGGAAGAAGAAGAAGAAGAAGAAGAAGGAGAAGAAGAAGAAGAAGAGAAGAAGAAGAAGAAGAAGAAGAAGAAGAAGAAGAGAAGAAGAAGAAGGAAGGAAGGTAGGAATGAGAAGAGCCTATACCACTATGTGTGAGCAAAAGACAAATGACGGAATGATGTGATCCTATCGATCCTTTGACACGGCACAATTGAAAGCAATTTACCATCTCAGTTGACTTGCACTTTACTCAGTCCAGCTGCTAAAGTCCACCTTTCAAGTGAATTCCTTCACGTTTCACCTGTACTAGTAATGCCTCGTTCCTCAGTTCACTAATAAATCTTGGCTGTCTTAAAAAGTTGCTGCATCTAGAACTAATAAATTTAAGACTGACTTCTTCAAGTGCAGGTTTAAATTAGATCTCGAATAGGATTGTTTTAAGTGATTCTGAATATCATTAGAAATATCCTAGTTTGGGGCAGTAGGAAATATTTCACTTTAAAAATTGATTGAAGTCTGATTTTTAACCTACACACTAGTTTTTAAATCTATTTTTGGAACAAACTGGAGAAAGTATGATTTTTCAATGCAAGTTTCGGTCAGCATTGTTGAAGTGAGAATGATTCATTGATTCATTATAAATTTAATTCATACATTTGGATTAATTTTCGAAACTCGTTTCCCAAGTACTTTGAAATAATACTTCATAGATTTTAAATTATTTAGTTTTGGATTCTAACACGAACTTAGTTATTAGTTTTCATAAAACACCAATAATATGCAACTCTCCTGAGTTCCCATCAACATTAATTATTGGAGAAAATTCCCAATGAAACTCTCCCACTCAATATGGGAAACAAGAATTTTCCTTGTTTCAAACAGCCATCAAATGACATAAATAACTTCAATTTTCTACACCTTGAAAGAAAACACGGAAAACTGCTACGTGTTCGTAGTAACAGAACGTCAAATTACAATGGAAAAATATCTTCATGTACTATAAATATAGTGATGAATATTGAGATAAATTAGCATATCAAATCCGCATCCGCGATGTTCAAGAAAAATCTACTTGAGAACAGTCATTATTGGTTGAATGGAAGGAATTGATGTGATTAATAACGAATGCTGCCAGTTTCAAGTGAATCGTACTACGTGTTTCCTTCAGATGCGGATGTGAATTCTACAAACTCGAGGACAAATTTTCGACGTGACACAACATATTTCGTTATTTATTCTGTTCTTACTGCATTTTATTTTGTTCTTGTTGTTGTGCCTTTTGTTTTTCTTGCTGATTATCTTTCTTTCATTGTTGTCTATTTTGTTTTTATGCTTTGTTTTCTTCCGTAAGCTCCAAATGAAGCAGAGACGTTTCTGTGAGAGTTTATGTCACGTTTCTGTGAAGATTACTGAGAATAGTATTATAATTATCTGAAGAAAATATGCGAATGAAAAGAGACGCGTAGATTTAGGAGATAGAGAGAAAGAGGATAAAATACATAGGAAGGTGAAGAGAAGTGAAGATGGGAGGGAGAAAACCAGGATACGGTTTATGAAGGTTGATGAAAAGCAGTAGGAGAAATAGAAACCTGAAGCTAGAAAATGGTAGAAGTCGTCATTGTCTACGAATAATATAGGTTGATAAAGGTTTCAAATTAATAGAAAACTAATAAGCTTTCTTCTTTCCTGGTCACTTCAATGAAATCAATATTCTTCTTTCCTTCAGAAATAATTATTATTGCTCATTTATGTGCATTTTGTACTTTCGTACTGATGCCTATGGGATTGACAATAAATAAATATACTTTCCAAGAACAGTTTTGAAATAGCAGTGACGTTTATTCATCTATCTTCCCCTCCCTGTAGATGAATACTTCAAATTCCTATTTATCTCTGTCTCAAAAAAAGAGAATTCTTTACAGATAAGCTTAAGAATTGGCATTCAAACTCAAGTATCATAGTATTAAGTCATAACTTTTCCTAGCATACTAACTTATCATCTACTCAAGTGAAACAATCTATTTTGCTCAGTTTGTCTGAGCGGAGACACACGATGTGATTTTTCCAATCTTTCAAAGTCTACTAAATACGTTTTTGTGAATGTAGACGGCAAAATTTAGAATTATTCGCTTATGAATACAGCATTGTCCCACATTTTATTGCGAAAAAAGTAAGTACATACTGTAATTGATAAAAGATATTTATTATTATTTATTATAAATTTACAATGCAAATGACACTAATGTAATAACAAGAAATATATACTGGAGAAGACAAGAAATCTGAATTAATAATTATTGTGAGTGTACTTTGAGATGTGTGTATAAGCATGGAAAGAAGTGCATTCTATCATACTATTTTTTGCATTTCTATGGGTGAGGTTCTATCACAGAATAAGAATCCTCTTGCATAATATATTATACAGACTAATTGAACAATAGAATATTTCCTATTATAAAAGAGTTATATGGATCATATTTCACCAGTTATGCCATTATTTCTTTAATCATGTGAGTAAAGTAATCCAATTCAATAAAAAATACCTTGTTCGATTGAGGTTACTATGTTCAAATTCACCTGTGCGTTTTATTTCTCATGCATTCTTCAAATGACTTATAACGAGGCTTTATCTTCTCTTTAGAGATGATAAATTATATCTGCTACTCTCATATCATTCACTCATACTCTTCTTCGAAGTAGTCTTCCAATTACATAATAAATAATAGTTATGTAGGCTTAACCAAAATTATAATGCGTTCAGCATGACAAATCCAACCTTAAGATTGTAAATTACTTATTCAACAAATATTACAATCAAAGACTAGATGATTGTTGCATTTATGAACTCACATAAGAAATTATAACTATGCTTATTTTCAACTTGAAGATTATAAATTGATCCAATCACAATAATTAACTGGATTATCAGATTGATGAACTTGAAATATGATTGAATGAAAATAATTTGATGGAATGTTTTCAAGGAGTTGAAACATCATTATGTTTGAAGGACGTGATATTATATATGTTCTCAACTTGAATTTTAATTTATGATGAAAATGTGAGCACTATTTATTTTCACTCCATACTCCATTAATATAACAATTATTAATTGTGTATGGATATACATTGCTAATTTATAACAACACTGTTACTGTAGAAGAAATTTTGCAGAATTTTCTAATTTATATCAACACTGTTAGAAGAAGTTTTGCAGAATTAATTTTCAATAATATTGAATTTTAACATAATTGGTCTACAATTTATTCATTATTAATGACGATTATTTATTATTATTGGAAACATTAATTTTGGCTCAGATTCATTATACATAAGATAGTTTGTAAACTTTCCCTGACTAGAACTGAATTAGTTACTCAATCTCAATCTCCTACTTCTCTCGTGTTACAGCTAAATAATACAACATGGATGGACAATTTGGAAAAGATTTGCACCCCACAATATGCTCCATCCATGACCAGGATGACAGAGACAGTTCTTACGGGTCTATAGCTGGTAGTGACTTCAGTTTCGAGACTAACTACTACACAATCAACAGCCGCTTAGAAAATGCAATTACTTCGAAAATAAAATTGAATAGAAGTGATTCATCAAGTAGTGACAATGTATTGATACCAGTGACAAAAAACCAGGGAATTCACACAGCTACACAAGATAAAGAGAGGCGGAAAAGTTCAATGTTCAAATTCTCTTCAATTGATATATTGGCAAGGAAATTGAGAGATTTGGACAGTAGAAAAAGGTCTCGAAATTCCGAAGTTTCTCAGTACTCTACATCGATCTGTAAACAACTATATTTGCATATAACTTACAGACTAATTTTATGTACTAGTCCTTTTAGGTTGGTGTGTATTCTGATAGCTATATTTTTATTTATTATTGGGCTCGTGATGTCGTTTAACAAGTCCATGAGGGAAGATCTCATTGAGACCATTAGTAATTTTCATGAGGATTTCTCCTACAATTTCACAAGTGACACCGAGTATGAAATGAATATCACAAGTGACGATGAGTATACAAGGACTGTGAGTTGGTTGTGATTTTAAAAGTTTTAAATGGATTTTTAATAATTTTACAAAAATTGGAATAAAAAATGGATCAAGGCTTGTTGTGTTGGGTTACTGATTTGCTATTCTTCAATAATTTTATTGATTCTTCAAAAATGATGATGAAGAGTAGCCCAATTACATACAAATAAGAATCACTAGAACCATTTTTCATCACTCAGACACGAATAGTTTCAGTCGTTCAGAATAAATAAAAAATTTCCGTAATATATTTTTTAACTAGCATTTCTTTGTTTTTAATCTGTCAAGTAGCTATATCAAAGTACTTGAAGAAATTTTTAAGTGCTAATCCCATATGAAGGGGTTATAATACAAGGAGTCCAAGTGACATATTGTTAGTTTCGAGAAAATTGAGACTAAAGTTTACTTACATTAATTATTATATTCTTCATTCATGAAAAGAATATAGAAATGATATTCAACTATTCCTATAGCTATTCAGTATACTTTTACCAAATCAAACGTACAGTTTCATGTCTCAAATTGCTCTCATTTCTCAATTATCAGCTAAATAGTGATAAGAAGTATCACTTGTACCCCTTGTTTACCAAACAAAACTCTAAAGGTGCGTACAGATATACGCGCCGCGAACATGAGCAATTCACTTTTAATCAGCTGACTATATCTGTATTTTTACAGAAACGGTAAAATACAAATATAAGAATCATGGCATCAGCTGATTAAAAGTGAATTGCTCATGTTCGCGGCGCGTAAATCTGTACGCACCTTATTGTCTAGCTACACATAAATCTAACAAATTTACCAGCAATTGAACAATGATTAATGACCTCATTGCAATATTATCTGATTCGCTATTTGTTTCTTGAGGTATCTTTTGCTTGGTGACATGGCTTAATCAAGGTTAAATTTAATTTGATGGATACGAGCAACCGTTGTCCTGGAAACAAGGGATCCAAGTCACTTGTACCAATACCTACTATTACTTTGAAGTAATAGCAGGTATTGCTTGTACCCCTCGTTTAATCAAATAAACAGCTGTTTGAAAATGTAGTTTAAAAATTTCACACCAGATGTCAGCACTGATTGGACTTACGCTTATACCTCTTGTATACTAGATTTTTACCACTTTCAGCTATCGATTACTGTAGCTAACTCAAAAAAATGGAAAATGTCACTTGGACCCCTTGTATTCTGACCCCCTCATATGGAATGATGCAAGTAGATAAATCTGGGATTCTTGTGTGGTTTGCATTTTCTTACATATTTTTCTAATATTATTTTCAAGAGATTCTGAAATAAGTATCCCACTTGGCACTAATGTATCTTAATTGAAAAATGTATGGGAAACTAGGAACAGTTTTGACTGTTTTGAAGATTGGGGAATTATAAGAATAATGTGATAAAAAATTTTGTTTAAAAAATATTGGAGAATAGGCTTACCATAAGTGTTACAATAATATAGTTAATGATAATAGTTTGCATGAATCAGAGTATTTTACATGCGGTACACAGTTTTAATCTGTCAACATTATTTATCAATGGTTGATATTGTACAACAATTATTATGTGATATAATAAAAATCATTCATGATTTGTAATCATAATGAACTATAGGATATTGTAGATACTGATGCTATTTTAAGCTGATAGGTGCCTGTTAGATGATTTATTAAAATTCTTATTGAATAATAGTGACAATGAACCGCATCCTATTCTATTAATACCCACCCTAGTGGAAGAGATCCATAGAAATCGATAGAAAAACTCTATTGATATCAATATATGCTCATGGATATCAATATAAATCAATGGATACCAATAGAAATCACGGTAAATACAGTCAATGAACTTATATTGATATCACTACAAGTTTAGTGATATCAATAGAAGTTCATGGATACCAATAGAGATCACGGTAAATACAGTCAATGAACTTATATTGATATCACTGCAAGTTTAGTGATATCAATAGAAGCTCATGGATATCAATATAAATCCATGGATACCAATAGAGATCACGGTAAATACAGTCAATGAACTTATATTGATATCACTACAAGTTTAGTGATATCAATAGGAGTCCATGGATTGCGGTAATTTTAAATGCAGTTTGAAACTGAATATTTTTGGCAGATTTCTAATTTTCCCGGAACAATGTACTTTTGATGACTGATTCGGGTGTAGAAGTTAATTTGCAGTACTTTTTGTCTCTTGCAAAAATCGTCTACAGGGCACCGTTAACAATATATAGACCTTTTGCGGTAATTTTAAATGCAGTTAAAAACTTTGAATAATTTTGGCAGATTTTCAATTTTCCCGGAACAATGTATTTTTGATGACTGATTCGGGTGTAGAAGTGAATTTCCAGCACTCTTTGTCCTATGTGAAAATCCTGTCAGACGTGCCGTTAACGTGATACTGACGTTTAAAATTTAAAAGAAATTTGGTTCATCATGAAAAATTCTGAAAAAATTCATGGACGTTTCTGTTCATATTATCAACCTTGTCCTAGAATTTAAAATGATTCCATTCAAAATTGGAAAAGTTATGACACTTTTTCAAATTAGATCACAGTTTATGAGGAAAATCATGCAGTATCCGGAATTACTCAAACAGACTTTGAAATGATTTTTGGGGTTTCAATTCAAATAATAACAACCTACTATTTTATCATTTCCAACATTATTTCAGTGTCAAGCACAAATGTCCCCCCATAAAAAATCAATAATCTCCACCTGAAATTAATATCAAATATTTTAATAACAGTAACATTGTCAATAATTTTGAAATTGCCACCATTACTATGGTATCGAATGAAAATATCAATATATTATCAATAATATTGATACTGTGAAATGGAAATATCAAAGTCTTAACAATCGATATATCAAACTAATTCTAATTTTTTCCCGGGGAAAACTGATTTTATTGCATTCAAAAATGTACAAATCAGGATTGTATTCTACTGTTACTTATTTAAACTATGTAATTTGAATAACACATTTCCAAACAAAGATGTAGATGACATTTGAGAATACAGTATGTAATTATTAATAGTCAATAATTATTATTTATCGATGTATTGATAATATTATATCAACATTTTGGATCTATCGATAGAATGATCATGATGACATGATGCACAAGCACAATAAATTTTGCAAAGGACCAACGGTTTTTCGAATGAGTTTCATAGTCTGTAATTTTTGTGATTTTATCCAGGAAATATAGGTAAGTCGAGTGATTTTGTTTTTATTGATGTACTGTAAAATGAAAGAATAAATTTATTATAGGTCTAAATACTTATATATTAAATGATAATCTTTTCGAAAGACTATTATAGGCCACGCATAACATAACCTTATAACACAACACTGAATACTGTATTATTTAAGGCATAACTTGATAATAATAAGAGAAAAGCTTCTTGAATTTATCATTGCTGGAAATAAGATGATTATTATTCTAGGCAGACACATTCCAGGGTTATATGCTGGTACATATAAATTTAAATGTGTAACAAAACTTTTTATTTAGCCTAGCCTGAGTCATTGAAGTCACCACAAACTAATCTACACTCATGTTATTATAATGAACTTAATATCAATAATATATGACTGTGGATTGATAGATTAAAATTTATTCAGTTGTTTTCTGGACCGGCAGGCTTTTTTTAAACTTTTTCCAGCAAGCAATTGATTCATTTATTTATATTAACAGCTTTATATCATATTCCAATTTAGAAAAACTATCGGTGTAGTCCTCTCATTTTAGCAATATATATTTTATATAATAAGAAAGAGTGAGACTGTGTGTTTGCAACATTGTGTGTTTTTCCAATTTTCCAGTCAAAAAATATTATTTGAAATATGTTTAATTATAAGTAAACTTTTGTTTCATCTCTGATAGGAGCTGTGGTGATGAAATTTTCCAACACAAAAGAAAAAGACATAGGAGCAGTACAGTAATCAAATACTGGCTGAAGTCTCCAAAAACTCGGTTTACCAGCAAAGAGAAATCTGAGTAAGTCTCAATTTTGATTAATTTAAAACAGAATATAAAGTCAAACAATTTTTTTCTATGGGTGATGTCCACATGAGATCTAGGCTTGTGCTAATCATTATAAGTTAGTAATCATACCGGGTGAGTCATATGTAAGGGAACCTTTCAATAAATTAGACTGTTGTTGATATAATACTGTAGCTTTCAGGATATGTTACTGGTCAAATACTCTAACTCTTGACGTACGGTACAACTGAATTTCAACCCCTTCATAAGGGGTTGACTAGGTTCAGAATGTATAATATGGTGACTCAATAGTTTTAACTGGAAAATTTTAATGTAAACGCCTATTGTGTGGTACATTATTTTAAAGGGCTTTTTAAAACAAGAAACATAACATCAATTAAAATGTACTATGAAACTTGAATCCAAAACGGTGGCTGATTGAAGTTACAGTTTGTAAAGAAATGAGGGGTTATAACTCAAATATTTTTAATGTAAACACCCATTGTGTGATACATCATTATAAAGGCCTTTTTAAAACTAGAAAGATGACATCAATAAAAATCTATGATACTTTTTTCCAAAATGGCGGCTAATTGAATTTTATCAATTATTTCTTTAAAAACCAAAACTTCAATCAGCCGCCATTTTGGATAAAAGTATCATAGAAGATTTTTATTGATTTCATCTTTCTCGTTTTGAGAAGGCTTTTAAGATAATACACAATGGGTATTTACATTCAAAATCTTTGATTTACAACCCCCAAGTCACCCCCTTATGAGGAGTTGAAATTCAGTTGTATGTCAAAAGGTGGAGTATTCGACCAATAACTTATCCTGAAAGTTACAGTATTATATCTACAACAGTCTCCAACTTATTGAAGGGTTGAAGACTGTGATGTTTTGAAAATAAACTCAATTTTAATATAGATTTTTGTTGTTTTACCATTTTATTAAAGCAAAAATCTCCCTATTGGCCATCCAGACATTTATGGTTTTTTCCCATTGGTGATGCAAAGCTAATACAAGCAAATGGCTGATACAAAATCAAACAGCTGAAAAAAGAAGCTTACATGAAACATTTTTGAAATTTGTCAGCTGTTGAATGATTACAAATGAAAATGAGCTTTCTTTTTGTAATTATAGTGTCCAGCTGTTAGATTGCATATATCACTACTTACTAGGAAAAATCCATTTGTCTGAATAGGACTTTATAGTTGAATTTAATTTTTATTCAGTTTTGTGTAAAATTATTGTAAAGTTAGGGTAGAGAATTTACTTCACATTATATTATGGTTATTCAAAAGTTTTAAAAGATTTATAGTTTTTTAATGTGAAATATAGAATAACTCTTTTCAATAATTGAAAAGGTTATTTATTCAGAATAATTAAGGTAATCCTTCTCCATCTCTTCACGATAAAATATTGTAAAAATGTATTTTAAAAACGTTATTTTCATGTGAATTTTTGGAAATTTTCATGTGAAAGAAATGACCAAATGTGGGACAAGAAATGTAGAAAAAACCGTTTTATTCATGTTCTTTTCTGAGAGTTCAGTATAACGTGAAAATGTAGAAACAAAAAAACGTTATTTTCAAGTTTCAGTTTCACGTACTTTTCACGTGAAAAGTTGGAACATTTACACTTTTTTTCACGTGAAAAAATGTGATTTTCTCGACTTTTCCACCAGAATATGACGTTATAATGTAAAACTGTGAGGACATAATTTTCACGTGAAAAAAAACGGTCTTGTGTTATCTTGGACTTTTCTTTCAGGAGAGGGAGAGTCATGCATATTTAAATACATTTTTAGGCTATTAAATAAATTTGCTAGCAGATTAATTCAGGAAATAAAATCATTATTTTCTAATTTGTAAAGATTGCATACTTTGAACTGTTATTTGTTCTAGAAATGTTCAAACACCGGATCCTGGAGGAAAATCTGAATGCTACAAAAATTGAGATTGAATTGAGGTGCAGTAACATAAACAAGTATGTAGCTCAAAAAATTGCTACTTTAAACAGGAAGAGATTAAAGTATTCTGGAGCACCACAATAAGGACCTTTCTTAATAGATAAATGACATGCATATGAGTTATTTTAATAAACAAACTTCTCACATTATTTATGTCTTAACTATTTACATCCCTTAATTTTTCATCAATATATCAATAGACATCTATTCACTGAATCCAATTTACTTATATTAATTATAGATAATTAAACAGGTATACTCTCTTGTCTGATGCCAGTTGCAGCTGGGTTAAAATATTATAATCCTTGCAAATGTTATCTTCATCCTAAGCTGCTCTCCTAGATTTAAAAGAGGATTTTTTCTATAAAGGAGACAGGCTGCTTATAGATGGCTATTGATCTGTATTGATATCAATACAGCTGGTTATGTATTGATATCTATGGCTACCTATTGATGTGTATTGATATCATTAGGTATTTGGGCCAATACATATCCATGGAAATGTATTGATGTGTATTGATATCAATACAGCTGGTTATGTATTGATATCCATGGATATGTATTGATTTGTATTGATATCAATAGGTATTTGGGCCAATACATATCCATGGAAATGTATTGATATCAATACAGCTGGTTATGTATTGATATCCATGGATATGCATTGATGTGTATTGATATCAATAGTTATTTGGGCCAATACACATCAATACATATCCATGGATACCTATTGATGTGTATTGGCCCAAATACCTATTGATATCAATAAATTTTTTTTTATTGATCTCTATTGATCACTTCCACTAGGGCAGGTGACCGGAATAACGGGAACTTAAAAACGCCATAAAACAAAAGTGAGAAGAGCAAAAATGATTTAATTTAAACTAATGTGAAGTTCAAGACTTGCCATTTGAGAATTATTAATAACATCTATCACTTTTTGACAATTATTTTATTAAGATGGCTTCCTCCTGCACGAATACACTCTTTGAATCTGTGTTGAGATTCCTGAACTATTGCTGCAACATTTCAGCTGGGATATCGTTAATTTCACTCAGAATTGTCAGTTATAATTCAACCACAGTTATTGGTAGAGTTGTGAAATCATTTGATTTGAGATAGCTCCACAAAAAGAAAATCGCAGGTTGACAGATCCATGGGACCAGGAAACGCAACCTAATCGTGAGATTACACGTTTACCAAACAATACTCACTCGCACAGTTGCCATTAACTGCCGTGCAGTGTGGATTTCGCTCACAATTTGATCAATAATTTCGAATCAATTGAAAATTAAAACAAATTCAAAATGAAATCCGCAATATCCCACATGAGATATTGCAGCGATCAATGAGGAATCGTCAACACAGATTTGAACAATATATTCTATAATATACTCTTAATTAAGTAATTGTCAAAAAGTGATTAATGTTATCAATAATTCTTGAATGGCAAGCATTGAACTTTACATTAGTTCGAATAAAATCATTCTAGCCCTTCCCACTAATATTTTATGGCGTTGTTAAAAGTTCCTGATGTTCTGGATCATCCTGTTCAAATTCTCTTGTTCCCGTTGGAAGATCAAATTATCCTTTTCAAGGCCCGCCGCAAAGTAGACCCACGCTAATCCACGAGAAGCAACCCACGCCGTGGCATGTTTTGTAAACCATTGCTAGGCTTCTTCAGACATTTGTGTAATGATAATAATACATGCAATGAATAATCCACTTGTCAGCTGATTGATTATGAATAATTCTATAGCAATGGTTTACAAAACATCCCACGGCGTGGGTTGCTTTTCATGGGTCTACTTTGCGGCGGGCCTTAGGCTACGCCAATTTTTATACCTAATTCAAAATAGAGAACTATTAAGAAAACAGGAAAAATTAAATTATCACTAAGAAATAACAATAATTTTATTATAAAAATAATTTTGCTTCTGTACATAACAACCATAAGGCCTAGGGTAACAAGAAGATGAAAATAGTAATGTGTCTTTCAAAGTAGTAAATAAAGAATTTACAAATCAATATTGATTGAACACAATTGTGAGCTCTACAATATTTTTTAATAAAATTCATCAATATGTAAAATCGCTATAATTATTATTTAAGATGTATTTTCAAAACACGATTACTGTGGTATCCAAAATTAAAATAAATATTATCACTAGACTAAAATTGCACATTTCTATACAACAGCAACAAAAATATACAAAAATAGTGAAAACATTTCTGAAAATGACATTGAAAATTTCATAATCCATTTTTTAAATTTATATTCTAAGGATATGAGTTTGTTCTGATATAAATACAGTGTTCCTATCATCTAATAGAATAACAATACACCACTATCCATGATAACCTTCCAATACAATAATTTGATACAAATAAACATTCTATTCAAAGTATACAAAAGCCTTTCCCATATGTCTTATTTCTTTTTGGAGGAAAACTATTTCTTACCTTCAACCATTTTCTGTAAATAAATAAGAAAAATCTATTTGAATTGAATACATTTTTGGCACATCTAGTAGAGTAATATATTTACAAAATAATTCATCAACATCGTTTTCCTTTTACCTATGAATGGTTTAATAATACATTACAATGTACAATATTCTGTCACATTCAAGTATCTACATTATATATTTGGTTCGAGAATTGTAATTGCAGTTTTAAACTTAGTATCATGCATCATAGGCAAAGAAAATTGTTGCAAATATTATTTTTTATACTTTTCCAGATCTTCTCTAAATTGATGCTTGATATTGGAGACTGTACAAACGGACCCTGTGATGAAGTTAATATTCATTCACATTGATTGGTGATATATGTCATTATACTTGAATTGGCAGAACAAATTAATATACCGTAACAAATGTTATAATTAAATTATTATGTATCATAATAGTCGTAAAAGGCGTAGTCTTTTATGCTATTCAAATACACATTAATTAATTCAAGTATAATGTACTTTGGCAGTACGACTACATTATGTTTCATCGATTGACAATAAGTTGCCAATTGTTCATTTCTCGTAATTATTTCACTCTAAAGCTCATCATCAATGCTCAATTGAAAATTGGATCTATAGTACAAACTATATTTGTATATCATACCTACACCGATTTGAACTATAGGTGCAAGTAACAATTTAAACTCTTACAATCATAAAGAAAATATAGTATAAGCTATATTGTGCTATATTTTCTCTATGGTACAATCTATAAGGAATGTGAGACCTATAGCCGACAAGCATTTGCATCATGGTGGAAATTGAGCCTCTATCTCAGTAATTTGTACCAGTGTACATTCTCAGAACACATTCCCCTGTTGAACTCATAAGTCATTTGCATTCACTCCGATCTTGTTTGAAGAATTAATGTCACATTCAAGTACATTCCACAAATCGTTGTTCACAAGATTTACTCGATGGTAGTATTCACTGTATTTACTCAATGGTAGCCACTAAGTCATCTCCCTCCAGTTTCATGCCAACCAGGGCGTCGATCGACTTGACTTTTCCGGCAATGGGAGCTTGCACGACCATTTCCATCTTCATGGCTGACAACACAACAAGGGCGGCACCCTTCTCGACAGTGTCGCCAACCTTGACCTTCACCTCAATGACGGTGCCTCGCATCGGTGAACCCACCTGACCTTTGGCGCTCTTGTCGACCTTAGGGTGCAGGTGGATTTCCTGGAAATTCAAGAAAAAGAGTTAGATTGAATGAAAAAGACTAAGAAATTGTCAAAAAACCACTGATTTGAGACACACTATCCAGATCACAGAAGACTAGCGAATTCTATAAAATAAAATTCAACTCATGCGCTGGAGAAGAGAAAATTACAAGATAAGAAGGGAAATCACTTCATGTTGCTGTCGTTACAATAATTAATTCTACTCTATAAATCATAGTCTGATTTTAGGAAAAATATGATTCAAGATAACTGTCTCACAGAGTTTAGAGAATAATTTCCAACAGAAGGGAAAGAAATTTATACACATCAGTATTCTCTTATCACATATATATGGTTGTCTCGAGTCCTCGAGTAGAAACATCATAGTTCATAGGTTATTACCAAATTCGATCATGAACTAAAATGTCAACTTTTTGAGAATGAAATAGTGCAGACTACACAAATTGAAGAATAATGAAATCAATAAATTGAGAGGTTGAGCCGGTCACTAATTTAGAGTATTGTTAAGAGTATGAAAAAGTCACAAAAACCACAGGATAAGAATCCTTACATTGTGACTGAATTCATGAAGAGTCCTAATTTAAATCACTTTGCTCTAATTAAAATCAATATTAATACTTTCATTGGCGTGATGATTGAACATCACTACATATCGCATTATTCTATGGGAGACAGAGCTTTGATATAGGAAGTAGAACACACCTTTGAAGCTTCCTTATCCCTGATGAATACAGATCGCAGCTGACCGTTCATTTCGAAGAAGATTTCCCTCTCTCCGTTTGGTGTGAGGTCTTCGGCCATCGCAAGGGTCTTAATTGCCAGTGTCTTTCCTTTCTCAATTGTTACCTGAAAAACTTTTACAAATTAGTACACTATTTCTCTATTGTTTTAATATTGTGTGAAGCATTGTAATTCCTTATTGGTCAATGATACTGTTTTTTTTTCAATTTGAACCACAACTGGCATTGTTTTATTTAAAAAAATTATTATTGGTTCAAAGAATTCTGGATTTTCACTGGAATTTATTGTTGAGAGAGTCACACTCATTTATAAATGTCTATTTTGTATTTTATAAATCTACTTAATAAGATGTCGGAATCCAGGAGAAATAAGTAAAACAATCTGAATTATGAACTCAATAGGCTAGGTACTCATAGAAATTGCATTATCAACAATAAATGAAGTGATATATGGGTACCGGTATTCCACAATCCAAGAACCATAGAATTATGCATTGATTATTTATTGTATACACTGAAATGATTCACCTGCTACGGAAAATGTGCAAGAGAATATCATACCGTACATTGTGAATCGAATAAAATTATAAATACTTAAATTATAACTGTCAAATTTAAAATCTTTCCAACAATGATTATATTATACTTAAATTTCATCTAGCATTAATTTTTCTCCACGGTTCTTTATATTGTACTATTTTTACTAGAAACCCTACCATTTAGAATGTATTAATGCGTACAAATATAACAAGACGTGTTAGCTCAAGTAGCATATAATTGAGCTCTATTATTATTTCTTCTCTTCGACTTCCTTATAAACATTTAAATACTAAGGTGCTTTAAAGAGTTTCATATTGAATTGAATGTGTATGTACCTCGAACTCCTCTCCAACTTTGGGTCCGACGAGGAATATCCTGGTGTCGAGCTTGTCAACGGGTCCGTAGGTCTCCTTGAAGGTGAGGTACTCGTCAGTGACCTGTGGGTAGAGAGCCGAGCTCATGACGTCACGGTCTGTGGCACGGGGATGCTTTTCCTGCAAGTCCTTCTTCAACTTGTCGAAGTCCAGAGGTGCCAAGCTAGCGCCCGGCCTGCCCTTGATGCGTGGCATGTCTTTCAATACCTGAGCAAAACATTTTTGAAGTTTGAAAAAAATGGAAATAAAACTTTTTTATTCAACGTATCAGAGTAGGTTATTTCAATGTTAAATCCTGTCTCCGTAAAATATGTACCCTTGTTTGTATCAGAGTAAATTATTCCATTTTTAAAACTTGTCTCCGCAGAATATGTACCCTTGTTTGATAATTTGAAGTGCATTAAGATTTTCTGAATGCCATATGGATTCTGGTCAATTTCGCAGTCGGCCGGTAACTTTTAGTCAAAAATTTACAACGTGTTTAAAAAACATATAATCGTTGGAAACTTTAATTTTTAAGAACAAATCAAAATGAACAAAACTTGTTCCAAATACGGATTAGAATATATTTCCATCGAAACATTTTCATCCTCCTCGATTAATACTCTTAACAGAAATATACAACCTTGAAACCACCTGTATTGTATTTTTTGACGTATAATAATCAAATCAATTTATTTTTCATATATCTAAAGCATACAGATTGATCTTTGGATCAATTATATCATATCACAGATCGCTGCGATCGAGAGTGGTAAATTACGTAACATGAAAAGCATTCATTATATTGTTAATCAATTAGTTTTTCATTTACAGTATATTGATAACCAATGAGTTTTTAATAAGCAAACATTCATTCTCCACTAAGAGACCCAAGTGGTTCAGGAGTCCTGGTATAGTCTACCGAGCCATCCCCACATTATAAGATAAATATGAACGGAATGTTATATCATTGTCATATCAGTAGTATGATAGGCTTATCGAAACAACACTGATTTAGAAATAATATTTCGGCCACAATTTAAATTAAAACTGAGTTTTGTCGCACCTTAGACCTGAGTGGTTCAGGGAAGCCCTGGTATGGCTCACCAATGGCACCTTGCAGGAACTCAACCACCGACTTGGGGAAGCTGAGGTCCTCTGCCTTCTCCAGCACATCCTCGCTCTTCAGGTTGTTCTGCACCATGAACTGAGCCAGGTCTCCTACCACTTTCGACGACGGGGTCACCTGAAAATGTTAAACTCGTATAAGTAAACTCCACTCTCGTAATACACATAATTTCAAGCCTGCCTCAAGTACGAGCCGTTCAACAAAGAAAAATCAATGTGGATGAGATTCGATCAATATCATCTTGTATTGATACCAGTATATGAACCACGGAAGTTGATGATATGAATTATGTGCTGTTCTGTGAATTAGATATGGTTGAGGGCAAGGTTTGCCAGGAATAGAGGCTTCAGCAATAATGTGCTGAGCAAGAGAGGAAATGTATTGTTCTGTATTCTAATGTAAGAGCTACCCTGTTTTGAAAGGTACCGTATTGAATAATAGGAATCGATTATGTTCCACAGAAGTTCAAATGCCGTGTTGTTCATGCAAACATCATTATTCCTACACTATTCCACACACATGAAACTCGATTTAAGACAGTCTATAATAAACGGAGTTGGGAAGAAAAATTAAGTACCCTTATAAATATGGGGTACTTTATTTCGAATTATGAAGAGGACACAATAATTCAATTTTCCTAGTTATCAGAGCTCTCAAATACATTTTGATGTACTAAAATATCAAGGGAAGATATATAGTGGAGTTGGCTGGTTAGTATTTATCTCTACTCTTATCTTTTGAAACACTCAAATCTTCTAACATGAGGCTATAACAATATTACTGTAGTATAATATTATTTAAGTTAATTGAATAATACGGTAAAAGTTATAACATTTTAACATTGTAATAGTTGTAAGCATTCAAGTTACTGCAATTAAACTTCATTACATCTCACATTATTCACAAATTTTTAAGGGCCCTCATCCACTTACGGATTTGGCTCACGAGTCCAGCTCTTTTCGGATTGACCTAAGGGACTCGCCGTGGATGGAGCGATTTCTTTCGAGCTGAGCCGAGTCGAGCCAGGCTCGAGTAGAGGTTCTGGCGCGGCGAGAGATGCATTCTATTCGGCTCGCGTGAGACTCGTTAGTGTTTGGACTCCCCTGAGCCGAGCTGGACTCGTGTCCTCATTAAAACATAGCAGATGGGTACTAGTTTCTGCACTGTCACAAGATGTGGAAATAAGTAAAATTGAGTTATCTATTTAGGTTCATGTAATCGTTCTCAAGATTGTGTGAAAAGCTGGAGATCGTGGAATTTCAAATCAATTGACTATTTTTCAAGGCCAGTCCCGGTAACAATTTCATTTGAGGTTCCTAGCTAGAAATTGAGAAACTTCAAGAGTGAAGAATGAAATAAATGTTAAATTTGTATGTGTGAGTCTGAGAGAGAGATAGAGAGAGAGAGAGAGAGAGAGAGAGAGCGAGAGAGAGTGAGTGAGTGAGTGATTGATTGATTAGCTGCCTTTATTAAAAACCATGAAGTGTGTGTGAGAGTGAGTGAGAGTGAGAGAGAGAGGGTGTCTATTACCCAGGGCAGCACTATTCTCATAGAAAGCATTTTGTTTCAACCATTTAAAACAGCAATATTGTTATAAGCAGTGAGGATAGAATGTAATATTCTATCAATACATTATATTCCATCCATACATATTCTATCCATAATATTCTATACATTCTATACTCTCTGGTTATAAGCCTGCCCTACCAACAAACTGCAGGTGTCATCTGTAAATAGGCTAGTAGCTATGGCCAATGCTTAGATGAGACCCTATTAACATGTGAGTGAACTGCCTTCTATTTTGTAGCAATGTTTTCGTCTTTTACGCTCAAAAAACCCGTATTCGTTGAAAACAATAACTGCTGCAGCAACCTCCTCTTCCGAGCTCATGAATGTGACTGAAGGGTCGGCTAAAGTAATATTACATTCCAAAACTGACTGTCAAAAATCTATCGAATTATAAATAAACTATTCCCTATTAGCTACACAGTCACAGTGGCAAAGCTACCTTTCTCTCACTCTTTTTTTTTGTCATATATGCCTATTATGAGTGAGTGCAATTGGTGACTATCTTGTATTATAAGACTTTTTAATTCTATGAAATTTTGAGCCAATAAATCCGTAAGTAGATGGGTCCCTTACTATTTTAATTTAACATTTCAATCAGCATTCTAAGGAAGTTTAGAATATTACTAATCTCATAGAAGTATCAAACTTATTTCCATGAAAGCCATACCTTGATAATATCACCCAACAGCAAATTGGCTTCCCTGTAGGCCTTCTTCACATCCTCGAAGAACTCTCCCAATCCGAGAGAGTAAGCCTGGAACTGCAGGTTGGTGTACTGACCTCCGGGGATCTCGTTCATGTACACGTCAGCGTTTCCAGATTTCATGGTGGTGGTGCATTCGAATGGTCCGTACAATTGTCTGGCTTGTTCCCAGTAGGCTGAGTAAGATGAAACGTCGGACAGTTTCAAGTCTGCGAGGGAAACAGAAGATTGGTTAAAGTAAAACTATTGAGATTTAAATTAGTAAATTTCGTAAATTTAGATTGAAATTTAAAGTAGTAAAATTACTCAAAATTACACTTCCAAAATTTTTCAAAGAAGGAGATTGTTAATATAGTAGTGTAAAAATCAAAACTAATTATCGAAAAATTGATTAGTATTTTTCATAAGATTGAAGAAATAGAGTAATGTGATAAAACTAATGTTTTCATGGTATTTTGTTGATGGGAGGTCTTCCTGATTCCTATAAGAGTATAGGTCTGATATTATGTGGAAATAATGAAAAAAATGTGAATGAGTTTCAAGACATACATTGACTTCAACCTTTTCAGACCATGGATAGAAAATATGTGTGGATTTCAAGACCTCGAAACGGGATAGGAGTTAGTTCAACAATAGTTTTTCACTGTCATTACCTCATTACAGGCTTTCAATGATAACAAAGCTTCAAGTTTTCACCACGTAGCTTATCGAAGCTACCTTCAATCGACGGCGATAGGGACTGTTTTGTTCTTTCACCAATAGATAGCGTGAGTTGTATGATTGCTCTACAGCGACTGTGAAGACACGGATTCTATTATGTATCGGTACATCAAGTAAGGGCAGAATTCACTGGTGGTAGTTTATGAATTAGCAATGACTCTGATTATAGCAGAAACCGTGAAAAACAATTGGTTGTGACGGCAGTGTTCACAATATATATTCTGTGAACGCGAACATTACACAATATAGATTAGGGGTGACCATTTCCCCCAAACAAAATGATTTCATTTTGGACATTCCTAATCACATTTCTACTTCTTCACTGTACTTACAATTCACTTTACTATCTGAAAACATTCTCTTCTACTTCTCCCCCTCCACATCCTTGAACACCTCTTCTTCCTCCTCCTCCTCGTCCATCATCCTTTTCACCACCATCTTCTCCTTCACCGCCTCGTTCTCCTCCACCTACCCGTCCTACTTCTCCTCCTGCTCCACTCACTCTTACTACTACCATCTTGCACAACCTTCTGAATCAACCACTTCATAATCTAGACCACATTGAGCTGAATTCCCACAAATCAGTGACAATGGAAGTGACCAATGTAAGAGAATAGTATTCCTATGAGTTCAAATGGAACTATTTATTTCGCTTGGCAGCAATCCAACCAATACTCATGCAAATTATATCTCCACTGTGCCAGTCAGTCACAATCACTGTCACTGATATGTGTCAATCTAGCTCTATTATAGTAACACACGGCTTCCATGTTTTTTACAACGACGTGCAGTCAAAGGGGTTGATAGAATTGGCTAACTTGGAACTCGCTGACTCCATGCTAAACTGCCGTATGAATCAAAACTGCTCTGATTGGTGTAGTATTGATTCATATGGCAGTTTAACATGGGGTCAGCAAGTTCCAAGTTAGCCAATTCTATCAACCCAGTCAAAGTCGTTGTGAAAAAACATCAAAACCGTGTGTTGTTGATGTAGTGTATTTTGTTCTGATGAAACTGATTTGATTTGATTTGCGATAATACATCGCAGTTCGGGATGAATCGAGAAATCATAATATTTTAAATACTTTATCATTATCTATATAGTTTTATACTATTTATCATCATCTTTATTATTATAATATTTACTGACTGGTGTCCAATTCGGATCCCTGTAGCGAGGCGACGACAGCTCCCATGCTGGGCTGTGACGTCATGCCACTCATGCTGTCGACTGCGACATCGACCACGTCGGCACCCGCCTCAGCACAGGCCAGCATGGAGGCCACACCCGCGCCTGACGTGTCGTGAGTGTGCACGTGGATCGGCACATCCGGGTGCTTGTCACGAAGTGCCGTGATCAGCAGCTTGGCCGACGCTGGCTTCAGCAGACCGGCCATGTCCTGTTCAACAGCACAACAAACCAAACTTAGTAGCAATAGTAAATGTTTTTTTCTTCATAATCCACATTTTTATTGGAAAAAATCCAAATTCAAATTTTATATATTCAAATTCACAATATTTTAGATCACCAGCAATAAGATAACAACAATCAAAATTGATCAATTCAAACAAGAATCAAATTTCATCCATCTTAAATCCACTTAGTACAAGAATTGCATCGCTATTAAGTTCTTTACTTGAATATTCTTGTGGCTTTTCCCCGCAAGAGATCTCCAATCAACAAGAATCCAGATGAATATTGAATTAGAATATATATGTGCCAAATTATAAAGCTGGGGTACAAGAATAATAATTTCGTTGCTATAGAGATTAATAATTTCATATTTGTATGGCTTTTTGTTGGTGAGGAGTCTCTTATAGGATAGGAATGTCCCAGCTCGCCTGATGAGAGTGGGGCTATTCATCCTTTCAATGAACCGTTGTATCTACAATACGTTGTATTCACAATGAACCGTTGTATTTCGGCTTACAAGCCGAGACCGCCAAGTATTCGTATTGAATCGTAGTGGCTCGACTGATAGCTTTCGATCACGGCTGGGATCAAATCCGGGACACAGAGATGTTACCATATCCACTAGCCTCAATATAGTCGCTAGAGTTACTGCGAGAGTATGTTGAATTTCTTCAAAGAGTGCTGAATCGGATGAGAAAATTATTGATTTTGCAATCTGAATTGAGTTGTGGGATCAGAAGTTTGGATGAGAAGTCCAAGGATGAGGAGAAGCCTAAAGCCTTCAGGAAAACGTTCTCATAAGTAGGAAACGAATATAAGGATTCCATGGAATAAGACTATGATGTTTGATAGAAAGATCTTCAGCTGAGATAAGCAGTACAGGGAAGGCTGATTGTATCTGACCAGTAATGTCGTTCACTATGAGAGAGAAAGAGAGTACATTATTTTTCGAGAGAGAGATAGAGAGAAAGAGAAAGAATGAGAGAGAGTGAAAGGAAGAGAATAATGCTTTGAAGTGTCACAGATCTCAATATTTTCCATTTCAAATTCAACACAATCATCTAACATTTCAAAAGGAATTTTTATAAATTTTCCTCTATTTTTGTTGACATAAATATCCACTCAAATGAACTAGAGTAGAATAGATTGTTGTGACCAACCTTGATACAGAGCACATGTGTGCCATTCTTGACCAATTCGTCAGCAAGGTTGACATAGTACTTGAGGTCGTACTTCTTCTTGTTGGGGTCGGACACGTCTCCTGTGTAGGAGATAGCGGCTTCCACCACTCCTCCCGCCTTACCAGCTGCGTCCATACCCAGGAACAGATTGGGCAGGTAGTTCAGCGAGTCGAAAACCCTGAATACGTCCATGCCAACCTGGACTGACAGGTCGCAGAACCTAAAATTTATATCAACCGTAGTTAGTTGAATGAATTTGAGTGTTGATTGAGATACGGTTTTGATAATACGTTAGAAAGGTTTTAAATGAAAAATAATTGAGATACGTTGAATAGGTTTTAAATGGAAAATTAATTGTTTGATAATTTAATAATGAGGCCCTGTTGCACAGGAGCTGATTACGTTTTAATAGAATGGAATATTCATTCGCTATTGGATGCAATACAATATACAAAATAGGAGAATAGAATAGAATATTTATTTCGTCAAAATACAACATACATAACACAAAGCTTCAGAACTTGAAACACAATCTACACTATCCAACGAGACATATGTAAAATAAAAATATTCACAAAGACTATAGATCTGTGCTTGATCCACTGTGACACTACTTTTTTGTATTTCTATAGTGATAATTCTCCAAACCTTGATGGTTTCTTATTGAAAATAAGAAATTGTGGATACTTTTTTTATGGATTTTGAATATGCATTTTGTAAGCGTATGTATGGTGTCACGAGGGTACAGTTTCTATCCTCTTGCTTAGTGATTAAGTGATTGTAATGAGAGCCAATCAGAGGACAAACATCTTTTAAAAACAATAAGGCTTCTCTGATTGGTTTTTATGGCATTCAATCACTTTTGAAATTGAACAGGCTTTTGTGCGACGTATATATGTATGCTCTCAAAATTCTATTTATTGGTCTGGGAATTAACTGGGAAACATTTCATTTTTTTCGAGAAAAATGCAATTTCAGAATTATAAATTCGGAATGGGTGTTGTTTTAATAGAAGAGCGACTACTCACTTGTGCACAACATTATCGGGATAGTTGGTATAACCAACAGCGTTGGCTCCACGCAACAACATCTGAAACGGAATGTTGGGGATCAGCTTTCTCATGTCTTCCAACCTCTCCCAAGGACACTCGTGAAGGAACCTGTGCAGTAACACATCATCATTGAATTCAAACAACTTCTTCATTGATGATTAAATGATCTGTTCGAATAGTTCTATTGAAGACACTTTCATTATTTATAAGTAATACGGAATATATTGTTATTATTTACATATACGAGAAATTTATATTCCCATTACGGTACGGTACAGAATAACAGAAAAAATTATAATATTATTTTATCCTATGGTAAAACAGAGTTATAACTACTTCGTAATTATTTATTCTCATAATACATATTCCAAACTCGAACCCTTCTTTCCAAATATAATGAATCTATCTAAAACAAATAGACTACTTGTTTGCGAATATATTTTTTTTTTAGTAGAAAATTGATAGCGTTTATGCACTACTGTACCAGTAGTCAAAAACCATTTATTATGTGCTGGTTGAACATAGAAGAAACAAGATTCTCAAGAAAATGGACCGGTAATTTGTATTATATAGGTTATCCTGGCGCTACGGAGAACTGGACCTAAGTTATGTGTACAAAACAAAGGATTGCTGTGTGAAACCTCGTACATGATGAACAGACATTGCGCCAATATATTCTACATGAATCTTTTTTTTTATATAATTATAAAAGAGTGGCCTTGTGAGCACCACGTCCGTGCCGCACTTCTGTGTGAATTGGCCCTTATATTCTTTTCAGAGATCGAAATTGTTCCAAATACTATATGTATTTGAAGAAGTTCTATGTATCGTATCTCTTTTCTTTCAAAAACACTGTATTTCTCCTATTATATTTTAATGTACTCTTGATAGAACCAAAAAATGTCAAAATAAGGCTTGTAGTTTTCATGAACTTTAATGTATTTTGAATTCACTATGAGACTATGGCCCGGTTGCACAAAAGCCGGTTAAGATTTAATACTGTGATTAATTTCACGAGAACCAATCAGAGAAGGCGTTTTTGATAACACGACTTCTCTGATTGGTGCTCGGGGAATTAACCACGATTAAAATTTAACCGACGTACGTGAAACCGGCAATATGTCTTTTTAATAGACTACTACTATGTATCAAAATAAATTTACGATTCAAAGGTTGAAATCTTGAGCTGCATACAGACTTGAGCGCTAAGAACACGCGCATTACACTCTTCATCAACTGATTATAACTTTATTTGTGCAAGAATAGTAAGGTACAGATATAAATAAGCGTAGAATCAGCTGATGAGAAGTGAAACGCGCGTGTTCGTGAGGCTCAAGTCTTACTAAGTGACAACTGATAATGATGAAAAATGAAAGAATGGTACCTAAGAGCGACATCGAAAGTAGCGCCACCCCAGTTCTCGAGCGAGTAGAGGTTGTTGAAGCTGTGCGCGACAAAGGGCGATATCTTTAGGATGTCACGTGACCTGACACGTGTCGCTAGTAGTGACTGATGGGCGTCACGGAAGGTGGTGTCCATCAGCATCAGGCCTTTCTGTTGACGCACCGCCTTGGCGAACGCCTCGGGACCTCCTTCTCTCAGGATGTCCTTGAAGCCTCTGGGTGGGGCTGGTACTGCAAATTCCGAAACAACAGATTAATTTATTCATCAGTAGTCTATTTATCTATCATTTATTCAATCAATTGTTGAGAACAATAGATACATCGATTAGTTCTCTCATCAATTCTCATCGATATATCCACTATCACTGGATAGTGGATAATGTGAAGAAATTTATTGATTCATTAAAATTCTTTTGTATTTATTGAATCATGATTGTATTTATGATTATATTATATATATATATATATATATTATATATATATATATATATATATATTATATATATATATATATATATATATATATATATATATATATATAATCAATCAGCACATTTCCATTTGCCCTGTGATAGGGTTATTCACTCAAGATTTTCATCATCTCTTATGAATAATGAAATCGATGTGATTGCTATGTTAAAAACTTATATTTTTAATGAGTCATAAACAGAAGTCATCGAAGATGGAACAGGCTTTCTCCATTCACACCATCAAGTAGACTTACGATTTCTTGAATTCCTTATACCTATGAATTAGACTCAAGAATTTCAATTTACGCTACTTTGTAGCAAATAAAAACTAGTGTGATAATGAGCTGTGATCATTATTTTGCTATTGACAGTGGTCCAACAATTATTCTGATTCAACAACCTGCATGATATTCAGTTATGGATTTCATCCCACATGAAATCCTAATAGATTTTAAAGTTACAGCTCCTCAAATCCGAGCAGAAGCTCAATATTTGAACAATTTTTTTCACAAATTCAAATAGTTTTTGGTGAACAGTTCTTATTCGAATCCATTTCACCTCCATCACGAAAACGAGTAACGAATAATTTTTAGACTTGCTGGGTACTTTTACCTCATTGAGAACTTCGTTCATGAAATATCACAAGATACGGGACAAGAACACTGTATGATTTATAAGAATGTATAATTTATGAGAGTACAATGATGTTTTGAAAAGTTCATAGAGAATTCAAGTAATTGAAATTCAGAACATTTGAGCAAATATTTGTTTATCTTTCGATGTTTCACATGAATAAACAAAGCGATTCTGTGAGCTAAGTCCTTTACTCCGTCTTCCTCTTGAATATCATTTTTCTATGTCATAGATGATGATTTATTCAATATATAACTACCTGAAGAAATTGTACAGAATTGGAGATTGAATATAAAGACTGAGATTTAATCTACATAGAACTTTCTTTGTCGAATTGAATAATAATTTATAATAATATTATCCATAAACTCATTGATAATAGATATTGCCTATATTCAGTGAGGTATGATCAAATCAATAACCACCCATATGCATGCAATTATTATCGAGAATAATATGAATGTCTTACCTAAAACCTCTCCATCCTCATTCGGTTCAATTTTGCTGTAATCTGCATTCACACCCAAAAAAAGAGAAAAACAAACTTCTAGTCCCTTAAAATAGAAACATGCTTATCTCAGCAAACAATAATGGCACACCATGATATCATAACAATAATCGTACTTGAAATAAAAGAGAATGCATTTTTTTCGTAAAACATTTTATATGGTACCGGTAGGCTAATAAATGATGATTCTCAAATGTGTTATGTTTATTTCCTTGATGAATTTTTATGTTATGATAATTTGATGAGAAACTTGGAATCTAGAAATGGAGAAACATCCAATAATTATTCTTCATTCAATATGATTTCCTATTTCAATCATTATTCTGCATCATATTTCGTTAATAAGTCTTCGGCTATGAGGCTTCAGTACCGGTATTGTAGAAAAAACAAACTGATACATAATAAGCAGAGGTTTGGTTGAATTGTAGCAGTAGTTTTTGTTATGTTATGCACCGGTACGCCGTACTGGCACTATCAAAAAATGAGAGACAAATATTTTGAATCAATTTTATGTTTTTTCCTTGCTCCCAAATAGCTTGAAACTCCTCTTTCAGGCTGAATTTGAAGAGTTTTCCCGGGATGGAAAACACTCTCCATCACATTGCAAACCAGAATAACCTAAATCTTTACAAAAAAAGCACTAAATTCAGGTATAATTGAGTAGAATCGATCTTTTCCATAAGGTATTTGACTGCATATTCTTATAGGTACAGTGGAAGAGAAAAAGTAATACATTTTCCGAATTAAGTAAATATTCAAAGTTTTACTGTCAGATTAATTTACAGTATATCACACTCCGTCACCCTTTAAAATCTCCTTAAAAACTCCAGAGCTTCCACCACAGCAATCAGTTGCAATGAAGATGCTGCGTCATGCTTGAAATGGCAAAAGAGAACTCAAAATGAAAATCCCTCGAATGAATTGAGATTAGGCTCATGATCGATTGAAAAATTCCCCATTCAAAATCGTCTATCAAACACACAACCTACTTCCATGTGTTGAATGCGGAAAGAATATTTTAATGATTTTCAGTTTAGGATTGATCAGTTTATGATTTTTCCAATGGTTGTATGACTTGTTACGTGAAGCTATGATGTTTAATGGATTTCTACCACCTAGTTTGTGAATTTTTCATTGTCCCAATCACAATGAATTAGTTCAACCAATTGGTTCAACAGCTTAATTGTAAACTGCGATTATAAATTCCCTAGTTATATATCAAATTAACAACGATAGGCTTATCTCTCAATTGGTCTAGACTAAGATAGGCAACTCATCGAACTTCGTAGATCTCCATCTATAAGAAATCCAAATTCAGTTAATATCAAATAGACTGCTAAACATTATTATGTAGCCTAATCCATAAATTTCACGTATCACAATTAAATAGTTTATTGTAAACAACCCGATAGATTTTCAAATTTGAAAAAACAACTAAAAATCAGATAACTTTTCTTCCTCTGCATGATTCTCCCAGTGACCTACATTCTTCTTATAACTCATTTCGATCGACTTTTACGAATTGGTAAATGGATTCATGATGTATCCAAAATTCAATACATTTGTATTGTATAACCTTTTTTGAAAAGCTATGATCTTTCCAATACATTAAAACCCATTTTTCCAGTTTTGTGACCCATTGAACGATTTTTGTTTCCTACAAACTCATATTGATTGTGAACTCAATATCAATGATTGATACAAACCCACAAACTCACTATCAATGATTGTGAACAAAAAACTCAATGACTTTTCCAATGCATTTCAAACCATTCAACTCATTTTCACTCATCAAAATGATGGTCGCTTACCAGTGGAAATGGCAGGAATGGGAGGATTGACCTCAGCCGGCTTGAGAGCGGTGGCCAGGGGTGTTGAAGGTCCGTTGACCAGAACTGAGCCCAGGTAGTTGAGCAGTTTCTGAGCTCGGTTCTGGCTCGGTTGGAAGGTGAACAGCTGTGGGTTCTCGTCGATGAAGTACGTGTCAACGGCGCCTGTCATGAACTTCTGGTTCTCAAGCACGTTCAGCAGGAACGGAATGTTGGTCTGTTCACAAATAATCCAATAAAATCTTACAATAAGTAATTCTTGTAGTCATTGAATATATCTGGGGAATATTCAATGAATAATTATAATTGATGATCGATAGATTATGATCGGAATTCATATCATAGAAAAATTAATTATGTTAATAGTATCTATATATATAAAAGCGAAATGGCACTCACTCACTGACTGACTCACTCACTCACTCATTCACTCACTCGCATAACTAAAAATCTACCGGACCAAAAACGTTCAAATTTGGTAGGTATGTTCAGTTGACCCTTTAGAGGCGTACTAAGAAATCTTTTAGCAATATTTTAACTCTAAGGGTTGTTTTTAAGGGTTTAAAGTTCGTCTTTTAGCATGTATATTCTTCTTCTCCCAATCTCTTAATTATAATTGAAATTTCCATATCATATGTTACTATAGAACTATAATCTAGATAGAGTACCTCTTCGAAACAGTTGTTAACTGGCAACTAAATTAATAATTTTGTCAGGTTGGCATTAAGTTGAGTTGACTTTGTTAGGTTGGCACCAAGTTGAAGATTTAAATGCATTTATCGAGGAAAAATTGATTGGGCACTGCTACTTCAATCCTGGGAATATTATATTACTAGCCGTCAGGCTCGCTTCGCTCGCCATATCCGTTTAGCCAGACGTTTAGTCTGGACCCCCGACTGGATTGTCCCAACATGATAAAAATGCAGTCACTCACTCGCAGAACTGAAAATCTACCGGAACAAAAACGTTCAAATTTGGTAGGTATGTTCAGTTGGCCCTTTAGAGGCGCACTAAGAAATCTTTTGGCAATATTTTAACTCTAAGGGTGGTTTTTAAGGGTTTAAAGTTCGTCTTTTAGCATGTATATTCTTCTTATTCTCTTAATTATAATTGAAATAACGCCATACCATATGTTGATATAGAACTATAATCTACAGAGAGTACCTCTTTGAAACAGTTGTTAACTGGTAACTAAATTAATAATTTTGTCAGGTTGGCATTGAGTTGACTTTGTTAGGTTGGCACCAAGTTGAAGATTGAAATGCATTTATCGCGGAAAAATTGATTGGGCACTGCTACTTCAATCAGAGCTATTCCTGGGAATATTATATTACTAGCCATCAGGCCCGCTTCGCTCGCCATATCCGTTTAGCCAGACGTTTAGTCTGGACCCCCGACTGGATCGTCCAAGAATGAGATCAGCAGGCTCGCTTCGCTCGCCTGCATTTTTCATATATTTAACATATGATAAAAATGCTCAGATGAAAAATGCAGGCGAGCGAAGCGAGCCTGCTGATCTCATTCTTGGACGATCCAGTGGGCTCCGCCCCCTGGCTAGACGGATATGGCGAGCGAAGCGAGCCTGACGGCTAGTTTAATTATAAAAACCAAATTCAATGGAGCTTCTGATACCTTGAATTTAGCAAAATGGGATGTTGATCTGTGGAAAATGAATAAGAAGTAAAATATCTTGGGCGATATGTCAGATTTACTACATTGGATATTATGATGATATTGTGACTGTAATGAAGATAATAATGGATATATTTGATTCATATAATTATATACAATTGATAAAAGATAGAACTTCTAATATTGTCCCATATAATAATAATATCGACTGACCTGGCTGGTGTCAGAGTTTACAGATCGCACCTGATCAGTTTCAGAACCTCTGACATGACCGAACGACTGTTATTAAGCAGCCGGGACCGACAACTTAACGTGTCCATCTAGGAGTATTGTCATATTTTTATACTGGTTCTACCAAACAGATTGTGGGGAAAGGGCTTTTCAGAGAGTGAAATCAGCGTATAAAGTTGATGAGATTCTGTTGTTGAATAGATATCTCATAGGACTTGACATTTTCACTATTAAACAGTAAGAAGATAAGACAGGACAGGATAATCACAGTGTTGAGTGAGTCAACTGAAGTATGGGAGTTGAGCCTATGCATACAAATACCTAATTCATAGAAATAGTAAATCTCTATCAAAGACCGTCAATCAAAGCTAAGAATTCCATTATCAGGCTTTGAATTTTCTCGTGTTAGACTCTTCGACCCATCGATCGTGAGTCGTGAGAAACTCCAAGGTTCTGACTACACGAAGATCCGAAGATCATAGACGCCTTCAATTTATTCGGCGTGTCTTCAAAATCATTGGTTCATATGGGGCGCATCCATTACGCTCGTATAGTGGTCCTCATACGAAACAATGCATCATGCAAACGAGCTGAAAAACTTCAGCGCATCTATGACTCTCGTCACAGAGAAGGAAGAATCTTTTTTACTTTTTGCTCTCATATAGTTGGGAAGTAACTCTGGTTCTGCCCGGATGTGAATGCCTTATAAACCATAATTATAGTGATTAGCTGACCTTGACTCCTCTGACACGGAACTCTCTGAGTGCTCGACTCATCTTGGAGCAGGACGCCTGCAGGTCGGCCGCATGGGCAATCACCTTCACCAGCAGCGAATCGTAGTAGGGCGAAATTATGGCTCCGGCAAACGCCGATGCACTGTCCAATCTGATACCCATACCTTCTCCGCTACGGAACACCTGCCAACATTATGACAATGGATTAATTATTTGATGTTAATTATTGTTGTAATTTCATTCATGAGATAAAATTTCAATGTTTCATTACAACCAAATTTACTAATATTAATCCAGTTTCAAGGGCCCAGCCACATATAGAGTGATATTGGATCGCTCTCTGGGATTTATAAGATCGCTGATACCTATATACCTATCTTATACCTCTTTCAGATGTACCTCTATTTTACATATACCTCTATTACTATGAGATCGCAGATCGCTCTCTATGTGGCCAGACCCTACTATTTTTCTTCTCCCTTAAAAAAACATTCCATGGAAATCAAATACACATAAAAATTCTTAAATGCTTCCCTGAATGAACATGTGGTTTTTAAGGGAGACAATCAAATTTCTCTCTAAATGAACAGCATGAGAGAAAGAAGAATTCCATTAAATTTTATGGGGGAATTGTTCTATTTTTTATGAATTCACCTCAATTCTTCCACAATCAGGTTGGAAATTCTTGGCGGGGTCCTCAGTGGTGACACGACACTGGATGGCATAACCCTGGGGAACAATCTTGTCCTGGGTCAGTCCCAACTCCGGAAGGGTGATGCCTTCTGCCACCTTGATCTGCGATTGTACCAGATCGATACTGCAATCAAATTACATAGGTACCGATTATTGAAATCGATTATACGGTATCAATTTTATTCAACAAATTGCACATCAATTTTGCTAGACTAACTACGGGAATGATTCAAATTTTTCAACAAAGTCTATGAAGGCTTTCAATTCATTCTTCAAAATATAATCATGAGCAGGGTCATTCAGGTATTATGTTAACACAATGCCATTCACAGACAAGTTTCAAATTTTCAATAAATTCACTTACGTAATGCACAATCATCCTTTTTATTTGACTTCTCGTTCTCCAAAGTATTGCTTTCTAATGAGTTTTTGCTCTGCTGCTTGGTTCAAAAGTATTACTGGTACCTAATATTTGGTTTAATGGGAGAGTTCACACATTGGTAAGATGAAGACGTGTGAATATTGCAAAAATTATAAAAAATTATATTCTTTTTTGTCTAGCCGAGTGGTAAGGGAAGCAGTGCTCCATTGTATTATTCGTTAGTAATGCTATGTCCCAATATTATATCAACTCAATCAATACGAGTATTGAATAAATTATTAACAAATCAATAGTTTCTATTGCAGTCCTATTTATATTTTCTCATCTATATACGGAATATATATTTATTTCTATTCCTAGATACAATGAATCTGATAAATTAATTTGAGAATTCAAAGAGTAGAATGATTATTTTAATTACCCAGTAATTTCTTCAGTAACGGTGTGCTCCACTTGAAGACGAGCGTTGACTTCAATGAAGTAGAAGTTATTCTCTCCGTCAGCCAAAAACTCGACTGTTCCTGCGTTCGAGTATTTCACATGTCTTGCGAGCTTCAACGCACTGTCTGTCATTCTCTTACGGAGCTGGAACCAAAAAAGAATTGCTTACACAATCACATCAAATCATCATTTCTGCATGTGTTGTATGAATAGTTACTATTAATTTTTTTCAAACCTTCAAACTATAACTACTACTAAGAGTACTCCTACTTGAGAGTAGGAGTACTCAGTACTTAGTAATAGAACTAAGTATTTCTTCTCAGCTAGAAAGCGGTATAAAATTTATTTTGAAGGTGGCAGTCCTACAGTTCAAATGAATTAATTATTCTCTATAACGTCTTACTACAGTACGGTATCCTCATCATTTCTCAGTAATAGTTTTAAATACATATTTTAGGGCACCATAGCTCAGAGCAGGTATCACTCTGTGCCTATGTTATTCCTCTCTATCACCTTTCCATCTCTTGTTTTTCCCTATTATCAGTATTTTCTTCTCCCTCTTATCTATGTTCAACCTATTATCTCTAACTGAACTTGAACTATTATCTCTCTTCCGCTATTCTCTATTTCATCTCAATATTTCCCATTTCACTTGACTCCTCTCCACCTATCCTATTCTTTCTAATTGCCTGTCTCTTTCGATCAATAAGTGACTATTTTTTGAGGAAAAGACCATTTTCGAACAAGGCAATATTGTTTTTCCATGTCGGTGTATTGGAAGTACTGCTACATTATTGTACTGTAAAATTGCTTTGTCCTGGTTACATGGGAGGGGAACAATCGATGCCAACATAAACAGGTGAGGGAAAATCATTTAATTGATTTTCATCAATAAGTTTCATACTGTAATAATTATCATACTGTGAAATTACTTTGTTCAGGTTAGATGGGAGCGGGAAACAATCGGGCCCAACATAGCCAGGAGAACAGAACCATTCAATCAATATCAATTAATTTTCTCCATACGCAAGCCTGTGTCTTCTCTCAATCATAATATTATTGTATAATATAATGATTTGTGATTGTAGATAAATAGAGTAATATTAATTTTCGTCACTTATTGCTAACTTTCTCTATTACTGACAGCAGGGTCCAAATGCGGAGCCGGGGCGATTTCGACGACCTTCTGATGTCTCCTCTGCACAGAGCAGTCTCTCTCGTAGAGATGCACGATGTTTCCGGCCGTGTCTCCCAGCAGCTGCACCTCGATGTGGCGTGGCCGCTCCACAAACTTCTCAATGAACATGGCCCCGTTACCAAACGCGGCCGCTGCCTCTGAGCTGGCTCGCATGAAGTTTTCTTTCACTTCCTGCAGAAATAAATTGATTAAAATAAAAATAAAAAAATTGCTCAATTCATCCACAAATTATAATACATTACAAAGAGAAGATACACAGAAAACATTATTGTGAAAATCAACAACATTGCGTTCAATTCAGCTCAACTCATATTAACTCATTCACAAATATGTAATAAATTACAAAGAAAATATACACAGAAAACATAATTGTGAATTTATCCCCACACAGACGAATCTGTGTGTGAGGATGATTTCTGAGTAGCCAATGTATTTCTATGTTCGTTTACCGTACTATTTTTGCTCCTCTTGAAACGTAATGAACAATATTCATAATTTATAAAAATGAGTTGGGTCTTGGAAAAAAATATTCATGTTGCCAAATTGTGCGAAATTTCAATCTTTTTATACAAGCATGACTGTATCTAATGAAATTCTATTCACAACTTTATATCGACTGTGGATTTAATATTGAATATAGTCAATAGTTGACTGTGGTTATGGGCAATTTGAATGATATCTAGTGTTGGAGGCTTGCATAAGATTGAAATTTCACGCAACTTGTCAACATTATTTTATCCTAGTCTCAACTGGTTTTGTTCAGACTGTACGGCTACTTTCACACGATAGGAGACGTGCAACTTGAACACTGAACAGTGTTCACGTTTTTTTGTCGAAGTACATTGAGTCAAATCGTGTCTTTCACATGGTGACTCCTATCCAGGAACCTCGTTTTGTCACGTCTTTTCCCCTCGAGGCAAGCAGAGGCAAGATCTAACAACTACGCCGCCGTTCGCTCAAAGTATGACTCATCACTTTTTTCTCAAAGTCTAACTTCCTTAAAAATATAGATAGAAGATTTCGGATTTGGATTCAGCGACCCCAAATTCTTTAAAGCGTAAGTCCCGTTTTCGAAAATATCCGAAAACAAGGAAGTTATGGCTGTTTTTAATAAAGCTTTCTATTATCATATAATTATACGGTAAAAACGAACAGGTACTGTACTATACAGTACGTAAGTACTGTAGCTATTATAATACAACTTACACTGTATTCGTGTAGGAAATTTGGTAGGTTATTTATCTTGATTTCTGAAAATACCCCAAAATAAGGGAGTAAGATAACTTTGAAAAACCAAGTTTTCCTGCCGGTTGAAGAAACATTAAAAATTAGTCTAAGACATATTATGTCTTAGAATAAAAACGTGTAACAAATATCAGATCACTATTCAAGCTATCAAGCTTATAGATATATATAGCTATATAAATTTATTTGTCTCCTCATGGCAGAAGGTTTGCGCCCAACGTTTTCACTTAAACATTTCTATGATTAAATTGTGATAGAGAACATTATCGTATTGATCTTCTAAATCCAGTTACATGTACATCGATTTTCGTAAAATTGATTTTTTTACCATTCCTATGAATTCTAAGAATTCTATGAATTGTTTATACAGGTTCATCACAGGCCAGGCTGGTCTGAGCTATTCATGACTTTTTTTCAGTATGCATTATCAGCTCCGCAGTTCTAATACACAGACATCACTACTTGGAATGCCATGACATTTTCTATTCTTTCAATTCCTATTATTACCATAGATCGATTCAGATCAGCACAATGTTTATACTGTATGTTCATAATAGATTTTTCTGATTGTAAAAAGAAATAGTCAATAATTGCTGGGAATTTAAAATGATATTCAACGATTTGAACCTGATAAATCGGATTGTTGAAATTCACACTTCTTTCTGATTGTAAAAAGAAATAGTCAATAATTGCTGGGAATTTAAAGTGATATTCAACGATTTGAACCTGATAAATTGGATTTTTGAGATTCACAATTGAAATTCAGTGAATTTTACTGTACAACATTCCTTTTCCTCCTATTTTATTGGGTGATGAGTGGAGATGATTTATGATTTCATATTTGGATTCATCTTTTCATAGTTCAATATTTTTTTGGAAAACTAGAACTTTTAAAAATTAAAAATGTTCATGTATAAACTTCTCAGGTGTACAAAAACTTCTTAAAACCTTTGCCTGTCCCTTTGTGAGGCAGATAATGGAAAGCTATATTAAAAACAGCTATAACTCCCTTGTTTTCGGGTATTTTTGAAAATGGACTTACGCTTTACAGAATTTGGGGTCGCTGAATCCAATCCGAAATCAGAAATCTTCTATCTATATTTTTAAGGAAGTTGGACTTTGAGAAAAAAGTGATGAGTCATACTTTGAGCAAACGGCGGTGTAGTTGTTAGATCTGTTGGCTTATTCGTAAGATCCCCATGTGAAACTACAGGAGAGCTGCAAAATATGAAATATGATCTCCCGTAATATGATATTCCAGGAGCGAGGTCTCTGCCGTGTGAAACTGGCCTACGAGTCTCAAATCATAGACTAAACAATCTATTCTATGAATAGTTATTCTCTGTCTCAAATATTAATCCTATTGTTTTTGAATACGATACACTTTGACTCGCTGACTCACGTCAGAGAAAACTTCCATAGGCCAGTTTCACACGGCAGAGACCTCGCTCCTGGAATATCATATTACGGAAGATCATATTTCATATTTTGCAGCTCTCCTGTACTTTCACATGGGGATCTTATGAATAAGCCGACAGATCTAACAACTCCGCCGACGTTTGCTCAAATATATGACTCATCACTTTTTCTCAAAGTCTAACTTCCTTAAAAATATAGATAGAAGATTTCTGATTTCGGATTTGGATTCAGCGACCCCAAATTCTTTAAAGCGTAAGTCCCATTTTCAAAAATACCCGAAAACAAGGGATTTATAGCTGTTTTTAATATAGCTTTCCATTATCATATGATTATATAGTACGTACTAAGATAATAATACTCCTGCCTCACAAAGGGACAGGCAAAGGTTTTAAGAAGTTTTTGAACACCTGAGAAGTTTATACATAAACATTTTTAATTTTTGAAAGTTCTAGTTTTCCAAAAAAATATTGAACTATGAAAAGATGAATCCAAATATGAAATCATAAATCATCTCCACTCATCACCCAATAAAATAGGAGGAAAAGGAATGTTGTACAGTAAAATTCACTGAATTTCAATTGTCATTCATCAATCCAATTTATCAGGTTCAAATCGTTGAATATCACTTTAAAATCCCAGCAATTATTGACTATTTCTTTTTACAATCAGAAAAATCTATTATGAACATACAGTATAAACATTGTGCTGATCTGAATCGATCTATGGTAATAATAGGAATTGAAAGAATAGAAAATATCATGGCATTCCAAGTAGTGATGTCTGTGTATTAGAACTGCTGAGTTGATAATGCATACTGAAAAAAAGTCATGAATAGCTCAGACCAGCCTGGCCTGTGATGAACCTGTATAAACAATTCATAGAATTCTTAGAATTCATAGGACCGGTAAAAAAATCAGTTTTACGAAAATCGATGTACATGTAACTGGATTTAGAAGATCAATACGACAATGTTCTCTATCACAATTTAATCATAGAAATGTTTAAATGAAAACGTTGGGCGCAAACCTTCTGCTATGAGGAGACAAATAAATTTATGAAAAGCTTGATAGCTTGAATAGTGATCTGATATTTGTTACACGTTTTTATTCTAAGACATAATATGTCTTAGACTAATTTTTAGTGTTTCTTCAATCAGCAGGAAAACTTTGGTTTTTCAAAGTTATCTTACTCCCTTATTTTGGGGTATTTTCAGAAATCAAGATAAATAACCTACCAAATTTCCTACACGAATACAGTGTAAGTTGTATTTTGAAGCTACAGTACTTACGTGCTGTATAGTACAGTACCTGTTCGTTTTTACCGTATAATTATATGATAATAGAAAGCTTTATTAAAACAGCCATAACTTCCTTGTTTTCGGATATTTTCGAAAACGGGACTTACGCTTTAAAGAATTTGGGGTCGCTGAATCCAAATCCGAAATCAGAAATCTTCTATCTATATTTTTAAGGAAGTTAGACTTTGAGAAAAAGTGATGAGTCATATACTTTGAGCAAACGTCGGCATAGTTGTTAGATCTTGCCTCTGCTTGCCTCGAGGGGAAAAGACGTGACAAACCGAGGTTCCTGGATAGGAGTCACCATGTGAAAGACACGATTTGACTCAATGTACTTCGACAAAAAAACGTGAACACTGTTCAGTGTTCAAGTTGCACGTCTCCTATCGTGTGAAAGAGGCCATACTAGATTGTTTATTCTGTTCTCACGTACATTAAACTTATTCATGATAAATCGCTGATGAAATAAGTCCACCGCTTTTCTCATTGATTTAGTTAGGGAGTTTGTATGGCCTCAAATAGGCCCACGTTACTGTCTTTCTATACGATCTCTCAATTTATAATTTATTGTAGTGTCGGGTATTCACGACTTTCCATTAATATAATATCCGATACACTGAACTAATCGCAAAAAGTTCTCAAAACTACAGTTATTCTTTTAGTCTCCTTAGAGCAATCTCTCTCCATTCACGAATACATACATAAAATCTAGCTGATCTTATCGATACAATATAAATGTTCTTAAAGTATCGTGGAATTGATAATATGCTCAAAATTGGAATAGAATTCGATCCATCAGACTTGTGGAAGCCAAAGGGACAATAATTCGAATTTAATCGATTTCGAAAAGAATCGATTTTAGTTCTTGTATTTTCATTCGTATTCAACGGAAATAATATTTTTCTCAACTTCTACAATAATTCACAATTGAACATTGGGTTGAACATCTCCGAAAAGTATTGAACTGATAAGGAATTGACATTCGCCTCTGGAAATTATTCTGATGAAAAGCAGAGTCTTATGCAAAATCGAAAATTATCGTTTCCAAAATTCGTAATACGATTGGATTAGATTGAATTAGATTAAAGTTCTTCATTCATGTATGTTACAAACTGACTTATACACTAGTTCACATCAAATGAGAATATTGATAATAAGGTATTGATAACGATCAGAGGGTATAGAAAGTAACATTCTATACTCTCTGAATACGATACACTCTGAATATGAATATATAGCATTGGTTTAGGAATGTAAGTGCTATAGAGTATGATGGTGATTATATTATACTTGTTTTAATTTTTGAAGTTGTTGAAAGCATAATTCTCTACGAACCTTGTCACCCATCTGTTGTACAACGAAAGGAGTGGGACCAATGAAACGGATGCCTGCATCAATGACTGCCTGAGCGAAGTCACTTCTCTCAGATAGCAATCCGTAACCAGGGTGGATTGCGTCCACGTCGTTTTCCTGTGAAGAAAAAAGAAGTAATCATGATGAAAGAGATGAACAGTCAAGGAAAATGGAAATATTCAGAAAACGCTAATAGAGGATGAAAAATTGGAATTGTTAATCAAATCAAATTTGTTCAATCACACGATATCTATTCTTTTCCTCACGAATCTTGAATATTGCTCTTTTATCGTCATTTTGGAATTATATTTCAAGTTAAGCCTCCCAAATTGGTCAATGACTGAATTTGAGGTTATTATTTACATGATAAAAAGATACTGTTTGCACTCTCATTTGAATTACCCCAGCACTAAACTAATTCGTGCGGCTTCCTGCGCACGAATTCGTCAGAAGTCTTATTTTTCCATTATTTTTATAGTACCTAGTTGGAGAAATTTGGTACTTAGTTAAGATATTCTCATCAAAATTCACACAATTAAGTTAGTGAATGCTCATTGGTTCTATTCCAAGAAGTGAAAATATCGTTTAGAAAGAGGAATAGTAGAGGCTAGAAATTTAGTACCTAGTTGAGATATTTTCTTCAAAATTCACACAATTAAGTTAGTGAATGTTCATTGGTTCTATTCCAAGTGAAAATATCGTTTAGAAAGAGGAATAGTAGGCTAGAATCCTTTTGTTGCAATCTAATAAAAAATCATGAACACAAGGAATAGCACAATAGTTACCTTTTTTTCCTTCACTATCATTTTGATGATTTACTATTGTACGAATAGATGAAGAATGAAGAATAGATATAAATTTCCAAACTCAAACAGTTGGGCTCATCATAGCCTCATCTCGTAGTAAGGAACTACATTTCCTATTTCCGTATTTTGAGAAACTCTATTTTCTTATTCCGTATGTCCTCATCAAATATACCTATTTCAATAGCTCCATCAAATCTGTTCCTGTTGAGAATCAATATTCATAATCAATTAACCTACTATTTTCAAATCTGATATTACATTAGTATTGCGTATTTTTATCAAGGTATTTTTTGTGTGTTCATACCTTGGCAACTCTGATTATCTCGGGAATGTTGAGATATGCCTGTACAGGTGGCAGTCCCTTGCCAACCACATAGGACTCGTCGGCCTTCTGCCGGTGCATCTGCATCTTGTCCTGCTCCGAGTAGATGGCTACGGAACGGATGCCCAGCTCGGTACATGCTCGGAACACACGGATCGCGATCTCACCTGAAAACAACAATCACCAAACAAATCATCTAAGAACTCCACTTTTGGAACGTGGATTCGTATAGTTTTTTGTTGGTGGAGAATCCCTCTCAAGACTCTTCTATAATGCTGCTTTATTATTATTATTAGCGTATGGCACATATATATATAGACGCACACAAACATATAGGTAGGCAGTCAAAGAAAAATCTGGTCATGAGACCTTTGTCAGGTTGATAAGATATTGTAAATATATTACATTTTGATGTCGAGGTTGTCAAGGTAGTGTAGTGATTATGGAGAAGCCGAAATAAAATAATTTTAATCGCCTTGGTAGGCACGTATATTTCTGATGATGTGCTTCATCGTCTGTCTAGCCTCTCCACAATCACAAGCAGGGGAATGTAAACTGCCCCAGTCATTAAGAGAGGCCCCGCATCTCCCGTGGCCAGTCCTAACCCTGTTGATGGCCGCCCACGTCCGTCTTGGCAGACTGCTGCTTTAAGATACTGTCTCTCTATCATGAACATTGTTTTAATTTGGAATATGAAATGATATATGTTATTATTCTTGAAAAACATTGATTTCGAATAAAAATATGAAATTTCACATTGCACCAAAATAAGTACAATAACAACGAGTGGAAACTCTAAATAATTCAGCGGACCAAGATTATAAAGTAAATCAACCAGAGGAAGGTCAACTCAAATTGTCAATAATTTGTTCCTTTCCAATCTCAAATGAGACGTGAAAAGAGTGCCGTAGTTTTACTGTCATTTTCAAATAGTGTGAATGGATATTTAACAGCATATTATACAAATTATTGTTTTCCAAACATACAGTTTCAAATACCCATAATCCTCTCATATTGTTGTGATATTCGAGAGTTCTCAAATATTAATCGTAATGTGTTTTTCTTGGAACTGCTATTACAGTTAGATGTTTAGGATTTCGAAAATGTTACAGGAACAGATTTCTAAACTTTTTTTAGTAAAATAGGTACTACGTTTTATTATAGAGAAAACATAGGTGAACTCTCTTCTTTTTTATGGTTTCATTGAATGAGTTTTCAAATTTTTCCAGAGCTGCGACAATCAGACATGCAATTTAATTGAAATTGCTTTCACACAAATCTTACAATATCTAGATATAAAACTTATTAATCAATGAATTATAGATTAATTAATTCGCTCTCCACTCTGATAGTGGAATTTCATCTTCAGCCTCTTTTCTATCAACTCCAAACCTCATTATATTCACTCGTCATTGGAAACTCATCAAACTTGTGAGCCTGTTGACGCTGTAAGATCAAATACGAAACTGTGTTTGTTGATCAAATACGAAACTCCAATCACATTTAACCGTCTCAAAATTACGTAATCCGAAGGAACTAATGCATCAGGAAACAGTGAAAAAATTCCATGACAATACTGTAATGACTTTATATGGCTTTTAATGGTTTTGAATTGAGATTGATTTTTTTGCAACTAATCCACAGCAGGCTTCACATGAACGTAATACTACCCAGGCTCTATTATGCTCAACAGCAGTTAATGAGAGTTCAACTCAATCCAAGATTGAATCAAGCTATGATCGCATTTTTTTATAATGTGTTGCATTTAGGCTCATATGCACCATTTACGTTTAACTCCAATCTACGATTACATGACAAATGGTCACATTTATCATGTGTTTCATTCTGGATTTGAACGAATAGCTAATCGATCTCCTTTCAAATCGTGATGGTGCATATTGGCCCTAGAACTTAAATCACCAGTTAATTCAGTACTTAGCAAAGACGTTATAAAATCTTTTTAAGGTGTTTGATACTTCTAAATGATTTTTAAATTATTATCAATATTCTATTACATTTTTGTGATTGTCTGATTAGGGAGCAATTTTTGAGAGTTTCCCTGTATGCTCCCGCACTGAAATGTTCGAATAAATAAATGAAGCATACCGAGATATGTAGGTTATTGAAACTATATGGAGCAGTTAGGAGTAGGGGCTGATCTATAACCATATTCTATTGAAAAAACAACTATATTCTTCTGACTTTTCATAGTTCATCTATGTAATGATCAACTAATTAAACTAAATATTGAATAGCCTAATCATGATTGGTTATTGAGAATACTGTATGATGAGAAATGATGTTTACTAACCTCTGTTGGCAACAAGTACTTTTCGGATTGGCTTGTATTCGACTTCGGGTGAGTAATGCCTGGACATGGACAGCTGCATGAACTGCTTCTTGAGGTGGCACCTCATTGCGCCTGTCATCCTTGATACGCCCAACATATTGGCGCCGGCCTACTGCAACAAAATTAATCAAATTATAGAAAAAATAACTGATAATTATTGTATCGGAGCAACTCTAAGGTATTCTATGAGGGAAGAAAAACAAATAATCATATCTGAAATTGAATGTATTCAATTCAAGAAGGAATTAATTAAAATTCTATCTGAAGAATTCCAACTCATTTAAATGAAACCGGAAACGGATAGTAATATCCGATCTGAACACTATGAATTGAAATTGATAGGAGGATATTGAATTTATTGGGACAGAATAGAAAATAAGAATGAGGCATTGAATGAATTTCAGTTTTATCATACAAGAATGATAAACAATAAATTATATTCGAAAAACTTCGAGCGATAGACAAACACTGTGGATTACTTTATCACCGTCACGTAACACATTTTTTAAAAATAGTTTTTATTCCAATCTGGAAAGCTACTAATATTTTTTATCTTGAATGAAGACGACAAATGTCAACAAAACTAGTTGTGGATATTATATAAATAATGCTATACCTATATTGTTCAAAACATTGAAAACATTCATCTGCAACGAAAATGAAACCAGTAAGATTCCTTCTTTCTCTCGATGGGAAAAATTGATGTCTTATAAATTCAGGAGCGATTAGTATAATTAGATTGATATTCAGCTTCATGTTCCTCAATGAGCAAGCAATATAAATCTCAATCTGTGAATCGATAATTTTCCATCTGAAGGCTTGAACGATATTTTCCAACAGAATCAGATACGCCTGCCTTGGGAATTTCTATTAATGTTAATCTTATTTAATCAATATACTAGAAAGAGTGTTCAGAAAGAGTGTAGAACGGAGATCAATCCAGGTCGGGGGCTTTTTCTTGCGCGAAGAGAAAAACTGTTGCCGTAACTCTTCCAAGCAACAAACAATGCAATGGAAACATTCACTATCATCTTCTATCGTCTCTACATTCAAGGTTTTCCAGGTTCATTTTATAAATTCAACTACCCGCAGCTACCATGGATCTATCACAACATTATGATATAGACTTTATGATCATGAGATATCGTGACAAAAAGTGATGTCATATCTTATGCTGGAGGAGTGATGTGGGTTACCGGTACTCTACTAGTATATAATCTGTGATCATGCTAAAACGAAATTTAACACATTTACAATGTATATTTTCATATAGAATTGAAGATACACCAGTATTAGTAAGTGTTGATATTATCTATCATCAGAGTGCATAGAATGCATAAGAATCATAGGTTGTTGACAGCTAAACATTATAGAAAATGTTGAAGAGAAAAGCTCTGAAGTCTTAAATAATGTAATTGAAAAGATGGATTTACAGATACAAGAAAATATAAGGGTTATGAGTTTATAAAGATTTGATAAGCTGATCTAATCGGCGAATCAGTAAGTAGTAAATACAAGCATGGTTGATTAAGTATGCAAGAATGAAGAAACGTGCACATATGAATGAGTTTGGAATGAGATATGACGTTTTAATTCAGTAATAATGTTGACGATACACTTAAGTGTAAGCCAGTTCAATGGCCTTTGAACTTTATCGCGTTATAATTCAGCTATTGAATTATTCAAATGTGGAATGAAAAATCCATCTAACAAATCTATTATAGAGTCCTCCACATTGATTCGGTTCTTTGAACGTGTTAAGGTGCGTACACATTCACGCGCCGCGAACATGAGCAATTCACTTTTAATCAGCTGATGCCAAGCTTTTTATATCTGTATCTTACCGTTTCTGTAAAAATACAGATATAGTCAGCTGATTAAAAGTGAATTGCTCATGTTCGCGGCGCGTATGAGTCGCGTATGAGACGCACTTTTACAAATCAAGTAGCGCTTCACGACTATGCGTCAAAACATGGTGAAGTGGCGCTAGTAGGTAACATAGCGCTTCACAACTAGGGTCAAAACATAGTGACGCGGTGAAGATAGGGTACAAGCAAAATATAAGGAAAGAAATGTGAGGAAATCGTGTTTTATCACTCCGTGGTAAAAGGTAGAAGGAAGCGGAGACATTCAGATACATGCATTACTTTTCAACACTCTCAGCTACATTCTCCGCTATCCTCTCAGACTTCAGTAGCTGGAGAAGGTAGCTGAGAGTGTTGAAAAGTAATGCATTTATTCAGATAATGTGTCAAAACATAGTGGATCGGCAAAGGTGGAGTAGAAGAGTTCAAGTAGAAGCATAGACTAACTAAACAAAATAGATCTATTATGGTAGATGGTAGAAAGAAGCTGAGACCTGAGACATTCAGATGCAAGCATTACTTATTACTTTTCAACACTCTCAGATACGTTCGCCGCTCCACTATGATTTCAGACCCTCACATTGAGATATTGCAGTGATGATTTATTATTATTATTCATTCAATATTGAGAAACAATTACATTGGATAAGAAATCATTCATGATAGTAGTATGTATGGATTGAACTCAAATTTGTGTAGGACAGGTCTCGCAAAATACTACCTAGTTTGAATTCCAAAACTGATTGGGAATGAAGATACAATATTATTATTATTTTATCACTCATGATTGAAGTTCGTGAATGAAACAACATTAATATTTTTGCGCTTGATTCACTATTTTGGGGCATGATAAAAAAAATGTCTTAATTATTATTTTTTATTGCGGATGATGCCCACATGAGCTTTCTGCTTGTGCGTGAGTAAGAAGTGTGAGGGTGATTTATGAGATAATCAAACGTCCATGCCTATTCGATGAGATAGGGCGGGATTCGAACCCGCGACCAGGTAACACTAGCAGACTGAAGGATGCAATTCCCTAGTCAACTCGGCTATCTGGCCGGGCTTCAAATTCTGATTTCTTGAAATCAAATGCTAATATTGTACAGCCAAAGATAGCGAAAGCCATGGTCTTATCATTTGAAGTCCTTAGTAAACTGGAATGAGGAATATGATGAATTTAACTTCATAATACTCGTGAACCTATTACATTTCGATTTTTCATCAAAGCCCATATTATAAGAGAAGCTGAGAATCTCAGTGTCACTTATATAGCATTTATCACTATATACTAATTTTATTTCAGTATATTATGAATCATATATTAGCATATAATAATCATAATAATAATAAATAAGATTCATCATTGTTATACAGAGAAAATGATTTGAACGTATCATGGTTGACTAGCAGGTGGTAACCCGTGCTTTTTTCTGGCGAAAATTTTGTGTTGTAAAATGCAAAGATCAGAATAGGAATAATAAATATTATTTTGACAAAATCACGTGGTAATTTATCATCACAGTTAAACATTCTCAACAAAAAAGAGTATTATCGGTCCAGAATCCTGCAATCTTTCATTCATGAGTTGCGCGTGCTACAATGCTAACGCCACGTTCGGTTAGGCTTTTATTGTTGCATAGACTTTGAATCACAAATTGCATGAATAAATTTGTTTCAATTATTAAATTGGAATTGATTGATTAATATGGATGAAAATAGGTCTATAACCATACTCGGTAATTCAAGAATGTTTTTGCAGAATTTCAAATCTATGCAGACGTGATGTTGCTTAACTCGTGTATTTCCTATCCCGTACATGTATAAGCAATTTCCTTTCTACATAATAAAGATAAGATGACCACTCAAGCAAAGTATCACAAACTGGAAACTTGAAGAATCGAAATCTTGAACTGAAAACTTGACGTAGGTAATGAAAACCTGACAAATTGTAAACTTAACAATCCGAAAACTTCACATACTGAAATCTTGGATAACTGGAAATAGGCATATAACCAACCTTGGTAAATTAAAAGAATCTTCATGAAAAATCTCAAGATCGCCAGTTCTGTAGTTCAGACGTGATGAGTCGTCGTCAATCGTGTATTTCCCATCCCGTGCATCTATAAGTCAATTCCTTCCTTTATACTCGTAATATAATAGAATAAATACATAGATGACCACTCAGAACTTAACGAATTGAATACTTGACAAACTTGACGTACTGAAATCTTGAACAACTGAAAATAGGCTTATATAACCATTCTCGTTGAATAAATAATCTTTATTCAAAATTTTAAGTTTATCAGTTCACTAGTTCAGACAAGATGATTCGTCAAACTCATATTTCGTATCCCGTAGAACAAATATTTTCTTAATATTATAGATAGATGGGAAATGTACGGTAATAGAATGTTTCACCCATGAGTATTATTTAGATGCATTATAATGTATTTCAAAGGAGAATGGCAAAAAATAAACTACTTTTTATAAGTTCACAACTTCAGGAGGTGAATTTCAAACGTATAATCCAGCAAATCCTTATCAAATTTGTCCTCAAATTTTAAAAAGAACGTATAAACGTTTTGAAAGCACACAGATACTTCAACAGAAGAGAAAAACAACACAAAAAACTTCCAATACAAAAGAGCTACACAACATTTGAGACAAAGAATAATTTCTTATCATCGAAAGACTCTGAGATAGAAAGTACAGTGTATATTGAAGACAGAAATAAAAGCCATCTTTTTAGTTGAGAGGAAAAGAGGTTGAATAAAGCTGAAAATGTTGCCCATATATTTTTCAATCATACTTTAAGACCGCCTTAAAAAGCTTATAAAAATTAGCTGTAGCTGTAGCCTAGATGACGCTGAAAGGGATATATTTTATGCGCACCAGAAAGGCCAAAATCGAGTGCAGAGAACAACTAATTTTTGTGTAACATGATATCGGGAACCTATAGTGAGATTCTGAGATATTTCAAAATAGGTACCGGTGAATTAGAGGTATTTTAAATTTCAAAAATATGCTGTTTCATTTTCAATGTAAAGTCTAGGAAGAGCCTTGTCTACATACTCGGAGACCAAATTGCGAGACGGTTTATAATGATTTAAAGAGCACAGTCTATAAGCCGTCTAGATACCATACATCAAATGTCCAGCGTCCACACGTCAATACAGATTTGTAGGATACAAAGAATTTTTCACAAGAATCTCTAACATTTTATAAGAATCTAACATTTTTCTGAAAATCTCTTAAGATTTTTAATGAAGTCTTCCATTTCTACTAGGGGACCATAGACCTGCAATTTTTGGTTTCGCAGCCGGCCCATAGATGAGGATTGTGAGACCAAAATCGTGCAACATGTCTCCTAGTTTGTACTGCGCTTGAGGAAAGTCTATAACAAGAATAGCTCAAAACTATTACAGAAAGTGGAAAAAGCTAAACTTTTAGATCTCAAGAAAAATACCAAAAACTGGATTAAATTAAATTAAAATAATAGTGAAATAAATGAATTGATTAATAGAAAAAAATGCTCAAATATGATATTTTGCTATTCCATCATTGATTAATTTTTTTCAAACACTTGAGTACTAGGCTATGAAGGATAAAATCCGGTATTATAATTAAAAAACAAATAGAATAGAATAGAATAGCTGCCTTTATTTTTACCTAGGAGGGCGGAGTTAGGGCGCAGCCGGCCCTCTCTCACACTCAACCCTCCAATACAACACTAAATAATTACTAGATTAAAATCAGTGAGGGGAGGGGGGCATGACCCTCATGTTTTGGAAAACTTTTAGTTTGTTATTCATAAACATAAGGAATTGAGAAAACTTATGTTTCTTACAACTTACTGAAAAATGGTAGGGATCATTTTCTCTATTATTCCACGCATGGATTTCTAGAATTGACTGAAATCTCAGTAATCACATTATTTATAAACTTGTTCACAACTATTATGTAATGGATTGAATTTTATAATATTAATCAAACAATTATATTCAAATTTTGAATATATTTTTCAAAACATTTATTTATTTTGATATAGTCATATTTGAATTAAGAGATTTTCTCGCTGAGCTCTCGCAACCCCCCGTCATGGCCCCTACGACCCCCCCCCCCCCCATGGAGCAGCAATTGAGTTGAACTTCAATCATTAATTGCCTCGAGAACCGATCAGAGAAAGCTTTTTTGAAAATGAGGCTTCTGTGATTGGCTCTTTGGCATTTGATTAGCATTCAACATTTGACAGGCTTCTGTGCAACTGATTATTGAGCTCAAAATGAGATGTTATTTCAGTAATATTATGTCAATACAACTGAGGCTTTAAAAATATTTTGTTTCTAATGACAGAAACATATGAGCTACAAACAGCTGTAATTCAGAGTACGTTAGCACGGCCCAAAATTTTGTTACACCTGAAAACAGTTGATTGAAGGAGACAGTTCCTAAAATTAGATACTCCACTACTACTCTGTGTGGCTACACTGCACTATTTTCGACAAACCTGAGTTCTTATTCAAGAAATGCCAGATCAATTGAATGTAAGGAAGTGAAGATGACCGTAAGTTGAAACAAATTCTCATACATCAAAAATGGATAAATTTTTCTCACCTCTCAAGCAATTTTGATTCCCGAAGGTAGTTACTCAATCGAAAAAAATATGTCAAGAAAAATGTTTCAAGGTTAAAACCAATATTTATTAGAGAGAAATGTCAACTTGATCAATATTTGTGAATCATATGATTGTCGTCAAAACAAACACGTAGGTACCAACTCAGGATCTTGAAATCAAAATTCAACTTATCATTAAAAAACAAAATTCTTTATCATTTACATACAAGAGGACACTCAAATTCTTGTAGAACATTCTAATCGTGTTGACATTTAAGTTTCGGTTCCAAATTTAATCAAATCAATAGTTTTATAATGGCCGATGTAGCAGACACAATAAAAACCCTTCTTGTCAACGAAGTTTACATATTGCTGGAAAAAATATTAAGATACAGAGGTGCTTCCCTGAATAATCTAGTGAACTTAATTGTGAAATACCTGGAGCTGAGTGACGAGAGAAAAGAGTCAATCAAAGATAAAGTGAGGGATACTGTGCTGAAATGTCTACTAAGAGGTGAGTTGAAAATTGAAAATGGACGATATTTCATAAACAGAGATGACTATTCTACGGTTTCATCCAACAAAAATAATGAAACGTCCAGTTTGGGAAATAAAAAATTTGCAAAAAACAATCAGAGATGGTCTAAGAGCTCAGTGAGTGAGAGAGTGGTGAAGAAACCAAAAAGAGAGAGGAAACAAAAAAAGAGACGAATGATAAGAGGCGTGAACTTGCGGGATTTGTTGAGACAATTGCTGGATTCCAATTATAAAAATGAAGACTACCCAGATCTAAGGATTAGAATATTAAGCAAACCAGCTCATAAAAGAAAATTACAGATAACATCGACTGAAGTATATACTTTGGGGGTGGCTCGAATTTCATATAGTTCCAAGAAATTTACCACTTTTGACAACAGAATAATAATTTCTGAAATTATTTCTGATGAGTAGGCCTATTAGAATTATACATGTTATCAGATTGTACAAGGAACAATTCACTATATATCTGCAAATTGCTGTGGTACATCTGCCATACATCTCCAAGTTATATGGATTTTTGTCTGTTAGTTAAATTTTTGTGCTTTATTACTATTTTTGAATGTTATGATAAAATTAAAAAAAAGAATGTGAGTGATAAGATATTTTGGTTTGTAATAGAATGATTGGATTATATTAAAAAAAAACATTGTATTTATTTCTATAAGCATAGTTTCTCTATGAATCTGAATATAAATCATCTAATTTATGAATTGATTAAATGGAAAAGTATTCATTATAGTTTTGATAAATACCTGATTGTATTCAATTTCAACATATTAGAATTTTAAGTTTGATTTATTTCTCTATGTCATGATAGTTACCGTATTTTTCATTATGCAGAAATTAGATAATTTTGTGACAAATTTGTTTATATATGATAGCCTGCTTCTATAGTGTGAAAGTGATAGGTCCTTTTCAAGAAACCGATCTATTATTAGACGTGTATGAGTACGGTATGTTAGGCTACATAATAGTCTGGTAGGAATTTGTTAATTAGTGACAGTCTACAAGCACAATAACAAGAGTCTTTCACTAATATTGGATCAACAAGTTTAATAATAATTGATAAGGCCGCGTGGAATAAGATTATTACGGTAATTGCTTTCACATTCATAGAAGATTGACGTAATTGTCATATTTCCAAAGAAAACGATAGTTTGAAGACTAGAAGTAAAATTATAATAAGCAAACAAAAATGGAAGCCTTTATGTAGACTTTGAAACTTAAAATTGAGTTTTGTTCTTCCAGATATGAAATATTTATCATGTACCGATTTGTATTACGCTGATTTCCTTTTGAAAAATTCAAATCAAATTATTCATCAATTTCAAAAGGTGTGATGTGATGATCACCAAGTCCTTCCAACATTTTCTAAAAAGATTTTTATACCCATAGTCTAAAAATCTGGTGTGGCGCACTCACACAACTTTCCTTGCCGTTATGAAAATTGATCACCTGACACTACTGTGCACGCGCATCTCAAGTCTACTATTCAAAGATCTTAGCCAGCTCGTGACAGGACAATAACGCTGGAGACACACGAGGTCTGCTATCTCTTCTTACTGAATGATTTAATAGAATCAACAGTTGCCAACAGTTTGCAATTGAATAATCACATTTTCTCGAATTTCGAGCTTATTTTCAATTTTAGATGAAAATGTTACTGAACATTAATTGTAGAAATTTTCATTTTCAATCTTTTTCACATGAAATTTTTTGTTTAAATTGTTTCTGAAGCCAGATAATTGGGAATCTAAAATCAAACTTTGCATAGATGGGGCGGAGTTCCTGAAATTTTTACAGATATAGGACTTGTGGCATTTGATAGAGCTTATCAATGACTATTCTATAGTGAGGTCCACGTTATAATGGCAGTGGATAAAGATAGGAGAATAGCGATGTCGATTCTCTGCATTAATTAATTATATTTCTACACTGTCAAAAACATAATTGGCATCGTTGTGGACCTAGAAAAGGATAGTACCACCGGCTTTGTCGAGTGATAGACAAGGATAGCAAAACCAAAGTTGAACAAATACTGTCATTATAACGTGGACCTTACTATAGGTATAAATTTGATCAAAATCGTTGGAGCCGTTTTCGAGAAAATTTCAAAAAACCCTGTTTTTGACAACATTTTTGCCATGTCAGCCGCCATCTTGAATTGCATTTGATTGAAATTGTTCGTGTCGGATCCTCATATTGTAAGGACCTTAAGTTCCAAATTTCAAGTCATTTCGTTGATTGGGAGATGAGATATCGTGTACACAGGCACCAGTTTTTTGGACTCAGGGGACCTTGAAACGTATAGAAATTTACAAATTGGGGTACCTTAATTTTTTCGGAAAGCAATACTTTCCTTACCTATTGTAATAGGGCAAGGAAAGTAAAAAATAAGTAGGTAGTTGATCTTATTGTCAAGATGACCAGAATACCCAGATAAACCACGCGAGCACTCACGTTATGATAAGAGACGCGAGTTCTGAAGTGTTAAGTCCTCTCAAAACAAAATTTCTAGACCGTAGCTGAGCTTCTGTAACAAATTTGAACAGTTTATCTGAATTAGTTCCTGGAAAATCTGATAAAAATCAGAAAAACACGCTGTGGAACACTAGAAAGGAGCAGTGAAACCGTCTATCTTGATTTTATCTTTGGCGTTATTCTGCGAAGTCCTCTCATGACAAAATTTCTAGACCCTACTAGTTGAACTTCTGTACCAATTTTAAACATTTTCTGTCAATTAGTTCTTAAAAAAATCCTAGGAAACGAAGGAAAAGCCGCCGATCTTGAGTGAAACTTTTGTGTTTTTCAAAAATTCTCCAATACAAAATGTTTTCTTCTCAGTTGTGCCTGTGCACCAGATTTGAGCATTTTTATTGATTAGTTTTTGTAAAAGCTGGAGAAACGCAGATTATGGGCGTATCTTTGGAATTTTTCAAAACCGTTAGTGCGTTTCCAGAAGGCCAACTGAACATACATGCCAAATTTGAAGTTCAGTAGATATTTAGTTCTGTTGATTATGAATCAATGAGTGAGTGAGTGAATGAATCAGTGCTACTTTCCTTTTATATTATACATATACATTGATAGGCCCACTCAAAGTAATTCCGAATAAATAGATTTGTTGATCGAAATGGCAAATGAGCCTATAATCAGTGCTGTTTTTGTAACAATACAAGTTCCATGTGATGTTTCGTGGGGAGAGGCGAGTATTCTCTGGTATTCAGAAAGGAGGTCCGTCCCCGGGAAGATTATTAAGAATTTAGCTACAAAACATCTGGTGTGGTACACTCACACAACTTTCCTTGCTCATTGAACTGTAAGCCTCATTCTCAAACGAGAATAATTTGGGGGAATAACATAATGACGATTGGCAGTAACATATTTGAAACTAGGATCAGACTACTGTATATGGTATATATAATTGTTTTCAGAGTTATTTTTGCTTTGTGTAAATTGTGAAATTCAAAGATTTTTCTAAAGTCGTCAAAAAAGCTGTTCTACTTGAAGAAAATTGTTAGAGCCATTTTCGAGAAAACCGTGAAAAACATGGTTTTTTAGTAATTATCAGCCATTTTCTCAATAATTTTACGGAGCTCCTGCAATTTTCCCAGAAATGAGACTCATGTTAGTTGATAGGGCTTATAAATAGCTATTCATGATATAAATTTGAAGGAAATAGTTAGAGCCGTTTTCGAGAAAACCGTGAAAAACATAATTTTTTAGTACCGTAATTATCCGCCATTTTTTCCGCCATCTTGAATTGAATTTTATTGAATTTCTTACTGTCGGAACCTCATGGTATAAGGACCTTAAGTTTAAAATTTCAAGTCAATCGGTTAATTAGGAATGGAGTTATTATGGTGTTCACAGACATACACACATACACACATATACACACACACACACACACACACAACACACACACACACACACACACACACACACACACACACACACACACACACATACACACACACAGACAGACAGACCAATACCCAAAAATCATGTTTTTAGACTCAGGGGACCTTGAAACGTATAGAAAACTTGAAATTAGGGTACCTTAATTTTTTTTGGTAAGCAATAGCCTACTTTCCTTACCTATGGTAATAGGGCAAGGAAAGTAAAAAGGTATTTTCAAGCTACTGGAATGTTATTTTTTAAAACAAGAGAGATAATGGCTCATCTAAACTTTAAATCACTGGTGCTGTATTCTTGTTTTTTGTCGCTTTTTCTTTTTTTGAGCCAGATGTGCCGGTACGGCGTACCGTCACGAAAACAGAACCTACAATAATAATCAATCTATACTTTGTTAGAAGATTATGACTTTTGTTAAATAATCTGAATTGAAAAAAGTAAGGTCCAGTATGACCTACTTAACCTGTATCATTCATTGTTTTGAAGTTGTTAAGAGTGGAAACATGAGTTAAGTTTAATCGTCGTTGGTGCGAAATATTTTACAAATGAGTTCAAATTTCAATAACTACCGTTGAGTATGCAAAAATTAGCCTATAATGAGATTCTTCCTATAATGAGATTCTTTCCTATAATGAATAGTAAAGCCTTTATATGGGACTGATATGCTTATATAGTTCTATATAGTGCTCAATGATGGGTATCCTTATAAGGTATCTTTCAATGCGATTCACTTCAAACAGTCAGCATTCCTCATAAATCGCATCAATGCTCCATATTCAACCAATGCTGATACTTGGAGTGGATTGCAGTATTGCTTTCACCACACCAGTCAATTTCCATTAGAACTCGTTCAAGTGTTTCAATTACCGATGTCTCCAACTGACTCCAATGATTGCAGTTCATGTTATTTCGCCTAATGCTCAACCCTTTCTTATACAAAGAAAGTTGTAATAGAATAAAATTTTCTAAGAAAAATAGAAAAGCTGTAAGTAGTTTGTAGTTTTATCTTTCATATAAGCATCCAAGCCATTATCTTTGTCAAGACTGCATTGATATAGTTTTCAATTCATAGCTGAATAGTTTATTAATCAATTTTAATTTATAACTATTAGTTCAGAACTTTAGAAACAACACTCAACCGTTGTAAAGCATATCATTCGAAGCCTTTGTATGCTAATGCCTACTGCACGGATGATTTATTATAAAATGATGAATGAATTTTCTTTGAATAATAACTGATGAGTTTCTACTTTTTAGTAGATCACATTGCAATCACTGCTTTTGTCATGACACGTCTTGAGATCTACGTAAAGTATCATATCTCAAACTAGGTACCGTACCTATGACTACATATTGTATGATTCACTTCAGTGATTCAGTGATTATTTTTCTCCCAAATTTGGAAGGTTTAATTCAGTTTCAATTTAAATTTCATATTTCAAATTAAGAAATTATTGTCGTTAACCACAAAGACGATAAATCCATAAGGGTGTTTGAATAATCCTAATCAAACAATATCATTATTATTATTATACATATATTAACCTATGTATAATATTTGGACAATTTGAAACTGAATTAGGAAATTGAAGAAGTTTTTTGGGCAATAGCAGCTTTTTTCTTTTCCGATCATTGTATTGGGTGCTAAATAAATAAATAAAAGTCTGAAATTAATACTGATGAAAATGTTGTAATACTTTGACACTGAAAAAAGTTCATCATCATCATCTTCTTACAAGGATTAGGCTCTATTGGCCTGTATACCGGCATCCATTTCTTCCTTGGTCTTCCTATGCCTCGCTTTCCTTCGGGTTTGTACTCCCATGCTAATATTGGAAGCCTATTGGATAGCATTCTGAATAAATGAGAAGACCAAATAAAAAAATGTTAATATTAGGTAATCTATATACAAAATTTCTAATTAATCAGTTCAGTGAATTTTCTATCATGTAGGCCTACGTGTATAAGACACTTCTTTCCTTTATTATATAATAAGATATAATATATAATATAATATAATAAGTCTTCTTCCTTTATTATATAATAAAATATAATATATTATATAATATAATAAAGTGGCTTATATACATAGGCCTACATGATAGGAAATTCACTGAACTGATAAGCTAGAAATTTTGTATATTCGATTCTAAATTTACCTAGGATGGTTATAGGGCTATTTTCAATTCTTCAAGATCTCTGTAGGTCAAGTTTTTAGTTTGTCAGTTTTTAATTGGACCCTTGTGGAGGAGGACGGGTTACCAGCTAGTGATATATAAACTCATAGAAATGGCTAAATATAGATTTCCCAACTAATCATTCATTTTACGAAACTAGTCCTCTGCATTTTGCCCAACTGCTTCTAAATTCCGGTTATAGAGTGGAATGGAAAACTGGATGATTGTTTTCAACTGGTAAGGAAGTTTCAGATGTGTGCAGTTTCAACAAACTGGTACCAAATGAGCCTGTGACGTCATAACAGTTAATTTTATTATTCAACTAGTTTCAAAACAGTTTTACAAGTTTGTAGAGGTGATTTCTCAGACAGTGTTAGTTTTTACTCAACACATTCAAATAAAACTAAATTTTTTTCTGTTAATAAACCTCTGATTGAATTTCATTTAATCAGGTTTTGAAATTCCATGAGTCATTAGAACGTCTTATAAATCTTCATCCATTCGGTAGTTGCAAATTTCATCTTTTGAAATTCTCTTAGGTGCACATATCTTTGGTTATCATTGCAATTCTTACATGACTAATATATCTTATCGCAAATTCTGTCTGGTCGTCAAGATTGGGTTTTTATCAATCCAGTAAACGTAGCTCCGTTATGAAAGTAGAAGAGATAAGTTAGTGATTTTTTATCATCTGAAAATACAATGTACCATACCTGTTTATAATTAATGAGTCCTATTTGTTGACTCTCATAATAGCTTATGAATAATAGAACGTATAGAAGCGCGCTAAATGAATATTGAGAATTTATTTAAAGTTGTAACAGCTTGTTGAGTCAACATAATTCATTTTACTCATAGACACCATTAATTATTACCGTATTCAATACAGAGAATGAAGGCTGATAAAAAAATGGTACCTACGCTACTTAATGCTCAATCCATGCTATCACACTGACAATATCAGTTTTATATCTGCGTCGAAGATACTACAATTACCTACACTAGATACCTAGATACCTACAATTAAATTGGAAAAAAATATTTATAATAGAAAAGAATTATAAACTATATTTATTCGAGCAAGAATCGAAGTAAAATACCAAATACATGAAATAAAGTGGAATTGACAATACGGTACTGTACAATCAGTGTTCTCAATATTGAAAAATTTTGGTTTATCAAGAGAATCTCACGTTCTAGATTATGTTATCAAAGTCGAGAGTATTTCATCAAAAATTGGAGTTGATTGTTAATGATAATAGCCTATAGTAATTAATTTTCTCCTACTCAATGAATAATTTTGTGTATAAATTTGAAGGCTATTATAATATTCTGTAGAGTTGAAGTATATATTTCAATGTGCTTGTGGTCTTTTGTGTTGAATATCGTGAAGCTTGTTCTTACAGTATATATATATATATATGTTGTGTTGTGTTGTACTGTAGGCCTACCGGTGCCTTACCTATATGATTGTATCATGTCATGTCATATATTGTGAACCTATATAAATTGTATATAACATATATTTGTAACATTCTTCACTGTGATAAAAATGAGTGAAGTATAGAAATTGTATCACTTCCTATTGGAATTCTATTCATACTATACTCCTTAAAGACTTAATGTTATAAAAAAATCAATCGAATATTTTTCAGGGGTACTGTAACCTAGTTGTTATAGTTTTCCTTGTGGAGAGTGGTACAGTACATGACCCCTTTCTGAAATCACCACTACTTTGAAATTTAGGCTTTCAAAAAAGCATAGGCTATTATTTGTGATTCATCTATTGGCTACCTATCAATTTTCTTCTGAATAAGTATATATTGGATTATTATTGATATTATTAATTTATTCAATCCAATATAATAAATATGTTTAATATTGATTATTATTAATATTTATTATTTATTCAATTTTTTATTATTTATTAAACAATATTAATTAACACTTTCCAAGATATTTGGTTCATTTGAGATAGTTGGAAGCTTAGCTTTTGAATTGATTTTCAATATCTATGTCTTAATGAGCATGGAGATCCATATCTTATGTTTATTTGGGTCAAATAGGAATGAATACCTATCTATAATGAGATTCCCTTCAAACTATCAGCATAAATTGGATGGAAAGCATAAACGTTAAATATAAAGGAATTCTGCAAATTTCAAGTGAATTTCACTATAGAATATCTCAAAGTGTCATAACGGTTAGAAATATTGTTGTCTTGTCAGTTATTCTTACAAGGAAATAATTGGATTTCTATGTCCATGATAATTGAATATACAATCTCGCTTTCCTTCTAATTATCTAGACTAATATAGGAGGAAATGACCTTCAGAATTCAGCCAAGTTGATCAAGGGAATTTGGTTTTGAACTATAAACAGAAGCTGGAGATTAATATTATCCCCACATCAATAACTACTGTATCTATTATTAGAAACAATACTTGAAAAATGGGAAGCTATAATTATATAGGTTAGAAACATAATTGGGAGAAATAATCTAAAAATATATTGAATTCATTCAATGCTGAACTTTCAAACATATTTTTAGAACTTGGTTTCATCATTCTCAAAATGTTTGCTTTGATTGAATTTTCCAATAAAAAGATAAATTTTGAACGGTCTCAAACGTTTCAGTGAAATTATGTGTAGGCCTCATTATCAAAGTCTATTTTAAAGAAAGAACCCACTTTTGAAGGTTATTTTTGAAGCGTATTATTCTTGTTATCTTGAATTTATTGATCCATTGACTTTGTTTTTATATTCTTGTCATCTCAAATATTTCCGCTTCCATTGTAAATTAATTTTACTGCATAACTTATATTTCTTAAATTTGGAGTCTCCTTATTATAATGATTCAGTTCTATCAACTAGACAAGGTTACTTATCTTCCTCTATCACCTTCAATTTATAGTCTTTTGTAGAACTGCAAAATTTGATTCACCTTGAAATTTAATTTGTTCCAATTTTTCGAATTGATAAATTGAAAAAGCAAAATGTTCATTAATGACAAAACTGCACTCTCAAGGTCTTTGATGCAACAAACTTCCCTGATATTATCTAATATTATGGTTCAATTAATTTGATTTTTGATATAATAAATTTGGTGTGATTAGAAAGTAATCGAAGATTTTCCAAATTTGTTCAGTTTGTATTTAATATAGAGCCTGGATTTGAAATTTGTGAACTATAGTGTTTCAAACGATATTTTACTATGTGAATCTCTTCTCAACATTTTCTATGAAGCATCAAGTTGTGGATTAACTTTGTCGAAAATCAGATACGGTACCTACATTGATAGGTGACCGTCACGTGATAATAATAGAATAATAACTATTAATAGAATTTCACCAATAATAGAATAACTAAATTAACTAATAATAGAATAATAACTATTATTATCACGTGACGGTCACCTATCAATGTAGGTATCTGATTTTCGACAAAGTTAACCCACAACTTGATGCTTTATAGAAAATGTTGAAAAGAGATTCACATAGAAAAATATCGTTTGAAACACTACTAATAATAGTTATTATCCTATTATTATCATCGCTCTTTAATAGGAAAATATAAAAAGGGATTAATTTTATTTTTATGCAATTTAAGAGAGTTTAAATCAATTTAGCTGAATAATGAAAGTCGATAATATGATGATAATAATAGTAACAATTTCTCTGATTGCCAATGAATTGCAACCAGAGGAGTTTATTGATAAAACATACATAATTATTATTATTAGCAACTTTTGTATGTAGCCTTTAATATAATAATTATGTATATGTTTTGTCAATAAACTCCTCTGGTTGCAATTCATTGGCAATCAGAGAAATTATTACTATCATTAAAATCATATTATCGACTTTCATTATTTAGCTAAATTGATTTAAATTCTCTTAAATTGTATGAAATTAAGATTAATTCCTTTTCGTATTTTCCTATCAAAAGCTGCAATCATTCCTATTAAAGGGTTTCAATCATCAACATTTATTTTTTCAGGTCTAATCATCTGAAAATTAATTATTATTGCAATCAATAATAATAATTTGTCTAAGTTAGTCATAGAATTAGTTTTTTCAATCTTCAATTATCACTCACCTATTACAGTCACAGCAAAAAATGATGAACTCACAACTCTATAGTGATTTAAACTTTATTATCCATCAAAACTATTCAAATAAATAAAAAAATATCCTATAACTTTTTTCAATTCACACTGTCACCAAACACACAATTTTTGAAAGTCAGCAATGACTAGGCAAGATTTTTTTCTCAATTCTACACTTCAAAATACCCACTGAAACGCGATGAAATACTTTTTGATAGAAATTTTTCAATATAGAGGGGCACTGTCCGGCTTATAAGAAACTAAAAAAATATATATTTACAAAAGTGTTCGCTCTATTCTGACAAATCACACTGTATTTTAAACTACTGATAACACTTTTATTCTGATCCTTTCACGACGGCCGTGCCCGCTAAACTGAAGTCCTGGAGTTGTGGAGCGACCTCTAGCGGCATTTTATCAAACTATAGGTACCTGTTTATCAAGCCGCTGCTGTCTACTGATAGCCGCTTTCATTGCGTCACCACTGTGTCGAAATTATAGTGGATAGGTACTCTACTATTACTATAGTGAGGTCCACATTATATTGGCAGTGGAGAAAGGTAGGAGAAAAACGTTGCCAATCCTCTGTCTTGTGCTCTTGTCAATGCCTTCTATAGACGGTAGCTGATACAGGTTTATTAATGTGATATTAACAGTTAGTTATCGTTTAAGATAATCAATTATATTTTTTCAAGCAAGAAATTATATTTATCAATAATTAAATAGGTAATGAATTTTCATAATGAAGATGAAGTATTTTTTTAATTAATTATTAATTCTACATTCTTAAAAGACGATCTGGCAACAGAGAAATCAGAGCTATCCGCTTTGTTTTATGATGGACAAGGATCGCAATACCATTGCTAATCAAACACCGTCATTATAACGTGGACCTCAATATATATGTATAAAGGTAAATCACTGTATAGGTATATGTACTAGTCTAGTCTTCTAGTGGGCTTGTCTCCTGTCATCATTATAGACTTAAAATTATGTTTATATAATCCAAATTATAATTAACTTTCATAACAATTATAAAAGTTAATGTTAACTTTTTCCATTTCCATCAAGTAGTCATATCATTCATTTTCCAAAAGTTCAATTTCAATAATTTATTGGTAATAGGTGGAAGTTCTATGTGGTCTGCGCTTCTCACAGGAGTTTTATATATAGGCAGTGTAAAGAAATAATAAAAAATATTCAATTGGAGTGGAGGATGATAATGAATGTTTGGAGTTTAAATTCATAAGCACAAACCATAGAAAAATAGAAATTACAATGTATTATACTCTCTTTCCACAAAATAGACCTCCATATAATATTTTATTCATTTTGTCAATCAAATTCCAACGATGCAACACCAATTCTTTAAAGAAAGTAAACAATCATAGGGGAACAAATTCAAGCAAAGGAGTGATAAAAATGATTTGATATAAGAATATTGAAATATCAATAATATGAATAATACAAACATAAAAATGATTTTAAAAAAGTGAGAATGAGCAGGATTCATAGCATCATAATAACCAAAGGGAGTCAATACTGATATGTAATCAATCGAATCTACTTATCGAAAATCTAAACTTATGATTACGGTATTCTTAGTAAAAGGTTATTAGAAATATTTAAAAACATATAATTATTCACATACTAAGCTCTTAGCTTTTCATTTCTTCATACTTCAGATAGATATTTATCTCATTATAGCATATTATCAAATTGAATGATTGTTTAGTTGGAAACAAGTGAGAAAAAAACATTCAGAAAAATATGAAAAACCTTTGAGCAAAGTGCATCAGTAAGTGATAAACTATTCCATTTAAGCGTGATAATCAGGACAAGTGATAGGCAACTGTATTGAATTGCAGTTTGTAATACTTCAAAAAGAGTTATTTCTTGTTATATTATTAATATTATTGAATTACATAGCTTATTCTCTCTATCTATATAACCATATAAGTTTGATTTATTGTTTTATTGTGTAGAAGTTATATCAACTTTGATGGAGTTTATATCATTATTATTATTGAACCAATTGAATGCTTTAAATCATCCCGAAGACTTATATGCTACCGTACTGCAAATATATTGACAACAGGGTAAACAGCAGCTAGATGGAAATTCGATGAGCGCTACTAAACAAAAATTATTTCTCAGCCCGGGAAACTAACCCGCAGTATCTCGTCCTAATTGCCGGTTAGGAATGCTTACCCTTACACCAAACTGACTATCTCTAGATAGCAGCGCTCATTTTATACGAAAACATAGCGGCCAGCCAGTCTACAGACGGAAATAAATTGAAAATTGCATTTTTTCAAATGCCAATTAATGAATAATTATTATCAAACGAAAATACCAATTAAATGATGTAAATCACCCTGAAGACTTCTGTTACTGCTCATATTGACAACAGGGTAAACAGCTATAGATGGAAATTAGATGAGCTCTACTACATAAAAATTATTTGTCAGCCCGGGAAGACTGTATAAAATGAGCGCTGCTATCCAGAGACGATTGTAAGGGAAGCATTTCTGACCAGAAATCTGCTGGCCATGCACTTTTTCACTGCTATATCTCCTATGGTTTACTCATGTGAGGTCATTCTGCCAAGGTTGTGGACATACTGAAGCTGCAAAAACGGGCTGATAGGATTATAACTGCAAGGTAACATCATTCACATTGCAAGCCCATTTTTGTTGGGCTATGTATCCTAACAATAGTCAGCCACTTCCTACTTCTCTGCCTCATGTATATCGAAAAGAATCAACAGAATTTGTTGACTCGGACTGATGTACATCACCATAACACCAGGCATCGAGTGCTGTTTGACATACCCATCGCGAGTGCTACAGGAGTGCAGCTCTCCGCTACTTCAACAGGCTACCTGCAGGAGTGAAGCAGTTGGATACCAGCAAGTTCGAGAGGGTTGTGACCGGTTTTTTAAGAGCCAGTGCTTATTATGATGTCAAGGAATTTTTAAACGAAGTCAAAAAGCAAGGCCTCAGATGTTAACTAAGTGTGCTTTATCTTGATCGCTGTCATCTTGATAAATTAGTGTTTTTGTTGTTTTTTACTTTTAATGTGACACTGACGCCATCGATCCCACAAGTGAGGGTGATGGATGAAGAATAAGGTATAAGGTAAGCAATTAGGCGAGGTACCAGGTCCGATTCCCGGGCTGGCAAATAGTTTTTGGTTAGTATATAGGCAACTCTCATCGAATTTCTATCTAGCTGTTTACCCAGTTGTAAATATTTGCAGTAGCAGAAGTCTTCGGGGTGATTTACAGCATTAAATTGGTAGTCTATTTTCGTTTTAATAATAAGTTATTCATTAATTAGCATTTGAACAAATGCAATTTCCAATTTATTTCCATCTGTAGAAGTTTATATCCTTCATTACGGTAACACTTGAAGGCAAATAGGAATTTCTTCAGGAATATATAGGGTAATATATAATGTACTATGCTCTAATCAAGTAGAGTGTTTAAATTCAACGATTAAAGTGGTTGGTGAGCCGATTATAGGTGTACGATGACCTCATTATAGATGAAAACATTTGTGTTCTGATAAAATTCAATAAACCAGATAATAATTAATTCCTCTTTGCAAAAGCATATATTTATATCCAAATCAATCCACAGTTCATGTGAAATCCACCTCAAGAATTTCAACCTACCAGATAGAAAATCTTTCCAAAACCCTTTCTCCATTCAAAACTTAATCTATACTAAAGTAAAGAACGGGCTTATACACATACGGGCTTACCGTATAGTTCATTCATGTAAAGTGCTATTTTGTTTTGTACCACTATGAGTCTTGTTAGACTCAGTGGAAATTGTCACATTGTATAAATAAATGAATAAATAAATAATACACATAGGGAATAAGAAAATTATGTTTGACGCATCATCACGTCTGAACTACTGGACTGATTAACTTGGAATTTTCCTTATAGATTCTTAATTCTTAATTAACTGAGAATGGTTATAGGCCTATTTTAAAATTTTCAAGATTTCTTTACGTCAAGTTTTCAGTTTATCAAGCTTTAATATGGACACTTGCGGAGCACGGGTTACCTGCTACTTCTGAATAAATCTAAGTTTCAGGTACACTAAGCTACTGGAAATTCTATCCAATTCCATAACATTTTTTTGCAAAAATCACGCTCATGTCATTCTCTCATATATACTTTATCTGCGCCAACTAATGAGAGAAAGATAACAATATCAACACAATTCTAAAGCTGATTTTTTTCATTTGCAAGACCTTGACATTGTACCATTATTATTTTATCCTTGTCCCACCTAATAATCATTGAGTATTATACATATAGCTGGTGGCCTTGAATAGTTCAAATAAGGTTATCTGAAATGCGTTAGTTTGCAAAAAGTCATCGCATCTATTTACGTACAGAGCGAGTGAAATCTGCTATTCGGAATTGTATGATTTCTGCATATCATGATTTTTATTAAAATTGTACAAGGACAAATCAAGCAGAGACTCACAATAATAATAATTAGGATATGCGAACAGTTTTTGAATCTGTACCTATATAGGCCTACCGTATCGATTACTGGGAAGCGGTTACAAGTTTTGCAAAAAATCAACATTTCTATAGGATGGAATCATTATTGTGAACTGATGTGAATTATCACGATAGTGCGTTGAATTTATTAGAAATGATAAAACCTCCCAATTTTATTCATTTAGGATCAATATTTAAATCATGATCATGAATGATATGACATTGATTTGATACGGTAATCTTTGATGAAATTCCTATATATATTTCGTTTTTTATTTGATTTTACCTATTTTATGATTTATTGAGATAATACCGATGGTAGCCTATTATATTAGCCTTTCAAAGTACACATAGGTTAATCATGAATTATTCAAAATTATTTTACTTTCAACGTAGACAACACAGTAGAGACTACACATCAGTTTATCCTCTTAACTTTGCAGTGGTTACATTAATATTGTAATGAATTGATTTAATGAAAAATCTATGAGTAGATATCTTTCATATTATTATCATTGTATAATCGTAGCTTGGGAAAAGTTCAAGTGTAAACACATAGAATTATTCTTCACATAAATCAGTACATCAATAATAAAATTATTCGAATAACAAACACAATCTTTGATAATTTTTCGACATTAAGCTACTGGATCTTTATTAGATATTTTAAGTTTACTTGAGTCATAAAGATAAGTCATATTTATTTATCATATGCATGATGTTAATGTATTATTACTCTATCATAAAAACTGGTCTCTAAACTTCAATGTAGCTTAAATTAAATTATACAGTTAAAATAGTCATCGGTACTTGACCATAATTATAACTAAAAATGATAGAATTAAAACTATGGTTCATAATTAAACTGAAATTTCATTGAATTGAATAGTATAGTTTAAAATGAATGGGGCTTCAACGATAATGACTAGGTTTAATGATTCCAATCATAAACGTTAGATACATTCATCACAACAATAATAATGTTTCCTTAAAATCCTATTTTAAGAAAATCACTACACTAACTTGCACAATAGTTCCTGCTTACAGTTCAAATATCTCTTTATTAGATGACAAAAACTTATGAAAGGTTTATCACAACAAATATATTCAGAACCTTTCAAATTGTGAAGACATCCAGAAGAATGAGACATTTTATCCATAAAACTTGAGGGGAGAGTTCAATGACAGATAGCGGGCAAAATTTATGAACTATTTAATGGCACTGTTTCATCATTTGACTGACAACCAGCATCAACACATGTATGAAATTTGGTTAATAAGGGTATAAAAGAACTTGGTAATTTTGAATTTACTTACAAAATAATTGGGTCAGGCTGTAGTTAGGACACCGTTACTCCCCAGTCAGTGTGTAGCACTTGAAAAGACCGAACTTGGAGTAAAAGAGAGAGAAATCAATGCGATCGTGTACTTGCTTACATTCACTCGTATGCGTAGGAGTGTTTGCTAGTGTTAGTGCACTATCAGAGCGCACGCACGCATATGTGCATGGATCGGTAAGGAGAGGTGGAGGGGGGGAATTGGTGTATTGTATTTACACGGACCTTGATTGACTTTCTTGTTATCAATGGAAATAATATAATTCACTGATCAAAGGTTGTTTTAATACAGTTGTGTCGGTTGAAAACGGGGTTCGAATAGTTAATACTATGATGAGAAAGAGAGAAAATATATGACTGAGAGATGATTATTTATTAAGAGAGCATGAAACTATCAAGTAAATGAAAATAGATGGGGAAGTGTTGAAGAAAGACAAGAAGAAGTTAATAAAGATAAGACAGGGAAACAAGTGGTGAGGGAAGACAAAAAAAGAAGAGGAAGACATAGACAGGAACATAAAAGGCGGAGTAGAAACATGAGAGCGGATCATAGGCGGCCTCCATATGAGGCACGAAAACCAGCTCATTATACATCCAAGTGTGGCGAAAAAATTTACATTGATGAGTACCGTCTAAATATAAGAAAACAAAAATTTGTGTTGAATATTAAGAGAAAGAGATGAAGTGGAGATAAAAATACCAGAGAATGATAATTGAGCAGGGAAGAGAACATTCAAAATAAATTCGAGTACTCCAGGAGATTGGTTGGAATGGAAGAATCTGGAGTAGAAGAGTATGAAGTGATGAAGATAAATGGAAATGGAAGAAGATAGGAAAAGAGTGGGGGAAGCGATTCGATTGTTGGAAAAGAGAGAGATTATATTTTTGTGTTATGTGCTTTGTCGTGCTATATATGATGTATGTGTTACTAAACGCTATGTGCTTCTATGTGTTGTAGTGCTACAATATTAAATGAAAAGCAACTTTTAAATTAATTTATTATATATCACTAAGAAGTACAAGTAGTATACATAAATGTATATATAGATAGGCCTACTTCAAATAATTTAAATTAATTGTGCATCAAGGTAAAATTATAATAAAGTAGATTTTGTAGGTGATTCAAATGGTCAATATATAGGTACCAATATTCTACATCCATTGGGCCTATTCCACAAGTCCAGTCAATATGGAGATAAAAAAGGGGTTGTGCTTGCGATTTATATTGTTGTTCTGATTTTTTAATATATTATTTGGGTACACGACAGATGTCCAGAATCAATTTCTTCATGCTAAATATTACCTTGTGCTATAAACAGAGTGGCCCAAAAACCTAGTATTTTCGGCTCATTTTCCAGTTTTCAGCTATTTCTGCCAAATCTCGTAATCGGACAGGAAATTTTGCTCCCACCTCTTTTTTAGATTATAAAATTCTGAATAAAATGACCGAGATACATAGCTTTGAATATAGAAATTGGCCATTTTTTGTATATTGGAATGGGGGCTTAAGTACACTCAACAATAAATTTTCCATTTTCCAACCGAATTTGACTTATGATGCATGATTTTGGACCGCCTTGACGAGCCGAGAAGAATGAAATGTAGTACGATGAAATCTGAGCATTGTGTCAAAAGTTATGTGTTTGAAATTTTGATCCTTGAGGTGTCCTTAAGCGCGCTTCTCCACTAAATCCAGTTTACACTAGGAAATACTGAAATGAAGTGCATCTAACGGGTGATTCTCATAGAACATAAACTCATGAACTTATGACATTGTGCGAAATATCAATGTGAGGACAATGTAGTTGGTGATGATGGTTGAAGCTGAAAATTAGGTGTTTTTCACAATGCAAGGAGCAATGTTGTCAGGTGTACCTGGAAATTTATATGAGATAGAGCGCTCTACCTGATCTCAGTTTTTAGAGCACAAAAATACGCCCAGAGGAATTTCGAATTATACATCTAAATGGTAACAATCGGAAGATATTGTTGATCAAAAACTAAAATTCATCAAAATTTATTTTTTCTTCAAATTTCACTCATCTTTGATTAATCATAACTCAGTACTCATTGGAGATAGAGAGTTCCAAATGATCACATTTCATTCAGAATTTTATAATCTAAAAAAGAGTCGAGAGCAAATTTTCCTGTCCGATCACGAGATTTGGCAGAAATAGCTGAAAACTGGAAAATGAGCCGAAAATACGAGGTTTTTGGGCCACTCTGTATATAGCACAAGGTAATTTAGCATGGAGAAATTGATTCTGGACATCTGTCATATAAAAAATCAGAACTACAATATAAATTGCATGCACCAATGTATATAGTGACTGGACTAAAGTTAGTAATCTCGATTATTATTTATATTAACTCTGAATGACTTTTCATGTTCAATAATCGATTTGACATGTGCTATATTCTATTTACTACATTCAAACAATAACGTTTTTGCAACATAGCCTACATTTAAAATTCAACAACTACTATTATGAAAATCATTAGTCGTCAAAGAAATTGAAACTCAGAACAGATTTAATTATGAATACATATTTCAATTATTACCGTACCGTAGGCCTACTGTGGACTCTTACAAATTAAAGTGGAATTATTATTGACAAATAGATGCTTCATTTTCACTTACAGTTTTCATAACATCGTTTTTCAAGTAAATTATTGAATCGGAAAATGTCCGATATAATTATGTAAGTTGAAAAGTAGTTTTGGTTGAATCAATTTACGTTGATATAATTCTATAAAGCTTTTAAAAAATAATAGAACTAACTATATCCATAGTGGTACGATATAGTGAAGATGGTAGAGTATTTGACGGTTTGCACCCTGTGGACTGGGAGAGCTTTGAGTAGAACATCGTACTCATGAATGTGTTGAAAACCAGAATTCACCCACAGTATCCCTGCTTGTCATAGGAGGCGATTAAAAGGGAACCCAAGGCAATTCCAGAAGTCGCCTTTCCTTCAAACCCACGGGATCTGCCCCATCAGGGCAGTTTAGGAGGGGCAAAAAGAAAAACCCAAGAGACCAGAGATGGGTGAAACTCCAGACACAAATGCAGGTCAAGAGGCAGAGTCGAAGGTGACCAGGTGCCCTAGAGGAAATTTGGTGACCCCTCCATCAGCGGAAGGACCTACAAAAAAGCCAGGAGTGGAACACACGTAGGTCACGATTTTGTGGGTGGAGAGGCCAAAACTCACCACTGCTCAAAGAAGGGTGGCTATTCAGGCAAAACTTCTTGGGAGAAGTGAGGCTTCTGACCCTGCAGAGTTTCGGAGGGGCAAAAAGAAAAACCCAAGAGACCAGAGATGGGTGAAACTCCAGGCACAAATGTGGGTCAAGAGGCTGAGTCAAGGGTGGCCAGGCGCCCTAGAGGCAACTTGGCCACCCCTTCCACAGTGGAAGGGCCTTCAAAGAAGGCCAGGAGTGGAACTCACGTAGGTCACGAGGACTAATCAGTCTGAAGAGACTGCCAAGCATATCACACTGGATTGCGACAAGCACCAGGTGATGAATCGGATGTTAATACAGTATAGGGGAAAACTCCTGGTTCTTGTAAAGGACTCAGGTATTGGTTTGCCTAACTAACATACTACTTGGGAACACAATAAGTTTCGGTTGACGTGTGGGGTTCTTTGAACCTTTGGATCCTTGAATCCGTCCCTTCAAAAACAATAAACAATTTGACGGTTTTGGTGAACATCTTTAAAATATATAAAAGAAACATTTTGGTTTGTGGAAAATAATAATTATTGTACGGTATCCTCCCATTCCTCTCATTATGTTGTCCCAGTTGTTATTATTATTGTAAAATTCTCCCAGATTCTATTTCATCAATCAAACATGGGATGCAATTCAAGAATATTACAATTATTAATTTAAACCTTCTTGGAAATTGTACGGTAGTGGAGTCAATCGATGGCCAGAATTTATTTTCAAATTTGTTGTACGTCAGCAAAACTTTTCATATTCAAGAACTTTTGCAGCAACAATGTTAATAGATTTCTAGGTTTTTGTTTCCGATCTTCTGTCATATTCATCATCAAACCATTATTCTCTACCGCCGCTAACTTCATAAGTATAGTTGATATATCATTTATGGGACTTTCATAAGTTTTATTAGATGACATCCCATTTTCTTCACTTGATCTGAAGTCAGTAGAAGACTCATCCACTGAACTTTTTACCGTCCCATTGGTTAAGACTTTTTGGGCTTTATCAATATTCATCATTAATTGTTTAATGATTTCTTTTTGGTTTTCGAGAAGCTCCAATATGTTAGTTGGAAGGCCAGAAGATGATTCAGGTTTTGGGGTTGTTTTTAAAACTGAATTTAAAACGTGATAAGGAACAAGTGAAGTTGTCAACATTGGTTCCATAGTTGAAGAAATACTATACAAATAATTATAGATTCTGCTTTGTGTAAAATTCTCAATAATTGTGTTACCATTTTGAATTTTGACAACCCCTGGAAAAACAGTGCTCTTCAACTCCTCTCCCACTTCAACAGTTGATGCACTTGACAATGAAATTGTTAAATTTTTTATTTTCCTATTCAGTTCCTGAAGAAGAAATTCGTAGCTCAGAATAGTTGGTGTGAATATTTTTCCAGTACTGAGAAAAATGGTACTACTAGTAGTACTTCTACCACTTGTTATCCCTTTAATTTTTTTTGCTGTGGATTCAGTTTTATTTTTAGACCGTTCAATCAGAGCAGATGCATTTTGTCCCTTAATTTGTGATACAGACTCGTAGTAGGCTGTAGGATCTTCTATGATTTTATTGTATAATTTGACTGTTTTTTGAAGGTCTTCTATGCTCAGCAATCCAATCAATTTCTGTGAAAGAAGAAAGAAACAAATTATAACGTTCAATTGAAAGTACTGTGGAATATTCACATTACTATCAAAATTTTACAAAATATTGTGCGATTATTTTCAATTTAAAGCAAAATTTTATGAAGCAATAATTCATTCGATGTCAAATCGTGGGAAATTAAAAAATCATTACATACATTAGCAAAATCATCTTTATTGAGTCTACCTTTCGACAAGAAATATTGTACATGAGTCCTCTTGATTAAATCAAATAATATGAAAGTGTGACAAACATCTAAAAATATTATGTTATGTTGTTGTAATTCTATACGGTACGGTACGGTATGCTAATAGCCAACAGTACTAGAAACTATTGAGTAGGCCTATATAGGCTAGGTATAGAGGTATCTATAAATCTACTATCTACTTTACTCGGTTATGTATTGGATATGATAGAATTAAAGGCTTTGAAATTCAGCCTACCTTATTGTTATTTGCTTCATGTTTTATGTAATGCTTTGCGTTTACACTCATTGAATTTAGAATGAATAATATTGTGATGACTAGATTATGAGGGTTACATTGATATAATTTCATATTCATAAAAAACACTAAAATTCTGAAAATTTGTGTAGATTATAACCTCATACTCTGCATTTGACATTCACATACGATTTTGAATGACATCAACAGATGCTTAAATATTTAATAAGGTGAAGTGTTTTTATAAAAGAAGTTCATAGATTTTAGATTATTACTATACTATAGCCCAGTCAATAGAAGACACAAAAATCTGGTGTGGTCCACTCACACAACTTTCCTTGCCGTTATGAAAATTGAAAAACCGCCCTCATGTGTTTCCAGCAAGATGAATTTTCGGAAATATAATAATTATTTTAAATTTATCATCTGACGAGATCAATTTCGCTATCTCTTCCAGTGAATGATTTATAGAATCAACAGTTGCCTCTCTCATCAACTTTGCTGCATTTGAATAATCACATTTTTTCTCGAATTTCGGCTTATTTTTAATTCAAGGTGAAAATGTTACTGGCCATTAATTATAGAGATTTTCATGCTCAATATTTGTCACTTAAAATTTTTCGTTTAAATTGTATCTGAAGCCTGATAATTGGAAAACTAAAATCAAACTTTGCATGGATGAGGCGAAGCTCCTGAACTTCTCACAGATATAGAACTTGCGGCAGTTGATAGAGCTTATCAATGACTATTCTATTTATAGGTATAAAATTTGATCAAAATTGTTGGAGCCGTTTTCGAGAAAATCGCAAAGAACCCCTGTTTTGACATCATTTTCACCATTTCAGCCGTCATCTTGAATTGCATTTGATTGTAATTGTTCGTGTCGGATCCTTTATAGTGTATGTTGTAAGAAAGAAAGCGGCAGAAAGGTGGAGTACATATTTAGGACTGGAGGAGGCCATCCATTATCGGTAGGAGAGGAGGACATAGCAATGGACACAATAGAACTTTTGAACCTGACGTGCCTTCCCGAACTTCAATAGACAAGAGAACAGTTTATTATTTGAAAAGAATTTGAAAATTCTTTCAACCCCATTACTAATGATGTGAATATCAGTGTCTCCAATTAACAAGAAGAAATAGAATATACAATTCCCTTGTAATAATTATCTCACACACGTAGGCCTACCTTAGGCCTATAGCTATAGCATCAAGGTACGGTACCTAAAATACATTGTATAGCATTGGAATCATACACATGTTCCCACAACCAATAAAGTCGCACCTCTATTAAGAAGAAAGTATTCTTCTTAATAAATGTATTACCTCTATTATTAGAAGAAGGTACTTCTATAACGTTTTCTACCTTGTGATTTCAATATTCACTACTATTACCTACATAAAAAATCTTTCGTTTTCCGTTCAAGAATTTTCTCCAATTCTTTTCTGCGCTTCTTGGAAATGAATTTTACGGCAGGTTCTAAGGCGGTATTATTTTTCTTCTTTTCTTTCTTGCTTCTAGGAAGCAGAGCAAGATCATAGGAATCATCGTAGCTGTTAGTTCCTTCTTCACCAAAATCAATTTCTAGTTTTTTCAACTTAATACCTTAATACCTTCAGCTTCATCCATTACCCACAATTGTGGGATCGATGGCGTCAAAAATCTGGTGTTGCGCACTCACACAACTTAAATTGCAGTTATGAAAATTGATCAACTGACGCTAGTGTTCCCGCGCATCTCTAGTCTACTATTCAAAGATCTAAGCCAGCTGGTGACAGGACAATAACGCTGCAGACACACGAAGTCTGCTATCTCTTCATAGTGAATGATTTAATAGAATCAACAGTTGCCAATAGTTTGCAATTTAATAATCTTATTTTATCGAACTTCGAGCTTATTTTCAATTTAAGGTGAAAATGTTACTTACTGAACATTAATTGTAGAGATTTTTATGCTCAATCTTTTCCACTTGAAATTTTTGTCTAATTTGTATCTGAAGCCTGATAATTGGAAATCTAAAATCAAACTTTGCATAGATGGTGCAGTGCTCCTGAAATTTTTACAAATATGGGACTTGTGGCAGTTGATAGAGCTTATCAATGACTTTTCTAGGTATGAATTTGATCAAAATCGTTGGAGCCGTTTTCAAGAAAATCGCGAAAAATCCTGTTTTTATAGTGTAAGGACCTTAAGTTCCAAATTTCAAGTCATTCCGTTGGGAGATGAGATATCATGTACACACACACACACACACACACACACACACACACACACACACACACACACACACCACACACACATACACACACACACACACACACACCACACACACACACACACACACACATACAAACCAATACCCAAAAACGACTTTTTGGACTCAGGGGACCTTGAAACGTATATAGAAATTTAAAAATTGTGGTACCTACTTTAATTTTTTTCGGAAAGCAATACTTTCCTTACCTATGGTAATAGGGCAAGGAAAGGAAAATGGAATAAATCAAATTCCTTCAAATCATTATTCCATTCTTCTAATCGCAATAGGATCAATGTCATAAAACTTGTTGAAGAGATATTTATCAAGTATAATTGTGGATTTAAGTGAAATTTTCAATATTTTTGGCAATTGTGAAGGCAGATTCGTTGTTTGGATTTGTATTTTGAAATTAATTAATCTCATAAATTCAAAATTGTAATATATACATTTTTTTACTCAAAATAGTGTATGAATTAAGTTATCATTTTTACATAACCTCGAGACTGTGTAAGGTATTCCAAATTGAGGTTTAGAGCAGTTTTGGGCGAATGCCTGTTGTTTTTACCTAGATTGTATTTGTATATGAATGGATAAATAAATAAATAATTTTTCACTTTTTAGCATATACTAGTCTATTGTAATAATGCCACAAACTTATCATATCTTATTGTGATAAATAATATTGAATATGATGAATTTATTATATTGAAAATTATGTTGGTTGTTTAAAGTTGTTTTTTGCATTTTCTGATGCTATTGTGTTCGACATGAGTGAAAAAAGTAATATGGCTTTGGATATTTCCAAAGCTTCAAAATGACATCTGGTTGGAGGCTGTAAGTCCATATTTTTCGCCACACTGCACAGAAAGCAGCTGTTTTCCAGTCCCTACGTAGATCTGAAAGACCTTGTTTGCAGACGACGTCAGAAAAGGGTTTCTTTTCCGGTCTAGGCCAGAAAGTTGTCTCTTTCCAGCCGCTTATGGCTGGAAACAACGCGCTAATTATTATTAATAAGTCATCCGCTAGATCGGGCGAGTGTCCACTTTCATAATAAGCTGAAGTCGCCATGATTTTAGTTCCAGTTTCGAATCAACTAATTCGCTTCGCAACCAGTTTTATTCAATTATTTATTGTTGATTAGTGCATTCCGAATTTTCAAAAATGCTTGAAGATGACTGTGGTATTCCAAGTAAAATTTTAAAAGAATCTGAAATCCTGACTGCAAATCTTCTACCACTAAAATCAAGAGATAGGTACGATAGCTTAACGAGTATTCTTTATTTTGTATTCTTTATTTATTTTGTCAGCATACCTGTAGTGTGGCGAAAAATATCGTTCGCACCACGGGCAAAAATGTTTTTCCAGCTCTCAATCTTTTCTAGTCCTCGGCCTACGGCCTCGGACTTGAAAACCGATTTCGAGCTGGAAAAATCTCATTTTCTGCTCTAGGTGCGAAATATACTATTACGGCTGGAGCGTCATCGGAAAAAGAGTGAAAAGTACTGTTTGCAGCGGAAAACACGCTTTTCCACCAAATGCCAATCCCAACAATTAGAAAACTCATGACTCCTTGAAGGTACAGACTTGGGAATGATATCAATCTCTTTATAATAAAGACGTGTAGAAAGAGATTATCCATGATGGCAATCTCAAAAATTTTTGTCATAATGAAAAACACAAGATGGCGGCAAAAATATGTAGAAATAGAAAGAAACATAAAAATCTTAGTACCCTTTTTTGAAATATTTAATCACAACATGTTTCGGACATTGATGCCATTTTCAAGTGATATGAAATAAATACTGCTAGAAAATTCTTATTTTGATTATATGTTAGTGTATTCATATGATTTTATGAACTAATACTATAAATTGTGGATTTAAATTCGCATGGTTCTATCAAAAATGGAGCTATTGGTGTCTAATTGGATTAAGTTTATTATTTTATCTCTGCTTAATTTTGCCGCTTCATAAATATGAAATTCTTCTTTAACATTCAGTTTTCCACTATTATTACCATAATTTAGTATTTTCATATTGGAATTTTTATCTGTAAAATTATGGCCTGAATCTATCAAGTGTTCAGCAAATGCCGACTTTAGTGTATAAAAGTAGCCCTATACAGAAAATGTATAAAAATATGTAGATTTTCAAGTAATCGTCTGTAATTCTAATAATGTCGAGGATATCGACTTCAGCCTCCAACCAGATGTCATTTCAAAGCTTTCGAAATATTCTACAACACTGAGCCAATAATGCTAGTGTTTGTCTACTGCAAATACATATACAGAGTGGAAAGTGAAATATTGTCCCCGAAAAATGTATTTTTCAAGTTTTTGAAGTTGAATAAATAATGGAAAGTGTGGTTGAAATGAGATGATTCTCTCGAACATCATTGTTTGGTTAATTCTAAACATTTTGGTGGTAGAACCAATCCGATATCTTTCACAATAACAGCGAATTATAGCAAGCGATATAAAAATTTTTCATATAATGACTGCCATCTTGTATTTTTCTATGATATAGAATATTTTCGTTGTTTCCATCATCAATATTCTTATTCGTCTTGTTGTAACGAAGAGATTGAAACCATTTGCAAGTTTTTATCTTATAGTAGTCATGAAAAAATCGATTTTATAGTTCTAGCTTGTTACCTCATGCATATGGAAAAACGCACCAGAAATCATGCAGGGTTTTCTTTGAAGGGCGCTGGAGAACTCATTTTTTGACGTACAGCGCATGAAGATATATCGTTCCAAAGATGAAAAAACGCTCTAAATTTCATAGATTTGAAATTTCTCTGTATCTCTTGCACCAAAAAAGTCATAATTGATATGAAATTTCAACAAATTTAGAAAAAAAGTTTTTTGTGCTTTTGAAGGTTATAACTAAAAAAATACTTTTTTCTATTAGAAAAAACGACTAGCAGTCAGATATTTTACAATAAATGAATTAATCACTCACTGTGACAACGAGATCTTTCGGAAGGTCCGCCATCTTCTTGGTTGTACTCATAGACAAATAGAAGGATAGGATGGCAATTTTTAGTGTGCTGTTGGTGTCTATTGGATTAGTGTTTGTTGTTTAGCACAACGTTTTTTCTAATAGTAAAAAGTGATTTAATAATAAGCAGTTCGTGATGGAAAACAACATTGAAGAATTCTAAAAAATATGCGTTTTAAAGGAAAACTTTATTGATAAAAAGTTGTAGAGGAAGATTTTTAGAATATTTTCTTCTAGAAAAACGGTTTGATATCTTGAATGGTTATTGAAATACAAGCGATATAGCAAAACCCTGAAAATTTTGGCGATCATATTCTTTCCGAGGTGTTTGCCTGTGATTTCGACTTATCATCATCACGATTCTTACTATGCTAGACCTAACGAAGAAATTGAGACATCTTCCACGGCTGTTACTCAAAAATGATCACGGAGTGCCTTATTCATGACATTTGCGCCCGGACTAATAATCATTTTTTCAATTGGCTGTAGCTTTTAAACGGTATTGAAATAAGAAAATCTATTCATGGGAGCGAAAAGAGGAAAAAATTGTCAACAACCTTGACTACTTATTTTGAATTTTCTATCAGAAGTGTTTCACAATTTACGAAGCTATGAATATGCGAGACTGTGAAAATGATTAACATATCACAAATTTCTCACATATTCAAAATTTCGTAAATTGTGAAACACTTTAAATAAAGAATTCAAAAAGTGGTCTAGGTTGTAGAGAATTTTCTCCTCTTTTCGCTCTCATGAATAGTTTTCTGATTCCAATACCGTTCAAAAGTTACAGCCAATTGAAAAAAAATATTATTTTCATTTTCTCATTTTTTCTGTGATTCTACTGTTATTCAAGAGTCTCTAAAAAAGTAATATACATGATAGAAACTTGCAATTGGTCTCGAATGAAATATAATTACATGCTCTATAACATGCTGATCAGAATTAATTATTCTTTAACATGATGTGTGGTTTTTCATCTATACTAGAAAAATATCCAAGTTATATAGGGTAGAAGTGGTAGGTTTGCGTAATTTTGAAAACCCCTTAAAAATACTCCTTTTTTGAAAACTCAAGCTCCGGAACCAAAAATGGTAGAATCCTGCGCGACCACTCAAATTATTGGAAATAATTCTATTATCTTTAATTTTGTAGAGAATGATTTTTCTCCAAAAAATCGAAGTTTTCGAGATTAAATGAGAAAATTAAAAAGAGTCCGAAATTTTCGGGGTTTTTGAGGGTGAAGCCGCCCTCTGGCGTGTCAGCCAATTTCAGATTCGAATTCAGCAACCCAAAATACATTTAGATCAGACGAGAAAAGTTCTTTCAGGGCTGTTTCTTGAAAAACGACCATTTGCATGTCTGGATTAAGTTGTCGCCGACAACTAAGCTCCTTCGTTCTATGTAGTAGAGGATTTACTGTCGGGGAGACTAGTTGACGGCAATGGTATATTTTGCCAGGGTATTTACTGACGCCTGTTATCAGAATAGCGAGGAGACTAGTTGTCGGGGAGACAGGTTGGCGGCAACCTGGCTTCCGAAGCTCATAAACCGGCCCTTGCCATCCATATAGGCTAGGTTAGGAGTCCTAACTTGGGACCGATACTGGTATAAATAATATTGAAAGATTGTTTCCATTGGAATGAGCTTATTATAAATAAAATTTCTATTTTTTATATATTATTTTAAAAAGAAATTGGATTAGAATACCTACCAAATAACTTAATTTCTGTTGTTTTGAAGTTCAGATTGGTGTATCAAAACTTTTTGAATTAGCCGCCATTTCAGATTTGTATGAAAATAAAAATCTAATCTCAGTTATGAAAGCAAAGTTTCGAATCAAAATAACTAGTAGTTCTGTGAACAGTAGACCTCACGCAGTATTCTCATCCACAAGTACCAGATGTCAACTGTTTTAAATGCTAACAAACTCAGTTCACGTTTGAATTTGTATTTCATATTATGATACTAGCCGTCAGGCACGATTCGCTCACCATATCCGTCTAGCCAGGGGGCTCCGCCCCCTGGACCCCCGACTGGATCGACCAAAAAAGCAAAAATGAGATCAGCGGGCTCGCTTCGCTCGCCTGCATGTAGACCTCAGCGGAACCTCTGTACCGAATTTGAACATATTATGTCAATTTGATCTCGAAAAACACCTGTTACTATATCGGCGATTCTTTGGCGAACAAAATTTTTCCACCTCAGCTAAACCAGTGTACTGAATTTTTTTAAATATATTTCCATCAATTATTGAAAAAGGTGAGGAAACGCAGAAAAGCTGAGAAAACGCTAATTTTGGTTAACTGGATAAATTGGTATATTTAGGAGGTCTTGGATAAATGCATTTCAATCTTCAACTTGGTGCCAACCTAACAAAGTCAACTCAACTTAATGCCAATCTGACAAAATTTTTAATTTAGTTACCAGAACAACTTTTTCGAAGAGGTACTCTCTCTAGATTATAGTTCTATATTAACATAATGGTAGGGACATTTCAATAATAATTTTAAGATATTGGAATAGGAAGAATATACATGCTAAAAGAACTTTAAACCCTTAAAAACCACCCTTAGAGTTAAAATATCGCCAAATATTTCTTGGTGCGCCTCTAAAGGGCCAACTGAACATACCTACCAAATTTGAACATTTTTGGTCTGGTAGATTTTTAGTTCTGCGAGTGAGTGAGTGAGTCAGTCAGTCATCCAGTTCCGTGATGATCTTTCTATCTGATGAAAATTAATTTTTTAGAATCAAAAATATTATAATTTCTCCAGCATTATTTAGTTCATTTGTTTATTTTTATTCACCCATTATATTAGTTTTTTCGAATGTGAGAATATTGATACTGATGGGCACGCATAATAATACCATGACTGCAAAACAAAATATTGAAACCAAAGACCTTAAAGCTGCGATTAGACCAAATTTATTTAAAAAATGTTAATAACTTAATCCTTCTGGATTATATTAGATTGAACATAACTTATCATACACATGATGAACATATAATTATGTGTTTGTCAACTTCCGTTCAATCTAATAGAATCTATAAGGATTAAGTTATAACCATTTTGTTAATAACTCTGGTGTAAACCCAGCTTAAAGATGCATACCTCTTCAAGGTCTTTGATTGAAACTATAGACCTTATACAAATACAGTTATAGACTGGCTTCTCCACACATCTGTGTAATCACTTGTCAGCTGATTTATGATGAATAATAATCTATAGTCTGATTTTTACTCTAATATTGGCGTATGAAGCAGGCTCCTTTTTCCTTTTATATTATCTTTGAAATGCAAAGTTTCCAAAAACCTTGTATATACGTCGAGGCGCAATTTAAAAAGGAACATACCTGTCAAATTTCATAAAAATCTATTACCGCGTTTCGCCGTAAATGCGCAACATATAAACATTTAAACATTAAGAAAAATGCCAAACCGTCGACTTGAATCTTAGACCTCACTTCGTGTGGTCAATCATGAAATAATATATTTTATCGATGTATTTGATCAATAAACTTATGACATGTAATTGATTACTTCAAGGAAATCAAAACTAATATTAGATAAAATTTAATGGGATGAATTGAATAACAGCTGTTCACACACAGTAGAAAAATGGAGTCTATTTTAAGAGACTTGGCAACGTTTGTTCTCCTATCTTTCTTTACTGCCATCATAACGTTGATTATCTATAATTATAATACTATTTACAATATAAGCATATTATGCTGACGCAAGTAGTATGGAATGTAATGATGGGGGTACAATGATGGACGCAAACCGTGGCAAGTAGTATGGAATGTAATGATGAACGCAAACCGTGGCATGCGGGTGAGGCTGTTTCAGCACAAATTTGTGCGACCGTAGGTACCGGTCTTAATATCAGGCGCCCTCGTTTTGATTTTTAGCTTTGTTTTCCTTTTTTGAGAGTGAAATGAGCCATCTGCCATCTTGCGAGTTGCGATTTTGCTCTATCCTATTTCAATAATAAATAACAGTAATTTTTACTTCAATACTCTTCGATATTTTATAATGAAATTGTCTTTTTATTTTGTTAAAATCATTTGGATTGTGAAACTTCCAATCGTATCTTAGAATTGTTGTGGTCGGTTCATTTCCAGATCGATTTATAGGATTTTTCAGTGCTTCTTCAGTGGGCGTTGAGTAGAGATAAAATGGCACTCCGTCAATCAATTATTTGTCATAGGAACTGATTTATATTTTTTAAAATTTTATTTCAAGAAATAATAACTGTCCAATAACTTGTGTTGCTGGTAAGTTTGCATGGCGTTAATCATTGATGGGTCAAGGATTTGAACTATTTAGACTAGGCCTACCATGTTATAGATTCATTTGCGTAGCCTACTTTAATAGGCTACTGGTCACAATTTTTGTTTTATTATTGTTAATCCACTTGTAACTCTTGCATTTCAGATTATTTCAAGTATTATCAGATCTGAAGTTTTAGCTTATTACTATAAAATAGTAATACAATAAACTGTGTGGTATTTATAAAAATCGGACGCAGTAGGCCCAAAGGAATTTTTTAAGAAATGCTCATTCTATCTTTTATATTTCTTATAATTCTTCGTGTTTCGATTACCCGATAATATTTTGTCCGAATGAGATCAACAATAATTCATTTTGGTATTTTTAATTATGTTAATAAAAATAAGTTAAATTAACTTTTTCCCTCATCAAGGCTATATTCATGTTTATAAGAAAATTTTCTAATGTCAGGTTCAGTTCCCAGTGTAGGTACGGTGTCTATTTATTATTCACAGTGCATCAAAATATTAAATCACACATCGGTTCTTCAGAACCTAACGTTTTGAATGTGAAAGGGTAGGTTAGGGAGGTTAGGTTTTTGCCTTTAATTTGTTATATTCTGATATTATTTAAAATACAGTGTACAGTTATCATCTTATAATAATGCTTCATCGATATTTGAATATTGATAATACACGTAGGCCTACCAGATACGGAACTGTTTCCCTCAAGACATTAATTTATTTTGATGGTCAATCCATGTGATCATGGCCAATTCGCTTGCCAAGCGGCTCTCTATGCAGAGTGAAGGCAAGCGCTGGCAAAGTAGATATCCACACTCTTGCGCTCGTCGTCATTTCTACAAACTTGGCAAAAATGTGGAAGCTCATAATATGGAATAGGCCTATGCTTTTCTTCAAAGAAAAATAAGTCTTATTAATCTTAGTCTATTGACTAAATTACCAAAATTTATTAGTATCAAGCGTAATATTTCTCATAGCCATGCTCCATGCTGTATGTGTAGCCTAATACTACCCCCACTATTACTACAAGTGCAGACTAAGGGTCAATCGCTACAAAGCGTTTTTCAGTCCAATTGGCTAATTGGGTTGGCGTTGAGGAATCAGCCAATGACTTGGCCCTGAAGGTGCCATTCCTTAGCGATGGCCGTAGCCGCTTGGTTAGAGCCGCCGCCGCCGCGGCTAAAACCTGTAAATTTATTAGGTTTGAAAATTTATTGGATTTTCAAGTTGTATGAATGCTATAACGGCAGATGAATTAGAAGTGTTGCCACAAACTTTTATTGCTTTTACGATTCATATCTAATTAAATTAAATCTAAATAACTAACTTAAATCGAATGAGTTTATAGGTTCTATGAGTCGTTAGGTATTACACTTTAAAGGCGAGACCATATTAAGCGTTTTTCAGGCGTTTTCAGACAGCATTGCAGAAAGCTCTCCTATTACCTTGTAATGTAACAATTCATAATATAATAACAATTTATATTGGGGGAATCGCTTTGCTTGCAAAAGATCCCACTCTATAACTCATGAGAAAGGAACTACAATTTAAAAACAAATCAGATAATATTTTGGAGAACTAAATAATCTGTTTAATTTGAATTGAAACTCAAATGAAACTGTAAACTTGAATAAAATATTAAGGAGAATTTTAAAACAACAGTAATAATAGAATAATTACAAGATTTCCCTTTAATCTATGATTAATATAATAATAGTAACTCACTGAACCAGTCCTGGAGAATGGTGTCTCGAAACAGAGGGGTAGAGCCGGGCACGATTATCTGCTGTAGATAGTTCCAGGTCCCGTCCTCGTAACCGAATGCCAAGAGGCATACATTTTTCAGTCCAATTCTACTTGTCATGAATTTTCACCGTCGTGAACACTTTTAATTTTAAAACGATGGGTATTCTCGGACTGTGAAAATGCATGTAAATAATCAGCTACATTACAACCTGATTGGGATCTGAAAAATCGCCTTATAAACGCTTAATAATCAAGCTTAATATGGTTGAAATTGAGTAAGTCTGGTCCTGCTCTTATTGCTAGTTAATTATTTCAATTAGTTGGCTTAAAACCAATAATTAATGTTTGGTTCATTATAAATTGGTTTTTAAATTTTTTTTCTTTTTTAATTCACTCACATCAAACTTAATTTGATTCAAGCTTCAAAGCTTGAGATGAGTGAAGGTGCAATTCCTTAGCGACGTCTACAGATGCGTTGTTAGAGTCGCCGCGGCTAGAGCACATAACCTATATTCTATAAGCCTTTTAATAATATATGAATTGTAAAAGCAATATAGTAGTTAACACTTCTGCCGCCATAACGTTCATACAACATAAAAATTGAAATGAATTATTAAATCTAATTAATTTATAGCTTATGTGCTCCAGCCGCGGCGGCTCTAGACGCGTGTCTTGAGACTCTCATCTTTAGATGAACGTTAAACATTTTAAAAGATTAATTGTTGAAGCTAACCTTCTTGATTCATGTTTGTAAAGTAGAACTTTGTAAATTGGTATTCAAGTCAACTGAACTATCATAGGCCTAAGGTAGTGATCGCAGTGGATGCCTATGTGCAAGTGCACGCTTGGTTATGCATGATCAAGCGTGCACATTAGAAACAAGATCTAGAAACATTGGCACTGAAAGCATGCACTTGCTGGCTGCGCTCAGTGAGAAAATACATGCAATTCATAATGTGTTTCAATGGTACTTTCCAGATTTTGTTTTTCGTCTTGCACATCTATATGCATTCTATGTAATCACACTATAAGTTACATTATATTGCTTCTTACTTGCTTCTAAAATATTGTAGTATATTACTCGAGACTTCACAGTAGTCTTATTTTTTATTGTAGTATCTAGCAAAGTTCAATAATATACATTATTATGTGCCGTGTACTCAAAAATCTAATGTGTTTTTAGGACCAGTAGAGATTGTAGAAGTTGAGTTGCGTGGAACTTTGAAAACAAGTGGATATCGTCTCATCAAACACAGTACCACTCAATGACATGGTGCCTTTGGAGACCTTTGATAAAAACCGTATTTTTCTGTTTTACTTTGAGGTTTGATTTGATTTCAGATAGACACCCTTCCTAGGCTCACTTGCTTTGCTGCCAGCACTGGAAATCGGCTAAATCTCTAGATTTCCCCTGCAATTCTTGGATTAAGGTGTTTACCAGAAGGTAGGTTATGACAAGAAGTTGACAGGTATTGGAAATATTACTGTTGCTGTGGCTATCATCATGTAGTTTGAGTTTATAATGGGAATTTTTGCTATTTTTCATCATGTAAATGGGTCTTAGAATTTTAACCTTTTAAAGCCGACATTGTAGTCTCAAACTAAATCTTTTCAACTGTTGGATCAAATCAAACAATGCATTTAATTATTTTAATGGAACAGTTTGTATTAAAAACATCTGGTGTTCCGACTTAGTTTAAACTTAAACTGTGCAAACGGTTATTTGATTCCAGGCCTACAAATTATAGTTCAAGGCTTATATATTAAAATTGTTCAGAATACTCTTTCCTGTTTTTAATTTCAAATTAATTGCTCAATTACAGAATGCTCTTGAATCTCAAAGTAATATAGTATAGTAAAAAGGCTCCCATACACTAGATATTCTATCTATTATGTTTAGCTCGTAGCTCTAGTCAGTATGTAGGACAACTCTAGTATGTGGGACACTTTTTCCTATCTATATCTAAGGACTTTTAAATCATAGCCAATTTAGGAAGTCTCCGAGGTAGATTTAAATGTTTAAATAAAACTTCTAGCAGTAGGCCTGTAGGCTACAAGCAAAACAATCAAATTCTCATATTTTCTATCTTCTTTTTATTGAAAATTGTATTATGTTGGAAATTATTGTATAGTGTGGAGGAGGCAAAATGGGCTTTTTACCTGTTGTCTCCATGAATAAATATTCATTTCAAGAATTTTTGAGGTCATGTCGACTTGAATCTTTACACTTGAAAAATAATGAATTAATCTACAAAGAAATATTTCTTCTTGCCTCTGGGCGTTGAGCGATTCTGTTAAAACCGACAAAGACTTTTATTATTGTAGATACTGATATGTTTGTTCCATATTACAACAGCTCTACATATTACATTTATTTTCATCCTATTGTGTGTTTAAAAAGTGAAAAATTGAAAGCAAATCTATAAATCGAAAATACTGGTGCATTTAAACAAAGGCCCGAGGTGCTTTTATTTAAAGACTGAAGACTGTAGTGAATCATGAATCTAGGCACCATGATAACGGATTGATAACGGAAGCTTCGTGGGTGAAAGACAGTTTGTTGTATTTTTTCAGTTACATTTTCCAGTGTTAAGAAATGAACTTTGAAACAATGAAATGTTTTGAAAGCGTAAATTATCGAAAAGGACTTGCTACAGGACTTCATCCAAACCGTGAAAAGATTACATTATGGCGATATGAGTGAAAATTGATGATTGTTGAACAAACTACTGTATTGCTCGAATTTTATTCCAGATTCAGTTGTGTGTGTGTGTTTGCCGGGCAGCCTGATTAAATCCTTGTCCTCCAATTTTCCAAGTTGTCCAAATTTGGTTGAAGATCTTCGAAAACCTTGAGGTAGGTTCTTTTTCCGTTGGAAAACTTCAACATGTGCTCTGCTTGATTTTCCGCTCCAGTGTCTAATTCAATTTTTTTCAGTATTGTCACCCAGGTTTTGAATCGGGATACTAGGCTCAGTATGACGTTATTGTCATTCAACGTTATGATAATAGTTGACCATTCTCTTCCAGTTTCATCGTAACTTTTTGTATCTATTTGTGTTATGCCATGTACATCATCTTATGGAGTCTACGTTATGTGTTGTCCTAAGCCAAGTCTTAACGTGATCTACCCTAATAATCCAGTCAATATAGACATGAAAAAAGGGGTGTGCTTGCAATTTATATTGTAGTTCTGGATTTTTAATATATTATTTGGGTACATGAGAGAAGTCCAGAACCAAACTCTTCATGCAAAAATTCCTTGTGCTATATACAGGGAGGCCCAAAGTCCTCGTATTCTCGGTTCATTTTCCAGTTTTCAAATATTTCCGCCAAATCCAGTGATCGGACAGAAAAATTTTGCCCTTGCCTTTTTTCAAGATTATAAAATTCTGAATGAAATAAGATCATTCGAAACTCTCTATCTCCAATGAGTACTGAGTTATGATTTTTCAAAAATGAGTGAAATTTTAAGAAAAAAATCTATTTTGATGATATATAGTATTTGATCAACAATATATCCCGATTATTACAATATAGATATACAATTCGAAATCCCTCTGAGCTTAATTTTGTGCTCTACAATCTCAGACTAGGTAGATCGCTCTATCTCATACAGATTTTCCAGGTACACCTGACAACAATGCTCCTTGTATTTTGAAAAACACCTAATTTTCAGTTTCAACCATCATCACCATCTATATTGTCCTCACAGTTATATTTTGTACAATGAGATATATATAAGCTCATGAGATTGTTCTATGAGAATCACCCGTTAGATGCACTCCATTTCAGTATTTCTTAGTGGAGAGGCGCGCTTAAGGACACCTCAAGAATCAAAATTTCAAACACTTATAACTTTTGACATAATGATCGGATCTCATCGTACTACACTTCATTCTTCTTGTCTCATCAAGGCGGTTCAAAATCATACTTCACAAGTCAAATTCGGTTGAAAAATGAAAATTTTATTGTTGAGTGTACTTGATTGTACTTGTACTTGTGCCATGATTTTGAACCGCCTTGATGAGCCAAGAAGAATTAAGTTTAGTACGATGATATCCGATCATTGTATCAAAAGTTATAAATGTTTGAATTTTTTATCCTCGAGGTGTCCTTAAGCGCGTCTCTCCACTGAGAAATACTGGAATGAAGGTGCATCTAACGGGTTATTCTCATAGAACATAATCTCATGAACTTATATCATTGTGCAAAATATCACTAAGGACAATATAGATGGTGATGATTGTTGAAGCTAAAAATTAGGTGTTTTCCACAATACAAGGAGCATTGTTGTCAGGTGTACCTGGAAATCTATATGAGATAGAGCGCTCTACCTAGTCTCAGATTGTAGAGCACAAAATTACGCGTAGAGGCATTTTGAATTCCACATATATATTGTAACAATCGGGATATATTGTTGATCAAATACTAAATATCAAAATTGATTTTTTTCTTAAAATTTCACTCATTTTTGAAAAGTCATAACTCAAAACTAATTGGAGATAGAGAGTTCCGAATGATCTCATTTTATTCAGAATTTTATAATCCTGAAAAAAGGCGAGAGCAAATTTTTCTGTCCGATTACTGGATTTGGTGGAAATATTTGAAAACTGGAAAATGAACCGAAAATACGAGGATTTTGGGCTACCCTAAATATAGCACAAGGAAATTTTGCATGAAGAGTTTGGTTCTGGACTTCTCTCATGTATCCAAATAATATATTAAAAATTCAGAACTACAATATAAATTGCAAGCACCAATGTATAAGTGACTGCACTATAACTCTCTTAGATCTGTTAAGAGATTAAAATAAAAAGGTTGTATGTTAACCATAAATAATGTTTTTCAGTCGTTATACAGTCGACTCACAAATGCTTATCTGTAAATTTTTCACTGTTGATACAAGAAGTAAAGTAAGATGTCAGGTTTGGATTGTGTTTAACACTTGAAATGCTGTTAATAATTCAATTGAATTCACTTTCGTAAGGCGACTCTCAAACTCAATGTATTAAATTTTCTATAAAAAAACGTAAATCATTGTTTTACTATCCACTAACTCTTACGACTTGAAAAATAATGCCATTTTCAAAAACTTTGGGGCGTTCACATAGAGTGGTGAATGGCCTTAATATTTGGGAGAATATAGATATTCACAAATGCATGTATATCCTTCTAAGACCGCTGGAACTCTGAACTCTTGACCGCTCTCTTTATCAGGCATGAAAAAATTAATTAAATTACAAACTTGAGATACTGAATTCGACAAAATTGTTAGAAACTCTATAGTTCAAAATTATCCAAAATATTCATATCTGAATTAAAACCATCTATTAAGAGTACTGAATTAGTCTATCATCAATAAATTTCAATTAGTCTAATGTGAGGATTATTATCTCTACCATCCTTTCCGATTTCCTTTTAAAAAAATACTAAAATTTCCCCTTGAAAAAGTAAATTTACTCTTAAGCAGTGAACTTTTATTCTCATCATCTTAAGAAATGCTTCTCAATTTGTAACCAAGCAAGAAACTACTTTGAAAAATTGAAAAACTTCAAACCTTGCCGAAATTTTAATTGTTTTCTCATTCATGAGATGTTATTTTCTATTTATGAAGTGAAAGTAGTCATTGTAGGCCTAAAAGTGATAGTTTGGACATAGCAAGTAGCTTGAAGCAAAAAACTTGGACAAAACTACTTGCCTTCCAACTGACCTTGTTTAAACCAACCAATATGACTGATTAAAATCTTAGATTTCTAATCTGATCTCAAATATTTTCTTTGTCTAACTAATCTTTCCTCTTACCGGTGACTGTTAATCAGTCCCAAAATGACTCATCAAAAATAATTTGAAACCGCATTCGAATTCATAAGATATTTGATAAACTAAAAGTATGCATTTTATCTTTTCTACGGTTAGAAATAATCATCAGCATTACAGCATATCATTCACAACTTCTCATCATGTTTTACCTTTCATAAGAAAATTCACTTTTGTAGGCTTCCATTCCACTTTTTTCATAAAATACCATTTTCAGGGTTTTTATAAAATTTCAGGAAAAATAAGTTGAAATTTTGCTGCTTATAACTTTTTTCAACTTATAGATTTCATTGATGGAATCCTTATTATATTTATTTTTCAATCAATTCTTTTAGGGATTCTTAATTAATATTTGTAATTAATTGATTACATTTAATTGTAAAATTGTGATATTCATCAATTTCTTGAGTCATTAGGGGGTTTCTTTATGGAAAAAAACAAGTCAAGTCAAAAAAGCCAAGAAGCACGAAACTGCAATCCAATTCAAATCTCAACTGAAATTTCAAATCTCAACTTCAATTGAACTGAAAACTCAATTCAATTCTCATAATATTATAACTGATAAAAATTACGACACTTTTTCAACATTCATATCGTTAGCGATGAATATCTACCAGCTACCTGTCTTCTTTGGTTGAAATAATATCCTAGTGAAATTTAACTGGGGTGTATCCATTGGTGGCAATGATTTTATATTATCGAACGAAAATTCAAATTGAATGCTGTATGCTTACACCAAACTGACAATCTCTGGATAGCAGCGCTTATTTTATACGAAATCATAGCAGCCAGCCAGTCTACCGATGGAAATTAATCTAGCTATTAATCCTGTTGTCAATATTTGCAGTAGCAGATATCTTTGGGGTGATTAACAGCATTTCATTTGGATTTTCGTTTAATAATAATTATTCATCAATTAGCATTTGAATAAAAATGTAATTTCTCATTAATTTTCATCTGTAGACTGGTTGGCTGCTATAGCTTCGTATAAAATGAGCGCTGCTATCCAGAGATTGTCAAGTTTGGTGTAAGGGTAACCATTTCTGACTAGCAATCAGGGGTACCGGGCTGATAGTTTTTGGGTAGTAGCTCTCATCGAATTTGCATCTAGCTGTTAACCCTGTTGTCAATAATATTTGCAGTACCATAAGTCTTCGGGGTGATTTAAAGCATTCAAATTGAATTTTCGTGTAATAATAATTACTCATTAATTAGCATTTGATTATATGCAATTTCTCATTGATTTCAATCTGTAGTCAATAATTTTTTTCCAACCAACCAGTTCTGGTAATTAATTAGTTGATTAATAATTATTCATTGTCTGATATAATATAGTGGTAGATATTCATATAAAATAAAACCTCTTGTAACTGTTACAACAATTTATTTCAAGTCTACTGGATATTGATAATGGTGTAACAACCGAAACTGATGCCTTACTCTTTCAATAAATAAGTGATTGTGGCAATTGTAAAACATTCCTTCAAATTTTGTTGATTAATACAAATTTATTGATATTGAAAGTTCACTTGAGATTGGAAAATATTTAACAACCAAATTAATCTAGTTCGTTATTTTATCAAACACATGTTTGTAAAAATTTCAAGTATTTTCATTCTTGAAAAGAATATTTTACCGTTGAACAGTCTTCTAATGACTGAGTATCATTGTAATTGGATATGAAACATACTCTAATGACTCATTATCATTGCACTCGACTTTATCATGAAAATAGCCTTCAATGACTCATGATTGTGCTTGGCTATGAAACGGGCCTCTAATGATTCAAGGTGTTATCGTGTTATGCATGCTGCAAAGTTGTCACAGGTTTTGAAATAGTTGTGATTCTCTTCAATGTCGACCGACTTGATTATCGACAACTGGTGATTATCAACAAGGAAATGAGTGAACATCATGTTGCAAAAGACCGTGCTCTTGTAGGCCTACTACTCTTGTTAATCTAGGTAGAAACATTGACAGTGTAGCATCTTGTATTGGAAACAACTGACGTGTTTTTTCTGATTATTGTTTTGTAATAAAGAAAGCCACACGCCGAGGCGACAGGACAATGATGAACAACTACTATGATAGAGGAGGAGGCGGAGGCGGCGGAGGATACGATGGAGATCGTTCACGGGACAGGATGATGAGAGGAGGAAGAGGAGGAGGAGGAGGAGGGTACGAGGACAACCGATCAAGAGACAGGATGATGAGAGGAGGACCAGCAGATCGAGACATGTGGCAAAGAGCGGTTGACGACTTCATAGACGATCGACGCCGCGACAGAGACAGGAGTCCGCTGAGAGAGAGGGGCGACTATCGAGAGAGAAGACGTGAAGGTAGGAGAGGGAGAGAGTCCCCCGACGACAGGAATAGCATGGGCAGCGGTAGGTACAACCGGGACAACTCCAATGACTCGTTCCGGGACTACAACAATGATGACTCGAATAACAGTCGGGAGTGGCATCAGAGGAAACGGTGGAGTAACAACGACGAAGACAGAAAATATTCTCGAGGGGGGGACCGTAGTAGACATGGTGGCGATGGAGATAGGGATAGGAGCAGGGATTATTCTAGGGAGAGGGAGAGGGAGAGGAGAGAGGATAGTGATAGAGGTGGACGTGACCGCTCGTCCAGTGAGGATGGCTACGATAGCTCCGACACCAGGGACTCGGACTATTCGAGAGGTCGCTTCCGGGACTTTGATAAGATGTCCTACAAAGACCAGGTCCCCAATCGAACCATAATCATCCGTGGCCTAGCCCAGCATATCACTGAAGGAGATATCAGGGAGGATACCATCAAATGTAAGCTAGTTCCCAAGGATATTAGGTTGATTAGGAGGAAACATACGGGCACTTCTAGAGGGTTTGCATTTGTTGAATTTTTGACGATTAACGAAGCGGTGTCCTGGATGGAAATGAAACAGGGCGAGTTGATGTTGAAAGATCATTACAGGGCGGTTATGCAGTATAGTTTGCAGAGAGTGGAGAACGGGCGAGAGGTTAGGATATCTGACTGGCATTGTGTTAGATGTTCGGCCCACAATTTCAAGAGGAGAGATTTCTGTTACCGGTGTAATTGTACAAGGGTAGAGGGGGAGTTGATGGAGGGTGTGGAGGAGGTATGTGCACACCCAACCAATACAGTTTTGTTGAGAGGTTTAGATGCTTTAACCACTGAGGAAAACGTGTTGAAATGTATACAAACTGTATCAACCCTCCCAATAAAAAGTGTTAGGATTGGTAGGGATCCAGTGATGAATACTTCACGAGGCGTGTGTTACATTGAGATGAATAGTGTAGTGGAGGCCGTGCATCTACACAATTCTCTTCTTTTGAGTCCTATCAAGATCGATAACAAAATTCCTGTAATCTCTTACAGCAGGTTGAATGAAGGGGGTAATGGGAGGGGGGGTGATTCATTGGCTTCGGCAGCTATTGCCGCTGCCCAGTGGAGTCACCAGAAAGACAAGGATGAGAAAGAGGATACCACTAGTGTGATTACTGTCCAGTATACTTTGGAAGATGTCCCCAAACTTGCTGATTATAGTGCGAACCTGTACGCGAAATCAGTAGCTGAGAAAACCAAGTACTTTGCTTATTATCATGATTATTACACAAAAGCTATAAAGCGCGGGGAGCAGATATCGTTGCCTTCAAGTGCTACCGTTGCAGCACAAGCGCAAAATGATACGGCACCCCATGACGCTGTATCACTAGCTGAAACACCCGCTGCTCCGGGGCCGGCAGTTGTATTAGCTCTGACCAGGTGCGCTCTATCCGACGCTCCTGATGGCTCAGGGGTGCATGTGTATCCTATCCCTGATGTTAGTACCTACCAGTACGATAAAACATCTGGCTATTACTATGATCCCTATACAACCCTGTACTACGACGCCAACTCCCAGTATTTTTACAACCAGAAGCTACAGAAGTTTCTGTATTGGGATTCGGTAAAAAGTACTTATTTGCCGGCTCCTACTGTCGGTCAGCAACTCAAAACTGAGGGGGACAAAGAGGAGGAACAAAAGAAGGCGAAAGAGAAGGAGAAACAAAGCGAGAAGGATAAGGTGAAGGTGGCGAAAAGAATCGCGAAGGATATGGAGAAGTGGGCGAAAACTCTGAATCATAAGAAAGAAATTGCTAGACAGAATTTGGTGTCGCAGCAAGCAAACTTACCGGCGACTAAAACTCAGGGAGCGGCCGATATTGGGTTTGCGGTCCTGGAGAGGAAAGATTTGGCGCCCCGCAGTAGTATGATACAGGCTGCCGAGAGAAGCCCGGCAGACAATAGTGGATTGGTGGCGGCCTATGGTCAAGGTAGCGACAGTGAAGACGATGGAGCTAATGATGCACAGGAGGATGAGAAAAAGCTGACAGACTGGTCCAAGTTGGCGTGTTTGTTGTGTAAGAGACAGTTCCCTAGCAGAGAAGTGTTGATAAAACATCAGCAGATGTCAGATTTGCACAAACAGAACATGGAATCGTGGTATAAAGCTAGAGGGTTGGACCCGACCGATGCACAGACTCGTTGCCAGCAGTACCGTGACCGTGCCAAAGAACGTAGGCAGAAATACGGTGAGCCTGACCATCCGCAACCCAACCGCCTCAAAGAGAACTACATGAAAGCTAGGCAGGCGACGATCAGCTACGAGGAACCCACCAAAATGGGGCTGGGTTCGGACAATCTAGGAAACAAACTGCTGCAAAAAATGGGTTGGCAGGAAGGTATGGGCTTGGGTAAGAAGAACCAGGGTAGGACGAGCATCATTGAGACAGAGAGACGGTCGGCGTCCGCAGGCCTCGGCACCAAGTCGGTGGGCGTTGTACCTGGGCCGGGCGAAACCTACAAGGACTGTGTCAAGAAGATGATGAAAATCAGGTATCAGGAGATTGAGGAGAATACATCGTGATGAGGAGCAAGGCATAAGATTTCAGTTTCTGGGAGATTATCGGATGAATGAAATTCGTAGAAGCTATTCGATAAAAGCTATCTGATAAACGAATTCTCTCAAATATATGAATTATGCTTTCCGATGAATACATTTATGAGAGTATTCTGGAAAATAAATACTCAAAAGAGTAATTTACATAATTTTTATCTTTGATTTTGAATAAAAAAGAATAATTATATAGTTTTGATGTTCGATAATTCATCATATATAATATTGTTTTTAAGCGAATTCTTATGATAAAAATAACTTGTCTGCAAGTTATTCAAGATAATCTATCAGAAAGAGCTGATTTCTTCTATATTATCAAACTTAGATCATTTGGAAATGTGGGAATGATTAAGTTAACTGGTGTTCAAAAGATACATCTTGAGGGTTATGAAATAATTGTACTTTTGGACATCTACCTCAAATATTGTCAATCAATTTAAAAATTGAATTATTGTGAAATACCTCTAGAACTCAGAGAAGTACGAGAATATTATATAATTATAAGACTGGAGTGTGAATGATTCTTCGAAATTTGTAATATAATGTTAAATGGTCAAGATTTTCTATTTGTTTGTTTAATGGGACGTGGGACAGATTTGTTTTATAGGACATCAAAATTATTCGAAAGAAATGAAGCATTTCTCTTGGTGATTTGATTGATGTGTCTCTTCCAAGATTGTAAAAATTTGTTAAAAAACAAACTGATTCTTCATGGGGACTATAATCTAACTATTTATGTACTTTTAGAATGGTTGTAATGTCACATTTGTAAACAATTTCAAATGCCAACTTGGTCAACTCAATCTTTAGAAATCAATATGGATGTACAAATCAGTTGTATAGGGAACTTCTGATTATTCTTTTTCAATGTCCTAATAGTAGAACAGCTCAAACTGGTACGTTTGTTTTAATACGTATATCATAAATATATACATATAGGCTTCCTACAATCATTAAAGTGTATTCCTCCCAAAGGCAATAGAGATGTTGGAATTGCAGTAGTAGTAAGTTGAGTATTCCTAGCTTCCGTGAATCTGAACAATTGAATTCAGGAATTCCTGTAGTTTTCTCTCTTTTAATTGAGATTTGATTGATTATATTTGATACAGTCTTTCTGTGCACTAAAAATATATTTGTATGATATTACAAAATTTAGTCCAGTCAATATAGATATAAAACAAGGGGTATGCTTGCAATTTATATTGTAGTTCTGACTTTTCAATATATTATTTGGATACCATGAGAAAAGTTCAGAACCAATTTCTTTATGCAACATTTCCTTGTACTAGATACAGAATGGTCCAAAAACCTAGTATATCCGGTTCATTTTCCAGTTTTCGGCTATTTCTGCCAAATCCAATAAACGGACACAGAAAATTTGCTCTAGCCTTTTTTCAGATTATAAAATTATGAATAGATTGTGATCATTTGGAACTCTCTATCTCCAATGAGTACTGAGCTATGATTTTTCAAAAATGAGTAAAATTTTAAGAAAAAATCAATTTGTTGAATTTCAGTTTTTGGTAACAATATCTTCCGATTGTTACAATTTAGATGTATAATTTAAAAACCCTCTGGGTGTAATTTTGTGCTCTACAATCTGAGATCAGGTAGAGCGCTCTATCTCATATAGATTTCCAAGTACACCTGACAACAATGATCCTTGTATTGTGAAAAAAACTAATTTTCAGCTTCAATCATCATCACCAACTACATTGTCCTCACATTGATATTTCGCACAATGTCATAAGTTCATGAGTTTATGTTCTATGAGAATCACCCGTTAGATGCACTTCATTTCAGTATTTTCTAGTGGAGAGGTACGCATAAGGACACCTCAAGGATCAAATTCTGAAATACTTAATAACTTTTGACAATGCTCAGATTTTATCGTACTATACTTCATTCTCGGCTCGTCAAGGCGGTCCAAAATCATGCATCATAAGTCAAATTCGATCGAAAAATGGAAAATTTATTGTTAAGTGTACTCAAGCCCATATTCCAATACACAAAAAATGGCATAATGGAATATGATTTACGACGCATGATTTTGGACCGCCTTGACAAGCCGAGAATGAAGTGTAATTAGGTGAAATCCGAGCATTGGATCAAAAGTTATAAGTGTTTGAAAATTTGATCCTTGAGGTGTCCTTATGCGCGCGCGCCTCTCCACTAGGAAATACTGGAATGAAGTGCATCCAACGGGTGATTCTCATAGAGCATAATCTCATGAACCTATGACATTTTGCGAAATCGTGTTTGGAAATTTTGCATGAATAAATTGGTTCTGGACTTCTCTCATGTATCCAAATAATACATTAAAAAATCAGAACTACAATATAAGTTGCAAGCACCAATGTATATAGTGACTGGACTAATTATTGATCTCTATAATATTTTTCTAGTCGATTATGTCTATATTTCATGCTCTTGACGCATGATATTAAATTTATTTTATTTTACATTTATACTTTGATATAGCCTTTCATGAATTGGCGCAGAAAATACTTGACTTTGCCATATTCAATGTTCAACAGTAATAATAAATAGTTATTTACTGTATATAAATAATAATAAAAAATCTGAGAACTACACCATTTGATGGTACCTATTGATAAATAATTGATATACTGTATCTACGTACAATGATATTATATTCTTTAATATTCTTCGTCAGTTACCTTTTCAGTTTAGCGTTGGCTGGGAAAGTTCAACTTGATAATTTCTTAATACACTGTTAATATGTGATAAAATTATATTTCAAGGAATTGAGCTAATCGTTTGCTGTTTTATTGTTTAGAATTCTAAATTAATAGAACTCTGTTATGTATGGGTATTCTAGAAAATTGAGATCGAATTGCAAGCAATTCCAAACTGAATAAAAATACTGAACAAATTGCATTTTGGAAATGTCTTGTCATTCTAAAAATTAAATTGCTTTTGAACTCTGATAATTATCAATGATTGTTGTAGCTATATTTTGAAATTATGTTTATGTTATCATATATGAATAATTATAAGTATATTTTTATGCTATAGCTATGATGTTTGGATAATAATAATAAACTTATTTTAATGGCCATTGGAGTGGTAGCTTTTACTTAATGTTCATTTTTCTATCTCAATCTCACAATTATTGTGTAATTGTATCAACAATGATAATTATTTCGAGTAATCAATTGAGTATTTTGAACAAGTGATATGCACCTCGAATTTTAAGTGTTAGTTTTATATCACCCATGAATCAACTATTTTTCATAACTTTACAGTTGAGAATTTTCAAATTACCTAGTCAACTCAATATATCATTTCGAAGATATTAATTCCACTCTATTAAATTTAATTTTAATATTAATTGTATTAGTAATTTTTTCAAATACAATTATATTCTTCAATGGTACATTTTTTAAGATATTCTGCAAACTTTTTGAAAATTACTTTCATGTAACATACAGCAGCGATATACCAGGTGACTTGGTAATTTTACTATCAATTCTCAATATTATAATAGGCTTGAGCCGCGATCACACCAAAGTTATTAAAAAAATGTTAATAACACAATCCATATAGATTGTATTAGATTGAACGAAACTTGACAAACACATAATTATGATCATCATGTGTATGATAAGTTATGTTCAATCTAATAGAATCTATAAGGATTAAGTTATAAACATTTTGTTAATAACTTTGGTTTAAACCCAGCTTTAGTATGATATAGGCCTAATATCAGGAATGAATTAAAAGATGAAGCAATACTCTTAGTGATATTTATTAAAAAACGTCATCAGTATATTATATGATATTAGTGGACAATTATTATTGAAAAGAAAACCTACTAGTGTATTGCATTTGAATAGTGTGAATAGAAGTCTGGCAATAAACGGTTCTGTGTATGTGTGTGACTGGTTGAATAGACGTTTAAATCTGTGATACGGTAATATTGAAGTGAAAAAAATGCCAATTTGCGAACTTGTAAATAGAATTCAGTTGAAAAGGTTTTTAAAATGTAACCTGTAATTTATACACAGTCTGAAAATGATCATCCATCATTTGAATCTATCTATCTATAGTTATGAGTTTACTAGTTTGAGTTGAATTAACTGAGTTCACTAGAATGTTATAATTAACTTAGGATCGACTCTTGTTTTGTATATTTTCAAAAATAAAATAGAATTGGAAAATTTGGTTACAATGGCAATAATTTTTGAATTGAATTCTAAAGCTAGCGTTTCTAAGGTGAGATAAATTCAAACTGTCAGCATTGTTTTTATGAGAAGCGTTGCATTTGGTGTTTTAAAGAATGCTGACTGTTCAAAGTGAATTCTTGATACAACCTGAAACATTAGTTGAAAGTTTGAATTCCAATAATAATACTGTTTGTTGTGCTTCAGTATGAGAAATTTATAAAATATTTTGATGATCTATCAGCTCGATTCACAGTCCTCACTATTTATGTTATTCAACAATTCTCTATTACATGACTGAAGGAAAATTTAATGTAACTTACGTTTTAGATATGCAAATAAGATAAATTCGAATATGTATAACTTATTTAGTCTATACATATTAACTTGTATTACTTGTAACTAATTAATTCATATATTTTCGAAAAATATAATACTCTAGAAGATACCGAATACAATCTTGGTTTCTTTATGTAACAAATCATGATATTAATTTATTTTAGATTCATTTGATATCAACAATATAACTTGATATTACGTACATTGATATTAGTGCAGCAATCAAGTTGAATGAATGTAATTTGATTACATTAGTAGGGATTTCAATAAAATGTTGACCCTGATTACGGGTATTTTTAATTCATTGAAAATCTTACTGCCCGAATTAATAGTAATAGCACAATAGCGGTCGTGCTTATTAGTGTAGTAGGTACTCACTTGAATTAAATGCATTACTAGGTAGTCTACCGTATTTATTTTTAAATCGCGCCTGTAGATTGTATTTATAGTGATAGCTTGATGTAGTATTTGTAGTTTGGGTAGCTTAATTGTATTTCTTGTTGCAAATGTATGTTTTTATGGATTAGTTATATGGTAGCTTTTATCATCTCATTGTTTGGTAAATTGATTGTTTTGTTTTTTTTTACTAGTGGCTAATCATTCTAAAATTCTAATATGTGTCTTTTAATAATATTTTCCACTTTTTCACATAATCTTCTTGCAATAATAATATTCTTAATCGCGGTGTAGATATTGAATATTTTATTGAATTCGTTGATATTTTCAAATCAACTCAATAGAATCCAAGTAGGCCTAGGTATTGGATTATGTTGGGTTGTTTTTTTCTACTTGCAATGCAATCTAATTTTGATATCAATTTAAGAATAGTTTTCATTAACACAACTGTGAAAATATTCCATCATGTATAAAGTATTGAAAACTCCTACATTTTATATGGGCGGAAAGGTAATTAATCTTATCTTTATAAATTCTGTATAATTTACTGCGGGTTATCATTCTATTACTATCCATTAGTTAATGTGGGCTATAATTTTAATATTATCTCTCTACCAACTAAATGGTTCATTAGATTTCTTCCAACAGTGTGAGCAACTTCACATATTGTGTGAGTCTGATATTGAATTTGATATTGTAAATGGCTGTTGAATGTGTTGTACAGTTGTAAATAAAATTTTGTATTTAATTTGTTGATAATTGAATTTTCCCATTCGCTGTTGTGAGTAGCACTAAAAAGCAATCAACATAAAAATGCCAACACGTATTATTATTCGAGCCTTCATTCCTTCATAGCATTTAGGACCAAGCGACATGAGGCGTTTTTTCAGATGAGTCGGCCGGGCAGGATGCAGCAAGCTCTCAGATTGGCTGATTAGGTTGACGGATTAGGGAATCTGTTGATAATCAGTCAATCGGAGAGCTTTCTGCCCTGCTGACTCGTCTGAAAACGCCTTATGTGGCTCGTCCCTAACTCTTAATTCTTTGTAGTCTTTATCAAGTTCGTTGGCCAATGATATAAATTCTTATCATCGTCCAAGGCAATAGAGGATATCTCATCTTTTATAATGGTATAAAAACATAGTATTTTCCATGAATGAGAAGTGCGACTCATAGAAGAGACTGATCTTTAGGCCTATTTTTCATCCAATTGAATTTAGTAGAGAAATAAGTGCGAAATGATAGGCTACAATATTTTAAGGTATGGTTTAAAATGATTCACTCAATTATTGAGTTCCACATTATATATTTGGGCATTAAAACACAGTGGCTCACTGCATAAGAATAGGCCTAAGGTGTATGATCACATTGAAAGCGTATACAGGGTGGGTGAAAAGTCCGAGAACGGCTTAATATCTCATGCACAAAGGTAATTTGACGGTTGGTGTGATTGGGGATCCTACTCAAAGGCCAAATTCTGATACTGCAGTAAGATTAACTTATACATAAATGATATCAATGTAAGAAAGATCAGATTATATTATACTTCTAGGTGAATGAAACAATATTGGAAAGATGTTATCCAACGGTATTTGAATACACCCCTGACTACAACACTGTTACTGTATAGGAGTATAACCATTATAATTTACAAGTTCTCAATTCGTCAAAATAGTGGTCATAGATAAAAGTGTATTCAACGGTTAATTTCAATACTGCCATGTACTATGGAAAAAATCAAAATGGTACTGGCTCAGTAGAACAAGTAGAATAGCATAGGACTTAAAAAGAACTCAGATATCCGAAGTTTCATTATTTTTCCATCGGAATAGTTCAACAAAGTCTATTGAGAGACATCAAAGGAAAATGCAAGGTGCTGCACTGTGATAAAGTCACGTTCGGCAGACGCCAGTGCTTTTTTCGATGAAAATGGAAAAATATGCAAAAAGATGCATGAAACTGGTGCATAAATTTGAAACATGAAACACCATTATGTAATGCACTTACCAAATGCAGTCCCAAGTTCAAAACTTGGGTTACGTCCGATGAGCGATTTTGGGGGTTAGCAGTCCACTGAGCGATCCATTGTTCATAATTACAATAAGAATAGGCAGACGCTATGAATGGGAGAACTTGGGTGTCATTGATCATCAGGGACAGTGACGGAGAAAGGCTACAAGCAATAAAGTATCTCACAGATATCAAGAAGATTTAAGATCAACTTCACATCTAAAGCAATCACAAATTTCAAGTTCATGTCAATCTACAATCGTTATGATTGGTATATAAAAGCGAAATGGCTATTTCATTCACATAACATATTCCATCAACAGAGCTCAAAATCTACATTTAAACTTAGGTGCTTAAATCCCAAAAATCAATAATTAGAAAAAAATTCCTGAGTTTTTTTTTCATTTTGATAAATTGATAATACCCAAATCGATTTTTTTATCAGTTTGCTAAAATATTGTTTACTGGATACAATTATTCTTCAGCAAATGATTCCTTTTTATGGGAGGTGGTAGGTACTGATTCAATCATCATCATAGTATATACACATACGCTTGTGGCCTTCCTCCGTCACTGTCCCTGATGAATGATGACTAACCTATCCTTATTGGACAATGGATCGCTCAGTGGACTACTTTTTCCCCGATCGCTCATCGGACGACACCAAGGTTACGTCCGATGAGCGGTTTTGGGGGTTAGCAGTCCGCTGAGCGATCCATTGTTCAGAATAACAATGAGGATAGGCAGACGCTATGAATGGGAGGTCTTGGGTGTCATTAATCATCAGGGACAGTGACAGAGGCAGGCCACAAGCGTATGTGTATACTCGCAATACGATATTATATTGATGATGATTGAATCAGTACCTACCACCTTCCATAAAAAGGAATCAGTAATAATTGTTAAGCAAAGATCGAATAGCTTCCTGCTTCGAACAGTTCAAATTCATCTTCATTATAGCCCATAATATATTAATTCTATATAGTCTATAAAAATTTAAAATTCCAAGAAGCTCTATCAATCATCTGCATTTCTTCACGTGAATGAGTAACACTACTGCAATAATAGATATAATGTATAAAGTAACTCACAGATATCAAGAAGATTTAAGATCATCTCCACATCTAAAGCAATCTACATTCATAAGCAATCACAAATTTTAATTTTATGCCAATCTACTATAGTTATAGTACAGTATATAAAAGCGAAATGGCTCCCACATTTTATTCCACAGATTCACATAACAGAATAAAGTTCGTTTTTATGGAAGGTGGTGAGCTCTGAAGTTCTGATTCAATCATTATCATCAATATATCGTATTGCGAGTATACACACGACACTACCCATTTAGCCTTCCTCTGTCACAGTTCCTGATGATGACACCCTGATGACACCCAAGTCCTCCCATTCTTAGCGTTTGCCTATCCTTATCGTTATTCTGAACAATGGATCGCTCAGTGGACTACTTTTTGCTGAATCGCTCATCGGACGACACCCAGCAGCATATATTATAGCAGCCACCTGGAACAGAATTTGGTATAAGCTCCACCGTGAGCTGGTAATAAAACTGTGGTAGGCTACTATTACATCATTCAGGATGAATATATTAATTATCCTAAAATTGATTGCTCTTCATCGACCAAGCTAGCTGGGCACGGATATTATAAAAAACTAGCAGGGTACCCGTGCTTCGCTACGGGAATTGAATGTTCAGATTATTTTTGTAAAATATTTATAACCTGAATTCTACCAAAGCCGTTATAATCGTTTTTGAGATTCATCATACAAACAAAAATTGCCTGCTGAATATAACTTGAATAATAAATTAATATAGTCTAGTCACAGTCATAGAAATTTGTATCCGAAAAGGTGCTCTCCCTCGATGAAAATGTTATTATATATAGGACCGTTTCAAGTTCCGTTCAAATACATTTCTATAATACTTAGTTACTCTATAATCGTTGTCAGAAAGTGTGATGATTAGTTGCGTTGCTATCACCTCAGTTTGAACAACACATTCAACTCAGTTGAAATATACATTCAACTGCATATTTTAAAAATCTGGTGAGGCGCACTCACACAACTTTCCTTGCCGTTATGAAAATAGATCACCTGACGCTAGTGTTCCCGCACATCTCAAGTCTACTATTCAAAGATTTGAGCCAGCTGGTGACAGGGCAATAACGCTGGAGACACACATGAGGTCTGCTATCTCTTCATAGTGAATGATTTAATAGAATCAACAATAATTTGCAATTGAATAATCACATTTTCTCGAATTTAAAGCTTGTTTTCAATTTTAGGTGAAAATGTTACTGAACATTAATTGTAGAGATTTTCATGCTCAATCTACTCCACTTGATTTTTTTCGTTTCAATTGTATCTGAAGCCTGATAATTGGGAATCTATCTGCATTGATGGGGCGAAGCTCCTGAAATTTTTACAGATATGGGACTTGTGGCAGTTGATAGAGCTTATCGATGACTATTTTAGGTATGAATTTGATCAAAATCGTTGGAGCCGTTTTCGAGAAAATTGCAAAAAACCCTGTTTTTGACAACATTTTCGCCATTTTAGCCGCCATTTTGAATTGCATCAGATCGAAATTGTTCGTGTCGGATACTTATATCGTAAGGACCTTAAGTTCCAAATTTCAAGTCATTCCGTTAATTGGGAGATTATATCTCCCACTCTTACACACACACACATACAGACCAATACCCAAAAACCACTTTTTTGGACTCAGGGGACCTTGAAACGTATAGAAATTTAGAAATTGGGGTACCTTAATTTTTTTCGGAAAGCAATACTTTCCTTACCTATGGTAATAGGGCAAGGAAAGTAAAAAGCAATCAAAAGTTAGGGATGCCTTTATGGTGTAACCCAGTTGCTCTTATGCACTCATCTTGACATCTGGGAATATTTTTATTGAATCATGCAATTTTTTCAAATTATATTGCTAAATGTTATAACCACAGCTGTTAATTTTCTCTCTTCCTCTCTTTAGTTTTCAACAAACGATGGAAATTTCTGTTTCAATAAGCTGCCACTTGGATGATCAATTTTTCCTCTCAAGCTATCTCAGAGATGAGACTCAGCTCAAATTTTTGTATCACGGATAAAATTTATTTGCTAGGAGCATCTTATGATCTGCCCTCTATACTTTCATGAATACTTTCATGATAAGTTTCATTCCATATGGATGCAAATAACAACTTTTCTTTCCTCCAGTATTGCTAATGTGATCTAGTATAATGTTGATAGCTTAATATATACTATATTATTTTATTTGATATTTGTAATTGATCAATACTAATGCAGAACTGTTAAATAATTATTATTATTTAAGTTTGATTCAATTTTAATGTCAATTTTTGTAAATGTTACCATAGGCAACAACCTTGTAACAATTATCAATAAATATAACAGGCTATCTATCTATCTATCTATCTATCCATCTCTATTGGCAATAAATAGAGAAATTAGGCCACATCTTGGCATGAAAGTTATTGAGTCTATTCATTTGAATTATTAATTGATGTGTTGGAAGTGCTCTGTAGAATGAATAGTAGACTAATTGCAGCGAATTTTGTGTAATATTGGGCGGGGCTTAAGAGTCGACCTTGACTTTATCCATTGGCAATTAATATTTCTCGTTGACAGTTATCAAATAAGCAGTGATCATGTTATTTTTGGCTTTGCCTGATGCAATTGAGAATAGAATTCCAAATCGAGTTAATTTGGAATTGGTTGACTCTGGTATCCATGGAACTCTTGCTTATTCTGGAATTTCTGGCATAGCCTATCGCTCAAGCTGGTTTACACCGAAGTTATTGACAAAATGTTGATAACTCAATCCTTATGGATTCTATTAGATTGAACGGAACTTGACTAACACATATGTTCATCAAATGTTTACATTTTGTTAATAACTTTGGTGTAAACGCAGCTTTACTCTTCGTTCCACTTATTCAAAAGTGTAAAAGCAGCCAATCCACTGATTCTTTCTTCCATGGAAGTCTATTTATATATAAGAGTCCATTCATAATAATTAGTCTAACATTTAATGTGGCTGATTTCTCATGTTCTAAACTTTACTACCATGAATATTGAAGTGGGAATTTTTAAGTGGACATTCTAATATTAATTTGAATAGTTCTGAATAGAGTTAATTCAATCACTTTGATTATTGACTACCATTATATGATTTCTTTCTTTAATCTTAACTTGAAACCAAAAGCTTAGGGATGAAAATTTTTATGTAACTTAATTTAATTTCTATCTAAATTGAGAACTTTAGTATTTACTTGTGATTCATTAATATAAATATCAATAGGTTTGTCTTGTGTCATGTAATGACATCAATATCGGGGACCGAGCTTCGCTCTGGAGTAGAAAAACATGAAAAATTTATCACGAAAGAGGAAATTATAATATCATTCACTGTTCATACAGAAATGTTCTATCTAATCACAGTAAATTGAGATCAATTCCCAGAGGAATGCAAAAATTTCCCTCACAATTTCGTTGCACAAAAGCCGGTTGAATTTTAATCCTCATTAATTTCATGTGAACCAAATCAGAGAAGACCATTTCAAAAAGATGGATCTACTGGAATTTATCAGGATTGAAAATAATCCGGCTTTTTTGCAACCGGCACTATGTACCTTATTGAATGATTACAAAAGTTCAACAGCTGAGTCATAATTTAGACACAGTCCCACACACATGAACTCGCTTACTCACTTCCATCATCAACAGAAGACGAAATAATTATTATCAGCTGTTTTTCCAAGGATAAATAATAATATTATCCTTTAAATGTCCTTCAGCAAGTTCCAGGGATGAGACCTAGTGCAAACGAATTTCTATATTATAAACCTACTATACTCTGAATTTCGTGAGAATCGTTAGAGCCGTTTTCGAGATCCGGAGAAATACAAACGTATAAACATCCAAACATCTGAACATATAAACAGAAATTGCTCGTTTAATAGTATAGGATGAAAGGAAATAGGACCAGCTGATGGAATATTATGTTTTTGTATATAGTTTTTAGCTGATTTTGAAACAATCAATCAATCATTTTATTCAGTAAAATTCATTACAAAATTGGTCCCGCTAAACCTAAAAGATTTTACAGCAGGTGCCTACAAATAATAAAATACATAAATAGAATGAATGCTAACTTAAAAAATAAACTAAGGAAAACATTTTTTTCATGAAACTGGGAGTTTAGGAATTTAAAAAGGAGTATGGGGTATTAGATGAACTAAGGATGATTAATAGGGTGGTATAGGGTTAATGGAAATTGGAAAAAATGGAAAACTCAAAAACTTCAAATCATAAAACTAAATTAAATTTATAATAAAATAAACTTGATACTCTATAGTAAGTAAGCATCAAAAGATATTAATCTTATTCAGAATTAAGGATAATACTAAATAAAAAATACAATAAGTGATCGGGAGTCTCAAACGTTAATTATCCATCCATATAGTAGTCTATATGAAAATTAAATGATATATTAATATATATTATGAAAAATTAGATAGTCACTCTAAGGCGGCGGTGTTCCACAGATACTAAAATTCATTTTACCAGCAAACTATTATTTTGTAATTATAAAAATAAAAAAAAGCAAAAAATTGATGATTTTTCACTATCTAGTGTACATTAAAGTGTTGGAGTAGTAGTGTCACAAATTAAAATCATTCACAATGATAAGTTGGAGAATATCTTCCTTGGAATAATCTCGGATGATGATAGGGAGCAAATTAAACAGTTTTGGAATAGTGTATTTCAATGATCTTTTTCCATACAAATTATTATATCTAGGAATTGAATATACACTGAATGCTCTAAGATTATATTGAGGTATAGGTGCAAATTGTCGGTAAGAATAATTATTTCTGTACATTAATACTAACTTATATAGATACAATTTTTTTTTTTTTGGAGTGTGTGAAAAAATCGTTGAACGGATTGTTTATCATGAATTGTGAAATTTAATCGGTTAGATACGGACATTATACATTTGAGGGTTCTGAATTGGATACGCTCTACCCTGTCTAATAGGTAGTTTGCAGCACATCCCCAAGCCTCGATGCCATACCTAATTAAGGATTCTGATAATGATTTATAAATTAGATAAAGACAATCTGGTGGTATATTTCTATGTAAAAAGAAGATTTGAGCACTGATTGCACGTAACTTTTTCGAAATATGATCTATATGTAATTCCCATTTTAGTTTATCATCCAAGATTACACCAAGGTAACGGGTGTTATTTGTAACTTTCAAAGGGGTACATGTGCAGGGATCACCATTATTCAAATAAAGACACTTACAATCATGATTTTTTATAACTGAGGGATTAAGAACTCCAGTATGGGGTGTTTTGAAGTGTAGGACCACTGTCTTAGATTTATTAATAATCAAGTTCCTATCATGTGACCATCGAAGAATATTATTATAGTCATCTTGAATCAATTTTTTGATATTTCCGAACATGAATGAATAAATCAGGTTCAGTAGCTCAAAAGCCTTTTCAATTTTAATCATGATTAAATTCCATGAGAACTAATCAGAGCAGGTTTTTTTTAATAGAAGGATTCTCTGATTGGTTCTCGTGGTATTTAGTCCGGATTAGGAATTAACAGACAGGACAGCTGGCTCTCTCAAGGCCATGGCTGCGTAAAACATATAGCAACAGAGGAACCAATACAACAGAAGCTGAAGAAATTAGTCACATTTCTATCACCTCACAATAAACATCAATTCAACTACCATAATTATTATGTTTGGAGAGATCGATTTTAAATTTATTTTACTATCATCCGGTCACTTTCTGTACCTATTCTTCCAGATGTTCCATGAATACTGCAACCTTTAAAAAATAAGATCGCTAAATTTGGTAACTCAACTACAGCTATTATGATCTTTTTCACTTGCTCACACTTTCTTTCTCACGTTTTCAACAGAGTATGGAAACTTTTTTGATCAGCTGCTACTTGAGGGACCAATAATCCTTTCTGAAAGAGCTTCAGCGATTTTTCCCAGAGTTGAGACCTGTTCCAAAATAATTTTTTTATCGCAAACGTACTCTATTCCTGATTTAATAAAAAAATGTTAGAGGCGTTTTCGAGATCCGTCAGACATACATACATATTCGCAAACACACATATTTAAACAGAAATTGTTCGCTTAGTATAATTGACTTCAATGATTATGATTTCATTTAATGAGAGCTTATTTGACATAATAATAACTACGGGTATAAAAAGCGAAAATGTTAAACATAATTGAAATCGAAACTAATAACAGCTGGAATAAAAAGCAAAAATGGCAATCATAATTTTGAAATCGAAACAGTTGCTATCATCTTATCTCCTTCTGATCTAATGTAAACAAATTACAGTAATATTCACATCAATGTGTCAGTATTATTTGAATGGGGAGCATTGATGCTATTAATGAGGTATACTGACAGTTTCAAGTGAATATCAACGAACTGTTATGCATATTCTCCAATATTTTTATCGAAAGCTACCTTCTATTTTCTTTGGTAACACAACTAATGTTTGGGAATAATTGATTCATGGGAAAAGCGCCTTACTTCTATGGAAGATATTTTTACATTAGGAAAAGCAACAACAGCTATTTGGCCGTTTTAATAAATAGCCCCTTTCTTTCACCCAAGTTGAATTTCGGCCGAATTTCCTCTTTCTTTGCAAACAGATTCCACAACGGACACTTCTGAAGTTTTAAAAATACCCTCCATATATCATACTGAATTATTACAATTTCATCGAAATTGTTTAAGCAGTTTTCGCGATCTGTCGGATATACAAACAAAATTAGTCTTGATAGAATAGGATCAATTGATAGAACTCCCGTCATAAAAGTTTGTTTTATGAAACATCAAAATTATCTATACTCCCAGGAATAGAAATAAAAATATTTATTCTTATATTTATAATTCTGATTACCCTTTTTAAAATTATTCAAGATGACATGTTTCAGCTATAAATAATGCCATTATCAAGTGATTGGAAAATAAATAATAATATAATATTCTCAGGAATAGCTCTGATTGAAGTAGCAGTGCCCAATCAATTTTTCCGCGATAAATGCATTTTAATCTTCAACTTAATGCCAACCTGAAAAAAATATTAATTTGGTTACCAGTTAACAACTGTTTCGAAGAGGTACTCTCTGCAGATTATAGTTCTATATTAACATATGGTATGGACATTTCAATATAATTAAGAGATTGGAATAAGAAGAATATACATGCTAAAAGACGAACTTTAAACCCTTAAAAACCACCCTCAGAGTTGAAATATCGCCAAAAGATTTCTTAGTGAGCACCTAGGACTTATAAGGAAGCTATATTTCAAGTTTTGTTGCAATCCGTCCAGTAGTTTTCCAGAAATCGTGATCAGTGAGTCAGTGAGATAAGAATTTTATAAGTATAGATATCCATCACACAATATTGTCACAACCAACGTGGGGCATATATGTACCAATTTTATGCCATCACAGTAGGTTGTGGGGCAATTTTTAATCTAACTTAGAACAATAAGCTTCAATCACTCCTCAATTCAACTTAACTCCCCATAACAATGAATTCAAATGTGATAACAAGGCTCACAGATTGAAAATTTAGTTGAAGTAGGCTACTGAATTCAATGATACTAACATAGCTATAATACTAATACTAATATAGCTAACACAAAGGACATGGCCTAACACTAGCATTGGGTACTCATTCGAGAATGTATTATGTCACTAAAGTCATAATATTAAAGTCACTAACAGTGTGTGAATCTTCTTCTTCATGTACCGTCTCCATGGCGGAGGTTGGCTATCATGATGGCGATTTTAATTTTATTTACAGCTGCTCTGAATAGGTCATTGGATGTACACTGGAACCAATCCCTTAAGTTGCGCAACCAAGATATTCGTCTTCTGCCCACTGATCTCTTGCCTGTTATTTTTCCTTGCATAATAAGGTGCAATATTTCATATTTCTTTCCCCTCATTATGTGACCTAGATACTTTAACTTTCGTTCCTTAATTTCACCTATGAGCTCTGGCCTTTTCTCCATTCTCTGGAGATCCTCTATGTTCTCAGCCAGCAGGACAGTATCATCAGCATACCTCAGGTTGTTGATGGGTATGCCATTGACTTTTATCCCTCCTGTCTCATCTTCCAGGGCCTTGCTGATTATTTTCTCCGAATAAATGTTGAAGAGAAGCGGTGACAGCACACACCCCTGACGAACCCCTCTCTTAATTTCCAGCTCCTCACTACACTCTGATTGCACCCGTACTGTAGCCTTCTGATGATAATACAAGTTTCTTATCAGGCGAAGATCATATGCATCTATTTGAGACTCTTTCAGGATTTCAAATAGCCTATTATGTTGTACCTTGTCAAAAGCCTTCTGATAGTCTATAAAACAGGCGACTATTGGTTGGTTCACATCTAGGCAACGCTGCACAATGACATTGAAAGCAAACAGAGCCTCCCGTGTACCAAAACCATTCCTGAAGCCAAACTGAGTATTTGATAAATTCTCTTCCAGCCTGTTGTAGATCCTCCTATGAATTATCTTGAGCAATCCCTTCATTGTATGACTCATCAGGCTGATCGTTCGGTAATCTTCACACTTCCTAGCATTGGACTTTTTTGGAAGAGTGATAAAGATTGACTTCAACCATTCGGTGGGAAATACACCAGTCCTGTAGATTTTATTATATAAGTGTGTAAGAATTCCCACATACTCTTCATCAATAAGTTTGAGGATGTCTCCAGGAAGTTCGTCTGGACCTACAGCTTTTCCACCTTTGACATTATTGATGGCAAATTTGACTTCACTCTTCAAAATATCCAAACCAGAGTCCTCATCAATATCACAGCAAACAAACTCCCTATCATCCTCAAAAAGTCCTCGAATGTATTCTTCCCAAGACTTCAGTTGCTCCTTCACATCCAAAATTATCCTTCCATTTTCATCAGTCATCACGTATCCTCTCTTACTTTGCTCTCCAGTGAACTGTTTTATTTTCTTATGCATGTTATAAGAGTCATTAAGGGCTTTCAGCTGTTCCATTTCCTCACACTTCTGCTTCAACCAAGAATCCCTCTCCTTTCTACACTTGTATCGGATTTGGTTGTTAACTTCCTTGTATTTCTGCCGATCACCACCTTTGAACTGACGTCGTTCCTCCATGAGATTGAGTATTTCTTCAGTCATCCATTGTTCACTCTTATCTGACCTTTCACACTTGAGATACTTCCTACTTGGTTGTAATAGTGCAGTCTTGAACTCCTCCCATATCATTTCTGGCTCATCAATTAGACAGACTTGATCATTTATAGATTCTAGCTTATCATTTATTTCTCGAGAAACTCTTGCTTTAACAGTGACATTCTTGAGCTTCTTGGCATCAATACGCGTATATACATTTGCCGGCTTTGTTTTCTTCAGCCTTACTCTGATCTCTGCCACCAGAAGATTGTGATCAGAATTAACATCTGCACCCGGAAATGTTTTAGCACTTTTGACAGCATTTCTATACCTTTGATTAATCATGATGTAGTCAATCTGATTTCGAACTATTCTGTCTTTTGAGTCCTGTGGTGATCTCCACGTATACAACCGTCTCTTAGGTAGCTCAAATATAGTATTTGTAATAACCATATTATACTCCTGGCAAAACTGAAGGAGGCGGTCTCCTCTCTCATTCCGCTCTCCCAATCCAAAACGGCCAATCCATTTGTTACCTTGACACTGTCCAATCTTTGCGTTCAAGTCACCCATGACTATAGTAACATCTTGATGTCTGGTTACTTCCATCACTCTACTGACATCTTCATAGAATTCCTCAATAATTTCATCTCCCTTTTCCGCAGTTGGGGCATAGACTTGAATAAGATTAAGAGTGCCAATGTCTAAGTTCAATTGAAGTAGCATTACTCTATCTGACAAAGGTAAAAAGTTCTTTACTGCTTTCTTAATGGATTGATCTATTATTACAGCCACACCATTGGAGTTTGAGCCATCGGTACTACCTGAGTAATAAACAGTTTTGTCAAGAATATCTCTTTGTCCAATATCTTTCCATCTACACTCGCTGACACCCACTACTTGAATACTTAGGCGGTTCATCTCCTGGATAACATTGTGCACCTTACCAATTTCAAGCATACTTCTTACATTCCAGGTACCTATCCTCACTTTACTTTGAAGAGCTTTAATCTTGGAAGCATTCATCAAAACTGTCCCCCCCGGAGATCCGATTGGGGGACTTGAAACTCCGGAAAATTTGATTCTGATGCCTGCCATCATGATTCTACCAGGGCAAATCATACACGATCTTTAATGTAGCGGTTGCCCGTTGCCATCTACATCCTTATGCCGTTTACCATTCAAACTGGTTTATCCGCCTTTGGGGCCGATTTCTCAACCCCAGGACAAAAGGGTGTCCAAGAATATCCTTAAGGATCTTTAATGCGGTGGATTTCTCCTTGTCTTCCGCATTCCTATGCCGTTGACTATACTAGTATAGTTCATCCGCCTTCAGGGCCGATTTCTCAACCCTAGAGCAAAGAAGTGCTCCGACTATTACCGACTCATCCACCCGGAGCTGTTGGTCAGCAATAGGTTGACCGTTTCAGCCGACAGCCTTCAACAGAAAATGAATAAGAAAGGAAAATAAGCCCCTTGTCCCCAACTTGTGGTTGAGGGACCAGGGCTTGAAAGGGAAGAGCTTGACCAAGGAAGGCCAGACAGGAAGATAAAAGATGAGTAAAGAAAGAATGACACAAAGCCAAGTCAATAGAAAAATTGTCATTCCGAAAAGGAAAGGAACCAGAGCATGTTGAAGAAAAAGCAAAAATGGCAATCATAATTTTGAAATCGAAACAGTTGCTATCATCTTATCTCCTTCTGATCTAATGTAAATAAATTACAGTAATATTCACATCAATGTGTCAGCATTATTTGAATGGGGAGTATTGATGCTATTAATGAGGTATACTGACAGTTTCAAGTGAATATCAACGAACTGTTATGCATATTCTCCAATATTTTTATCGAAAGCTACCTTCTATTTTCTTTGGTAACACAACTAATGTTTGGAAATAATTGATTCATGGGAAAAGCGCCTTACTTCGGTGGAAGATATTTTTACATTGGGAAAAGCAACAACAGCTATTTGGCCGTTTTAATAAATAGCCCCTTTCTTTCACCCAAGTTGATTTCGGCCGAATTTCCTCTTTCTTTGCAGACAGATTCCACAACGGACACTTCTGAAGTTTTGAAAATACCCTCCATATATCATACTGAATTATTACAATTTCATCGAAATTGTTTAAGCAGTTTTCGCGATCTGTCGGATATACAAACAAAATTAGTCTTGATAGAATAGGATCAATTGATAGAACTCCCGTCATAAAAGTTTGTTCTATGAAACATCAAAATTATCTATACTCCCAGGAATAGAAATAAAAATATTTATTCTTATATTTATAATTCTGATTACCCTTTTTAAAATTATTCAACACGACATGTTTCAGCTATAAATAATGCCATTATCAAGTGATTGGAAAATAAATAATAATATAATATTCTCAGGAATAGCTCTGATTGAAGTAGCAGTGCCCAATCAATTTTTCCGCGATAAATGCATTTTAATCTTCAACTTGGTGCCAACTTAACAAAGTTAACTCAACTTAATGCCAACCTGAAAAATTATTAATTTGGTTACCAGTTAACAACTGTTTCGAAGAGGTACTCTCTGCAGATTATAGTTCTATATTAACATATGGTATGGACATTTCAATATAATTAAGAGATTGGAATAAGAAGAATATACATGCTAAAAGACGAACTTTAAACCCTTAAAAACCACCCTCAGAGTTGAAATATCGCCAAAAGATTTCTTAGTGAGCACCTAGGACTTATAAGGAAGCTATATTTCAAGTTTTGTTGCAATCCGTCCAGTAGTTTTCCAGAAATCGTGATCAGTGAGTCAGTTAGATAAGAATTTTATAAGTATAGATATCCATCACACAATATTGTCACAACCAACGTGGGGCATATATATGTACCAATTTTATGCCATCACAGTAGGTTGTGGGGCAATTTTTAATCTAACTTAGAACAATAAGCTTCAATCACTCCTCAATTCAACGTAACTCCCCATAACAATAAATTCAAATGTGATAACAAGGCTGACAGATTGAAAATTTAGTTGAAGTAGGCTACTGAATTCAATGATACTAACATAGCTATAAATAACACAAAGGACATGGCCTAACACTAGCATTGGGTACTCATTCGAGAATGTATTTAAGTCACTAACAGTGTGTGAATACTAAGATTCAATTACTCTAACAATGAATAGGGAATTATTTGAGAGATAATTGAATTGAAAATGAAAAGGCAAATAAAATGGGTCAACTATACTGTGGGTAATCAATTTACCAATTGCAAACCTGTGTAACATTTATGTGACATGTCAACAGTAGAGATGGAAACAATGTAGAAAACCGATTCTAAAAGTAATCTTATGTGTAATGTAGGCCTACTATCCAAAACACTAATACATTTTTTTCGAATAAAACGTGTTTTCGAATGACGGGCTACCCTTATCCTCTACTTTAAATTAACAAGTATTGTGAGATCACTTCAATCAGCATTGGTTGGTTGAATGAGAAGCATTGTTGTTATTTATAAAGAATGCTGACAGTTTGAATTAAATCTCACTGAAGCAGAATATTTCAAACAACCCAGAAAAGGCCACATGCGGAATTCAAACTGCGAATTTAAAATTGCTGTCAGTTTTCGAATATTTCTCGTTACCATTACGAACTTCATTAGGTTGATATTGGATGGGAGCTTCGACGATAGAAATATTATTTAATCAGAAATCCGGTCGGGTTGACAAAACTGCATGTCGATTCACACCTTTCAAGGCATGTGTTGAGAAGAATGCTCCCTGTTATTTTGAAAATTTACAAATCTCCAACATACTTTACAGCGGATTGATGAATAATTCAAGTCTTTATATGATGATCAGAATATTATACACACGTTGTAGATTGGACTGCACTCCGGTTATTTACCCGGTTTTGTTCACATTCGTTGTTGGTTTATCAGTTTGTTATTGGTTGAAAGAGAACCAACATACGGCACACTTTGAATTTCCTAAATGCTCATGTCAAACAAACACCAATGGGAATTCCACCCCTCTTTTGGTCATTCCTAATGAAAAAAGTCTCAAGTGTTCCCTCCTTGACTTATTAGTAGCCTATATCCGATAGAGAAAAAACTACTTTTTGATTGAAGATTCGTGGTTGTAGAATCCAAATCCGCTTTAAAACACCTATCAGTGTGCTGTGTGTGAGAGAGGGACAGCTAGTGTTAGATAAAGAAAATTCGATCATGATTAGTGCAAAGCTTATTAGCTCTAGAAACCTTATTACAGAAACCCATACAGTTTTATCGATATAAACCCATAATGTTTATAGAGTTTATGATTTTATTTGATGTCCTGTAAGAGCAGTGTTGGGGTAGGAACAGTCAGGTCGATGTTTATCTTCCAGTTTGGATCGCACTCGTGATCGACCTCTATGTAAACACAAACACACACATGATTGTAAACAGAACGGCAGTCTCGATCGCCTTTCAACACGATAACATCAGCTGTTTTTGATTGCCTTATTCATTTACTTAACCGCATCGATCAAAATTGAAAGTTAATCGACCTGACCGTTCTTTTTATACCTTGAGATAGATTCGAAGATTCAAAATAAAAAAGACCTTCAAAGATTCTATTAAAAAAATGATGATCTATCAGGCTGGCCACTAACGGTTGAACGTTAGCCTAACTCTATCAAAATACGAACATGATACTGACTGTGTAATGGGCCAATGGAGGCTTTTGTGATGAACCAAATTCTAGGTCATATTCAGATTTTAGGTGTGATCCCTACCACCAGATAAGTAGAAGAATAGTTCATCTGTTCAAGCACTGCTTTAGTGAGATACACTTCAAATTAATTGAAATATTATTAGCGTCGTGTTACTTAAGACTACGGACGCACCCGCCCTCCCTAAAATCACAAATTCGTAATTTATTTTAGACCCCTCCCCTAAGAGTTTCTAGAAAAATGCCCTGCCGGTTCTCCTGCTTACTCATAAGAAATGCTGACAGTTTGTGAATCTCACTACATTAGGGTTGTTACTTGACTTGGCTATCACTCAACAAAGGTTGAGCTAGTTGTACTTTTGGCAAGTAGATAGCGTTGGGAGTCGGTTTTGTTAGCCGGTTCTCACAGTACTGTTCCTACTCTGTATTTCAGCATTTCAGCTAGATATCATTCAACTGTCACTCTAGTCTCCCATCCCTTTTTTATTGGTCTATTATCATACCCAGGATCGTCCTTGCTATGTGTAGCTCGGAGAAAAAAGTGGCTGCGAGATATGATCAAGATAATCATAACGTAACTGATGAAATTAATGACAAAAATAAGAATATTGAATGAAAAAGACTAAGAAATTATCAAAATATTCATTCAATATGAATAATTACCACAATATCAACTTCTCAACTACACAAAAAATAAAAATAACAATTGTAAAATTCCAATTAATTATAAAGTTGGTAAACTAATAGTAGGCCATTGTACCTATTGATTGTAGAACTTTGATTCTTGACGATCGGTAGTTACCTTCTTATATAGGTGGTACGATTGGGCAGCATTGTATAGTAAGATTGTGAAGCCTCGTATTCTACCTACACCCCTATAATTTGTTAGATTCAATTTTGTATTCCAATAAAATTTCCGAAAGACGCATATATTGTTCGAGATATGTGCAAAAAACCAAAATATGGTACTTTCAAACCACCCCCACCCCCTTAGCACAGGGGGGTAGAAGTGAGTACTTTTGATATGTTTACCACCTCACTATCCTTAAAGGGCTACTAGGTCAAAAGTTGTGTTCCAAACTTTTCCCTCTATAATCTTTCGTTGACTGGACTAATAAGAATGAGAATGGTTTTGAAAACTGGTCTGCTAAAGGGTGCTCAAAGTCGAATAGATATTATTTTATCATGGAGTAATCAGATAATTCATTCTTATAGAGTGTAGTTGATGTAAATGTAGTTTATTGTAAAATTTTTAATAAATAAAGTATAATAAATCTATAGTCTCTATTTATAATTCATGATTCAATTTGATGAGTGCTCATTCTGAAATCTAAATATTAAAATATAATTTTCACATTAGAATTTTGGCAAGTTCATATATATGATACCAGTAGCTGATACTAGTCAACTGGCACTGGAACAGTCAGATGGATTAACTAAAATGACTTTTCCCAAAAGACTGGAAAGTCAACGATTACACGATACCAGAAGATGGGTGCTAGTCCATAGCGACTATAGTCTATCAATCAATGACTAGAATGGAGTTTTTCTTCCAACTTGGAAGTTAACTCTTGCACGATTCAACTAGCACTGATACACGTCTACTAGCAGAGACAAATATGATTACTACAAGTTAAACGGAATCTTTACTCTAACCTACTAGTACTGTACAATGCTAGTCTATGTAGTCTATGCAACTAGTCTATGCTACTAGTCTATGCTACTAGTCTATGCTACTAGTCTATGCTACTAGTCTACTAACACAAACACCATCCAACAAGACTATTTGATTGTGGCGAACCGTTTCCAATTCCATCTGTAAACCCTACCCCTGTTCAGTACATTCTCACAGTTTTGTTCAAATCCACAATTATTTAGAATCAAGGTAAAACCAATACGTCTTTGTGCAGAGATTAGATGTGATTCTCAACTTAACGAATTTTTGGAGAAATTTCACCACATCACTGTGTCCAGAGTAGAAGTTTGGAATCACATTGTTTCCTGTGATTCCAGTACCGGAGACACATTTTGTTATACTGCACTCGTATGTTATACTGCACTCCATGTCCATATAAGCTGTAATCTGAAATAAATAGCCACTAACAAAACATACAAACTGAAACGTTTCAAGCTGAAATCTCCAAAACGCATGACGCGAAATCCACAAATGCCGGGCGTATTTTGAGAAAGAGAAACAGAGTGAGAGTGAATAAGATTATAAAAGTGAGAGAGAAAGAGAATGATGGAGTTACATTGTTGCCTTGTATCGCGTCTCCACTGTAGACCACCAAACCTTCTGACGAATTCGAAAATTGTTGTACATGCAGTTTGAGTAGTGAGGCCCTATTATACCTGTAGTATCCAGGCGTTTGTGTACCTCTGGCATGCTTGGCTGCGTAGTCTAGGCATTCTACAAAGGACATTCTTGGTCGACATTACATAGAACAACTTGTCAACATGATAGATAGGCAACTGAACGTGCATATCGGTGTAGCCTACATTGTACATGTACTCTGTACACATTGATTCCACAAAGTGAGGCACACTTTAAAACCGTCAGCATTGGTTGAATGAAGATCGTTATTTAGAATTGAACCCTCTACTGGATAGTTATTATAGTAACGTGGATCAATATAATAGGTACAAAGCAATATAATAGTTTTGGTAGCAGAAAGGGTCAAACACAGCACGTGTCCAATATTATGCTCTGAAGGCTTCCGTACATTCGGTACTCCTGTTGGAAGGAAAGGTGATTGTTTGACGCCTTCATCATACTAGAAATATTTGTACATTGAAACAGCTGAAGAATGTGTGGTTTCTTATGCTGATTCAGTACACGAGAGTTACGAGCTCCCAATCATCTTTCAAGAATTGAAATAGAAAGGACCCCACTTAGCTATTGTTAACATTTTGGTGATGAGAACAGTCTTCTCATCGTTCCAATAAAGTGCTATCCTTGAATATCTCTTGAAAGAATAGTCGTTAATACATAGATGACATGACTCTCTGTATACGAGAAGATATCTCAGAATAGATTACAATGGTACCAGCATGTGGATAGAATGGAGGGAGACAGGTCAACTACAATCAAGAGAAACTGAGAGCGCGTCCAAGGAAAAGCTGGATGAGGTTCGGAACAGGCAGAGATGCCTTGACTCTGAGAGAAAGAAGAAGAAGAAGAAGAAGAATGAGAAGAAAAATGAGAAAAAGACTAGTTCAAACTATAATAACATTTTTATCAAATTTCTAAATAGAATCTATAAAATCCTTACATAATAAAAATAAATTTTGACACCTGACAATGGCATTTTAGCTGAAACATATCGAGTCCATATCAATGAAAATACAGATACTAAGTATGGTTTAAGTATTTTCATAGTTAAAATATTAAAAATAACTAATATTAAAAATAACTTCCTTGAAAGTTAAAATATTAAGAATCACTAGCATCCTTATATTATTATAATATTGTTTTATTCCCGACACCACAAGTTTCATCCCGTAAGTTTCAAAGTGAATCTCAAGTAATACATACATGTAAAATATTTAGTGATCCTAGAAGGTACCGTATATTATTGAATGAAAAAATATTTAAATATTTAACCCAACTATTGCAATATCTATGCTTCGAGTAGATTTAATTGAAACAAGGTTTCATTTTCTTGTTTTACGAAAATCTGATCTTCCTACTTATTCTCCTGCTCATATTTTTCTGTTCTATCTGCTCGTATAATAGAAATGCAAGACAAGAAACGAACAGAGGTGTCGTCCGTGTAGTTCGCCTGAGTCGGCAGTCACACTCATCACAAAAACAAACAGACGAAATAAAAGAATTAAATAAATAAAACAGAGAAGGAAGAAGGCTGATCAGTGGAGATTTATAGGCCGAAGTTAAGCGCGGTCCGCTTTATAGTACGACGACGGTAGTCTTGTTTTCAGAAGAGGACAAAGAGTGTGGTGGGATATTGATGAAGAGAGAGGGAACGATAGATAGAGTGAGTGGTGAGAGGGTTGTAGAGAAAGAAGAAAATGAGTGAGAGAGAGAAACATCCAACTGAGGAATCTCCACCGTGAGAAAAGCTTGTGCTCCCAAATAAATGTCAAAGGTAGTGGACTAAAATAAAGGTGAATTCCAGAGCTTCAGAGCACCCCGAACGAGGACTTCGGACTTAGTCAAGTATCTCTGCACTTACCAGCTTACTTTGTCGTTCTATTCTTTCAATCATCCACCTTCTTTCCGCTTTTCTTGATTGTTCTCATTTGTTTCTCGTAGTTTTCTCTGTTGTTTTCCTCCGAACCAAGATACTGCATTTGACATGATTGTCTTGATGTGAGTCACACTCTATGATTCCACTGAGAGTCTACCCTAGATTTTCTGGTGATTTCTTCCCTAGTAATGTGATGTGTCTGTATTGCAATGATGTATTGAATTTCTAGACAAGTAATCATTGATAGAATATAATATTGAAAGGATTTTCACAATCCTTAATTTTCACAATTTCAATTTCAATTTTCAATTAAATTTTAATTTTAACCTTCAATTTTCACAAAAAACGTAAATTATGTATAATAGTTGATGATAGATCCTCAGTAGCAAAAGTCATGATCACACTTTGCAATCTTCGAGATTGACAAGATACAACTAGGAACTAGTTACTAGTCAACTAGATACAACTAGCAACTAAACTTAGATACAAGCATCCAAGTAGGAAGTAGTAAACTAAATACAACTAACAGCTAGTGAACCAGGCAGATACAACCACAGAGAAGGGATTATTTATCCCTTGATTGAACTACAGTAAACAATTTTTTTAATTTGATTTTCTTTGAAGTGAATATTGAATTTCTATTGTTCAATTTTTTGACGTCTCCATGTACGGAAGTGTATTGGGCATCACACGGTGTAATAACAAAAAATGTAGTTTTTCATCTCGCTGAAATTTGAGAATTGGCGGCTACTTCAAGGCCCTGCTGTCTTTTAACGTGACTTACGAAGTTAATAGTACAGATCTGGTGAAAGGCCAGGAATTTTTCATGTGTTCTGAACTCAAGGCCTTCTGGCTAGACGGGTAGGGCGAGCGAAACGAGCCTGTTGGTTGATAAACAATAAACCTCCAATGACGGTGGAAAATTATTGTAGTTATCAACATCCAAATCAAGTTAATCTAGTGTATTGTATTGGAGCTGGCTACCAACCTAATTAGGAAGCTTATCAGAACGGCTGTGATCTTAAACGAATACGAAAAATTAATCGTTTCATCTTATATCTCTGTTGGATGATGGTTATCTCATGTGGGATGACATAAGTTTTATAGTCGGACTTCAATCATGTTGGAAGGACCACACACAATGCTAGACTACTATCTTTCTGAAGTTGGCGTTTTGAAGAAAAAAGAGTTGAATCCAATTAAGATTGAGATATCGGCCAAGTTGAGAACTTATGCAGCTTGTTGTTATCGGATCGATTCCATTATTGTTGAAATGATTAATCAAGAAAACAAATATACGATTCTCAATTCTACTAGACTACTGGAATAGAAATCATATTGATGTCTACTTTCTATTGAGTCCCCCGGTATTTATTTACACTAACACATGGGAGTAAAACTTGACACAACTATAAACTGATAAACTACTTAATTGACCGAGCGAAGTGAGGTCTAAGATTCAAGTCGACGGTTTGGCATTTCTCTTAATGTTTAAATGTTTATATGTTTATATGTTGCGCATTTACGGTGAAACGCGATAATAGATTTTCATGAAATTTGACAGGTATGTTCCTTTTTTAATTGCGCGTCGACGTATATACTGTACGAGGTTATTTGAAATTTTGTATTTCAAGGATAATAGGTATAATAGGAAAAAGGAGCCTCCTTCATACGCCAATATTAGAGTAAAAATCAGACTATAGAATTATTCATCATAAATCAGCTGACAAGTGATTACACAGATGTGTGGAGAAGCCAGTCTATTGCTGTATTTCCATGTGGAGAAGCCAGTCTATTGCTGTATTTCCATGAGGTCTATAGTTTCAATCACGGTATTTCTTCATCTATATACCATGGTTTCAATCAGGTACTCGTGGATGAGAATACTGCGTTCACAGAACTACTAGTAAATTACTAAAAAATACCACAAGCGTATACTAGTAGCTCTGTGAACAGTAGACCTCACGCAGTATTCTCATCCACAAGTACCTGATTGAAACTATAGACCTTATGGAAATACAGCAATAGACTGGCTTCTCCACACAGATGCCATCTGTGTAATCACTTGTCAGCTGATTTATGATGAATAATTCTATAGTCTGATTTTTACTCTAATATTGGCGTATGAAGGAGGCTCCTTTTTCCTTTTATATTATCCTTGGAATACAAAATTTCCAAAAACCTTGTATATACGTCGACGCGCAATTAAAAAAGGAACATACCTGTGAAATTTCATGAAAATCTATTACCGCTTTTTGCCGTAAATGCGCAACATAAAAACATTTAAACATTTTGAAGAGAAATGCAAAACCATCTACTTGAATCTTAGACCTCACTTCGCTCGGCCAATTAAGTCTAGTCAACTAATCTAAATAACTGTCACCAGGAATAATAACTGTATAAACAACTAAAATAGTTATTTGTGCAACTAGTGCGCAAAGTGACAGTTTGCTGCACCGAAAGAAACGTTTAAGCACGAGCATAGGCGAGTGCGGGATAATGGTTTTTTGAGTGCAGCAAACGAACTTTGCGCACATATTTCGTATCAAATTTTTCCTACAGTTACCATTGAATATGAAAAGTGGGTAATTATGGGTGAAATTCCTTGAAATCCATCAAATTTTTTTCTGTGTAATTTCATTATTATTAAAAACCTAAATTTATTCAAAATTGAATTAGAATAATTAAATTATAATGATTAGTAATTCAATTGAAAATTTATCTGACTGCTTGAAGGGGGTTTATCTTATGTAAGCATTGAAATTACTATTATCAAGGCACATAATAAATAGGCAACACCGTTCTCCACTGCCATTATAACGTGCACCTCACTATACCACAGTCAGTGTTACCAACTTAATTTGTATTTTCCTGCACTGGTGCTCCATAATATAACCTACTAACTATTTGGCATTGTCATGCTGCAAATCTTGAGTACGCAAAGTAATACTTTGCGCACTAGAGCGGAAAAGTGATTCTTTGCGGCCTGCAATCAGTGCAGAAATGGTCACTTTTCGAGGTATGTGTAGGAAATTGTTATTTGTGCAACTAGTGCACAAAGTGACAGTTTGCTGCACAGAAAGAAACGTTTACGCCCGAGCCGTAGGCGAGGGCGAAATGGTTCGTTGAGTGCAGCAGAGGAACTTTGCGCACATATTTCACATTAAATTTTTCCTACAGTTACCATTGAATATGAAAAGTGGGTAATCATGGGTAAAATTGCCTGAAATCCATCGAATGTTTTTCTGTGTAATTTTATTATTAATAAAAACCTTAATTTATTGTCAAATTGAATAATGTAGTAGTAAATGAATGAAGGCGGCTGTGTGGGTGGCACTGTGCTGTCCTCGAACTCAGTGTCCATGTCGGTGTCCTTGATATTATTATAATAACAGTCACAGTTACCAACTAAATTTTGAGTTTGCTGCACTGGTGCTCCATATAACCTACTATATTATTTTGCGTTGTCATGCTGCAAATCTGGAGTGCAGAAAAAATTTTTCCTGCACTAGAGCGGAAAAGTGATGGCCACTTTTCAAGGTAACTGTAGGAAATAGTATATTTCGCACCTAGGGCCGAAAATGAGATATTTCCGGCTCGAAATCGGTTTTTAAGTCCAAGGCCGTAGGCCGAGGAGTAGAAAAGATTGAGAGCCGGAAATACATTTTTGCCCATGGTGCGAATGCTATTTTTCGCCACACCAAAAAAAAACTTCCCAATATATAAGAAATTAAAGAATAAATAAAATTCAAACAGCTTATTTTGATAGTTTGAATCTTGGTTATGACAACTTTCACTGTCAATTAATTTCAATATTACTAATAATTAATTTACAATAGTGACAATATTTTTATACTATTAATATTTCAAATAATTATTTGAATTTTTATAGCTCGCGCTTTGCGCCTGGTGCAATATCTCATGGATAGATGGATGAATAGAATTTTCATTACTATTTTGAAATAATGTGATTAAAAAATTAATATAATTGCATATTTCACAGTTTTGTCTCAAAATATATCTAAAAAATTGATCGAAATTTAAATTACAGTAACTAATATAAAAAATAGCTAATAAAAGTCGAAATTCATCAACAAAAAAAAAATGTCACTGACCGAGGTTCGAACCTAGATCATGTTTATAATTCACTGAGTTCTGATGTATTACGCCTTTATGCTCTCGGCCATTGCATATTTATGATCGAAGAGGCCTGTAAGTCAGGTAACGTTTGTAGGCTACTATAATATAGTGTAGCCTATAGCGGCAAACTTGAAGCCGGTTCGCCGGCATTTTCACAACAAAATATTGCTCTGAAAATAGTTAAATCATAGAGAAAACATTCGAAGATTCAATCTTGAGTGGGCCTAATGTTTTCTCTATATGGTTTGATATTGAAGAAAAATTATCTAAAAGTTTTAATAATGAATTACGGAAAAATTACTAGGAATTTTTCAGTCAAGGCTGAGTTTCACCAGTAGGCTTACCTTAAACTTCAGATCTCTGCTGTATTTTCCTATTATTATTGTTGATTGTATTGCATTAAGAAGTGGAATTCGATAATAAAAACAATTATTACTCTACCTCACTTTTAAATATTGATACAATATAATTGTACTTTGTACTTTGTAATTGTATTTGTACTTTGATTTCAAATTCGATTCTTCACTTTTAAATACTTGCGATACGTACCTTTCTGACAATGGACAATGCAGCCAACATTATATTGTTGAGGCTATGGAGATATGATCGTATTCTATTGTTTGATATCAAAAACACAATAATAAATATTAAATTATCAAACAGTAATTTATAAAATATATTATAGACATGATACCGCGATTCATGATACATAGTTGGTAGATTATTACAGTCGTTATGAGATTATCTCTCTATGATTTTTGTGAGATCGGACACGATCAGCTGTTATTCAAGGTCATTTTACAGCCCTAGGGCCGTAAAGTTTTACCGGCCTGGTCGGAAAACAATCACTTTCGGCCTCCATATGACGCACGTAAACCAGCTCATTACATCCAAGTGTGGCGAAAAAGTATATTATCACTTTAACACGTCTCTGTTACGATGGTTTCCCACTCTGGTTTCTCAACTCACTCCGACTGCAACACGCGTCATTTGATGTGGTCAACAGAACTCTCGAGAAGGATCTGGAGGTGTCGAACACGTTCGACCAATCAGAGCGCTTGTTGATTACCAGAAGGCTCCGGAACGCGCTTGTCATTGGTCGACGGCTTCCTGCACCAAGACTTGAACTCACTCGAAGAGTCTAGAAGCCCCTCGCCTCTGCCGCCCCTTTAAAGGCCTCATCCATAACAATACAATAGTAAGTTCCACTATAGCAATAAATACTAACATCCCATCCAACTATAGTTAACTGCCATCACTGAACGGAAGTTGTGCAATCATGTTATTGGGGTGGGAAACAAAAAGGCAAATGTTTACATGAATTCTGTAATATAACTTTACGTTTAAGCAATAGTTGGCTGTGAGGAAGAAACATTATTTCTAGAACACATCTACCATGAATCTTTCAATTGAAATGAAAAGAATAAGATCGCTCTCATTTTATGGTATGGTATGGTATATAATGTTATGGTATGGAATCTTATATACTAGTAGTTCTGTGAACAGTAGACCTCACGCAGTATTCTCATCCACAAGTACCTGATTGAAACTATAGACCTTATGGAAATACAGCAATAGATTGGCTACTCCACACATCTGTGTAATCACTTGTCAGTTGATTTATGGTGAATAATTCTATAGTCTGATTTCTACTCTTATATTGGCGTATGAGGGAGGCTCCTTTTTCCTTTTATATTATCCTTGAAATACAAAATTTCCTCATTTAAACAATTTAACATTTAAATATTTAAACATTTAAACATTTAAACATTTAAACATTTAAACATTTAAACATTTAAACATTTAAACATTTAAACATTTAAACATTTAAACATTTAAACATTTAAACATTTAAACATTTAAACATTTAAACATTTAAACATTTAAACATTTAAACATTTAAACATTTAAACATTTAAACATTTAAACATTTAAACATTTAAACATTTAAACATTTAAACATTTAAACATTTAACATTTAAACATTTAAACATTTAAACATTTAAACATTTAAACATTTAAACATTTAAACATTTAACATTTAAACATTTAAACATTTAAACATTTAAACATTTAAACATTTAAACATTTAAACATTTAAACATTTAAACATTTAAACATTTAAACATTTAAACATTTAAACATTTAAACATTTAAACATTTAAACATTTAAACATTTAAACATTTAAACATTTAAACATTAAACATTTAAACATTTAAACATTTAAACATTTAAACATTTAAACATTTAAACATTTAAACATTTAAACATTTAAACATTTAAACATTTAAACATTTAAACATTTAAACATTTAAACATTTAAACATTTAAACATTCAAACATTCAAACATTTAAACATTAAACATTTAAACATTTAAACATTTAAACATTTAAACATTTAAACATTTAAACATTTAAACATTTAAACATTTAAACATTTAAACATTTAAACATTTAAACATTCAACATTTAAACATTTAAACATTTAAACATTTAAACATTTAAACATTTAAACATTTAAACATTTTAATATTTAAACATTAAGAGAAATGCCAAACCGTCGACTTGAATCTTAGACCTCACTTCGCTCGGTCAATAAGAAAAATAATTTATTAGCCTTTACAGACTGGATTGCAATGACAAGACAGATAAAAATAAGGTAGAGAAATCATGTACAATACTGTTAATGATTAGGAGAATGTTCATAGTGTTCAAAACAACACAATGTGTCCAATATAATATAATACTCATACCTTGATTTGCACCATTGTACTTGGGTAACCTCATTTACAAGTTAACAAGTTACCGTATGAAAAGTTTTGAATAATGAGTTATTTGCGGATATGGGTCTCATATAATTTTGGATGGATACTTCACTGAGATGTGTATTATAAGTTAAGTGGCCCTGTGTTCAAAAATTCTCAGAATAAAAGTCTTGAAAATTATTTGAAATTCCAACAATGTGATTCATATTTTTATCAGTCACGTATTCTCAAGTAAATTCACTGTACTAATCGATAAGTGTACAATCCAATGGGGCATCACTCACACACCGTCACACCACAAATCCATTTTGTCTATACTAACACAATCAATTTATAAAAAAACACAGCAAGATAACTAAGCAAACTTGTATCTCTGAATTCCAAAATTAAATTCGTTTATTGTGTAGTAGCAGGAATTAACATGATCGTAAATTTTCATTTCCTGTTGTTCTTTGTTATTGTTCCTTTATTATTGTTATTGGTATCATTGTTCTTTCATTTGTTCAGACCTCCATTTAGCATCTGCCCCTTGCATACTTGCTGAGTTCGATTTGCAAATTGTTATGCGTCAGGTCAAGTTGTCGAATGTCAATGAACTAACAGGCAGAGAGTGGTCCATGTTTCTCATGAAATGTCAATGTCATGGTTTGTTGCTACTGTTTAGAACAATGCTGAAGAATAGTAGGGAGAATATCTTTTGGGTTTTTGGGCATGCAAATGACCTTTCAGGCGATGGGAAGGGAACCGATGAGTTGGTCCGATTCATCGATTAAGAAAAAATGTTATTAATCAATGTTACAAATCATATTTATTCTCTTCTCAAAGTTTTTATACTTGGTAGCCTTTCAATTATAATTTTTCAATTTCTCTGAATAATTGAGATGAATTGGATATATTGCCAATCCCTCGAAAGTTTTCATCCAAATTTCCAGTAGGCATTCAATTGGAATCTTGAGATTCTTCTTGAAAAGAATAGTTAATCTGAATTATTGAGATAAATCTACTATCTGCAAAAACGTATTGTCGATTCCACTTGTTCCACAATAGAGTTGATTGATCGGTTACATATTTAATCCCCTCAGCATTGGATGTTTTGGCAAACAGGCACCAATTAATTCATCTAATTTATTATGATTAGAGTTTTGTCCTTTGGAATTCGCTTCAAACGTTCAGCGTTGGTTAATAATGATAAGCATTCATGTCATTCATTAGAAATGCTGGCATTGAGTAGTGTGTCTCAGCAAAAACTTCTATTCTGATCTGAAAACCAAATGTTCAGTCTTGGACACAAATATTTTGTAATTCACAGGTAGTGAACAACATAAGAAGGAGATAGGAATAATAATAAGAATGTGAATCATAAGAGACTTCATTAATGTTGGGTAACATTTTATCTACGTAACCGAATAAGAAGTGAAGAGGTTTGGAGTTCTGGGTTGAGAATGTTACTATCTCCTATAAGAAATGGTTGTCATTTGTCATTTTGAATTGTGTTTCATAATATTAATTTGAATTGATTATTAATAATCTTTCTATGGGATCGATCTGTTGGTGACGTAGTTGTGAATATGGTCAACTTAAACCCTATATTTTAAAACTGGCGGTACTTAATATAAGTTTTTATAACATATGATAGCAATGATGAAGGGTTGAATACAGATCAATTGAAGGAATCTGTCCAATATTCAAATGAGGAATTCCAGACAGATTAAGTGGGGGTGATCCAAATCAATTAGCTAATCCACTCCAATAATTGATAATAGTTGATATTATTCTATCAATGTTATTTGATTGATTAATAATTTGCATTGATAGCAAAACGTAACAGTACTCCGGTGATTCCTATTGCTCAATGGGTGTCAGCAGTCGACCAATCACCAAACACTTCAAATCGCATCATTTCTACGTCACTATAATTACGTCCCGACGCTCGGTTTTAAGTTTCCAAACCTACTATTCAACCGACGTTGATATTTTGTGTTGTGATTCTTCATAATTCGTGAGTTTCATAGGTTTTCTTCTTCTTCTTCGTAGAAGAGTTTCATAGGTATTGAGTGTAATTTGTGATATGTGGTGTGATTTTCAAAAACTCATTTGCTTCATATTATTACAGTTTCGTATTAAGTGCAATTTGGGTTGTATTGGATCATGTGAGCTGAGTTCACTTGAGTTCTATTGAATTGTTCAGTTAGTGTATTGTATTATATAATTATTGTATTGCATCGTGTATCATGTAGGAGTTTTATGGCATACACCTCCTATTCTAAGTGGCTGTGTTTCAAACGTTTCTTGTCTTGAGTTGCATTGTTGGATTTCATGGGAGCGACAGTTGACTTGAAAAAAGAAGACGAATAGAAAGAGGAGGAGGATTAGATTACAGTTCTCTTTTCATGTATGCTACAATATATACTGGATTATACATTAATTCATATTAAATGACAGTATTGCTAATTATTCAACGAATTTGATAAATTATGGAAAATTAATTAATGAGAATAAAGATTAAATATGCCATATAAGTGACGATAATATAATTATTAGAGATATATATGTAGATATAGTTTAATAGATATAGAGGCAGAGAGAGGAAGGAAGAGAAGGAGAAGATTTAGCGGGAATAAGGAGAACGAATATCGAACGTTAATCGTGGAAAGGTAGTAAATATTCCTATTCAGTCAATGTACCTGTCCAATAGGAAGTAAGTTCTTAGAAGAGAGTGGTGTTTTGGAGGGTTTGAAATGTCGCAACGACAAGAAGAAGAAGAAGAAGAAGAAAAAAAAAGAAAAAGAGGAAAAAGGATAAAGTGAAGAAAAAGGGGTTAGTATCTGTAGGGATGATATTGATTCCGAGGGTGAGTCGAGTTTTATTTAATATCGAAGGACAAGACAGGGATGATCATAGGACAGTGCCTCTTGAATCCTGAACCAAAAGGGTGATTTTCCACTTCTCCCCGATCTAGTACTTTCCTCCTATTCACATTCTCCTAATCGTTTCCATCTTCAGCTTTCTCCGTTCTGTCATGAAGTTCGCCCTAATACTCAGTACCTACCCGTTCTAACTTCAAATTAACATTCTTGTTCAGAATAATTCTTATTCTTAGCTGCATTTCTTTTCCATATTCATTCTCTATTCCTGCATTCTGTTTGAATTCATTAAAACTTGAATTCCACTTCATGATTATTAATATTCTAAATTCCCCTATCCATGTTTGTATTGCATGTTTTATAATCAACCTGATATAGAAGTCTACTGCTAGTGGTCTTTCTTCAATCATGATTCAAATTCTCTTCTTTCTAAACCACAAAATAATTTGTCTCATTCATATACTCCATTCCATATTCATTATCAACTATATGTATAATTAATAAATACAAAAAATAATTAATTATTATTAATATTTGATAATCATCTGCTCAAAACTTCCCTTCTTGTTCTCCTTTTTTCAACATGAATCTCTTTCATTTTTCACGTGTGATTATTATTTTCATTCCAAAAACTCTATTTGGCACTTGAAATTGTCTGGTCTCTATCAACTCTATAATTCTTCATATCATTTCCCATCTTATTTAAACTGTATTTTGCTTGCATTTTATGCCTTATCTTGGGGTTTCTCTGTTCCCTACCTATTATCGATCTACCTCAGAAGAAAAATTAGTAATTTATGAAATTTGAGAAATACATCTTGTGGATGTGATTCAACAGATACAAATCATTTCCTGAACGACCATAGCTGTTTAGAAATTTTTACTATCTCTCCACCATCATTTTCTTTTTCACTGCCTACTCCTCGATAATTCCTACTCCTTCCCTCCTAGTACTCCTCCTCCTCCTAATCTTCCTTCTCTGCCTCCTCCTACTCTTCCTACTCCTCCTCCTCCTCCTCCTCCACCTCCACCACCTCTTCCTCCTCTTCCTCCTCATCCTCTTTCTTCTTCTCCTCCTTCTCCTTCTCCTCCTCCACCTCCTCCTCAACCTTCTCCTCTTCCTCATCCTTCTCCTTCCCTTTCTCCCCTCCTCCCCCTCCTCCTCCTCCTCCTCCTCCTCCTCTTTCTTCCCCCTTTCTCAAATTTTATTTATGATTCTCATCCTCCAACTCATAAGGTAAGTGAAGCGAAATGAGTGAGTGGATATCTAATCGATTATCACTCGACAGAGAAATGATCCTTCACAAAGAGACTGTTCGATTGAGAAAGAGACGCATCGAAGAGAAAAAGAGAGAGCAGTAGACAGATATTGGAAATTGAGAAGGGCAAGTCGTCTCAAGTAAGGTACAGGCAGAGGTGCTTTAATAAAAGCAAGGATGAATTGTGAGCAGGGGTCTTTGGTTTTGTTGTGAGGTGGTTTGGGGTTGGGGGTTAAATCCCTCCCTTTCGGAATTGCTCACCGATGTCGTGTCCCCCTCTTCATTCTCCATTTCATTCGAGTGCTTTTTATTACATCTCTTTCCTTTCGGTATTCGACACCATAGAGCATCATATCATACGATATACTGTGAACTGGCACCACAGTAAAACGTGTTCATACTACTTGTTCAAAGTGTGGGAGGAATCATTGAAATACTTTATTTATACTTTCATAAGCAACATGAATAAACTAATATTAATATTTTCAAGAAATTCATGAGAGAACTGAAGTTTAAGAACATAGGAATTAATAATGCAATAAAACATTTAAAGTTTTGTACCGTCAAAGCAGTCCAGAATCATGCATCATAAGTCAAATTCGGTCGAAAAATGAAAAATTTATTGTTGAGTGTACTTAAGCCCATATTCCAATACACAAAAAATGGTATATTCAGAATATAGAAATCGGCCATTTTTTGTGTATTGGAATATGGTCTTAAGTACACTCAACAATAAATGTTTCATTTTTCGACCGAATTTGACTTATGATGCATGATTCTGGACCGCTTTGACGAGCCGAGAAGAATGGAGTGTAGTACGATTGAATCTGAGCATTGTGTCAAAAGTTATGAGTGTTTGAAATTTTGATCCTTGAGGTGTCCTCAATCGCGCCTCTCCACTAGGAAATACTGAAATGAGGTGCATCTAGCGGGTGATTCTCATAGAACATGATCTCAATAACTCATGTAATTGTGCGAAATATCAATGTGAGGACAATGTATTTGGTGATTATGGTTGAAGCTGAGAATTAGGTGTTTTTCACAATACAAGGAGCATTGTTGTCAGGTGTACCTGGAAATCTATATGAGATGGAGCGCCCTCTCTGATCTCAGATTGTAGAGCACAAAAATACGCACAGAGGTATTTTGAACCATACATCTAAATGTTAACAATCGGAAGATATTGTTGATCAAAAACTAAAATTCATCAAAATTAATTTTTCCTTCAAACTCCACTCATTTTTGAAAAATCATAACTCAGTACTCATTGGAGATAGAGAGCTACGAATGATCTCATTTTATTCAGAATTTTATGCTCTAAAGGGCGAGAGCAAATTTTTCTGTCCGATTACGAGATTTGGCAGAAATAGCTGAAAACTCGAAATGAGCCGAAAATAAGAGGTTTTTGGGCCACTCTGTATCTAGCACAAGGAAATTTTGCATGAAGAAATTGGTTCTGAACTTTTCTTATGTACCCAAATAATATATTAAAAAATCAGAACTACAATATAAATTGCATGCACCAATGTATATAGTGACTGGACTATAATATAATATACGGTACCTTCTAGGATCACTCAATATTTAACGTGTATGTATTACTTGAGATTCACTTTGAAACTTATGGGATGAATACTCAAAACTTGTGGTGTCGGGAATAAACCAATATTATAATTATATGAGGATGCTAGTGATTCTTAATATTTTAACTTTCAAGAATACCTATCAAAATACTTAAACCATACTTAGTACCTGTAGTTTCATTGATATGGACTCGATATGTTTCAGCTAAAATGCCATTTTCAGGTGTCAAAATTTAATTTTATTATGTAAGGATTTTATAGATTATATTTAGAAATTTGATAAAAATGTTATTATAGTTTGAACTAGTCTTCTTCCCATTTTTCTTCTTCTTCTACTCCTTCTTCTACTTCTCCTTCTTCTTCTTCTTCTTCTTCCTCCCATTATTTCCTGCCTAGACGACATGCTAGACATGTGATAGGAAGTGAAGTTTTTGCATAGCCTTTGCGAGGGTTCACAGAAAAAAGACAGTGATATTAGTAGAGCACTGACAAGAAAGAGGCAGTGAAGATAGGTCTAGGACGACACATGAACATGTGTTACTCATTAGTTGGTCTGAAATGAGTTGCTCTAAATGGAAGTAAGTCAAAACTGTTAAGTTTCTAATTATAAGGATGTCTTCCATAAATATTAGCTGTGCAATATTTCCGTTCACGCGTTATTTATCACTGTAATGTGGGTTTGTTTTGGTTTTTTAACAATTTTTTCACATTATTTCATTGTAAACATTTATATAGTTTCTGGTTCTTAGGATGTCTTATAATAATTCTTGGTTCTTAACTTATAATAATAATACCGTATCGTGTGACCTGGCTGGCTCAGGTCTGGTGTCAGAATTTTCAGGTCGCAACTGATCAATTTGAGGGCCTCTGACATGACCTAAATGAGGGCCTCTAATGACTGCTTTTTAGGCAGCCGGGACCGACGACTTAATGTGTCCATCCAAGAACTTATAATAAAACTGTGAATGGAATCAGCCCCTGCTTTAGATTCTCTCGTGAATGAGCTTCCAGGACTAAGTTAATCATCCACATGCATAATATTAATAATCTCCTATTTATCCTTTGAGAGAGCATAAATAATGGCATCGATCAATTATAATATGCATTTTGAGAGTTGGAGCACTGTGTTGTGGTGGAGTTTGTATTATGGTAGTTATCCATATTAAATGGGAATACTTAAATTTATATGATGTATTTATTCTTTAAATAAAAGAAAGACTATTTCAATGATGTTACATCAGCATCAACATCACTTACTCGAGTATTAACAAAATAACACTCACTTGAGTGTTTAAAAAAATTCATCGTTTTTCAAAGTTTGGAATTTTCTGAATATTTTGAATTGATTTAATTCAACTTTGAAGTACTTTTTTAATTAAAACATTTTTTGTGTGTTTTGAATCGTAGATTGAGTGTGTAACTGAAGAAGTGACACATAACCTAGATACATTTGGACTGTTGTATAAATTAGAATTGGAACCGTTTTGGGCGTGAGCCTGTGGTACTTTTGTGTAAGTTGTGTAATTCTGAATTATTTTAAATAAATAGAATAAATAGAGTGTCGAGCAGTAGTGTCAATTCCAACACAGTTACTGTCTAATATTGTGACAATCAAATCACTTCCATCCATTGGGTTGATTGATCATTATTATCAATGATTTTTGACCGTTTATTGATGCAAACAAAAAATGTGGAAGTGATCAAAAACAATTTGAAGAAGATGAACTCTAATCTAAAATCAATGCAATAAAGAGTAAATCATTAGAGTTATTATCCTCGAAGGCACGTACGTATAGAATAACCATCCTGATACCGGTAATTCTATTGGCAAGGTTTCTTTCTGCTTGAGGACAGCCATGTTTTCAAGTAAATTCAACCGATTGTTTGAAAACTTTGATGGTGCATATTACCCAATAGCCGTTCGTATAGTGGCAGTTTCAACTAAATTTCATTTTAAACTGGATTTAATCCATATCAAGTCTCATATTTGTTATAATGCGGTTCATTCGAGTTTAAGCAGACGGCCCTAAGTAGGTCATAGATAATTCATAGTCTGTCCCGTAACTCACACACAATCCAAATTGCAACCAATCTCTAGCCCAATTGCAGAAGATCCAATTATTGCTAAAAATCTCAGGACTAAAGGAAGAGGTTTTTCATAAATGGCGGACGGATGAGAGTCACCTGATCCACGTTATCACCCTCTGAGGAACTGTTTACGAAAAATCGTCTTAGTCAGCAGAACAAATGACTTCTCCAAGAAGTAACAGCCGATAATTATTGTGAGTTGTGAGCGGCTCCACTTTGAGGCAGCAGCGCCATTCACAATTAATCGATCGACTCTGAGGTACTAATTAAAAATTCCCAAGCTCCCGGAAAAAGCTAGCACTGACAAGAGAGAGAGAAGAGAGAGAGAGAGAGTACTAGTTTGAAATAGGGAGCGAGAGAAAAGAAGAGTGAGGGGAAGAATGAAGAGGAAATTCAAATTCAGCCATGAAACTTTCTGATGAGACGTCTTTGTAAAAAGTCTTATTGAAGTTTCAACTTCAAGATTCGAGGGTTCGTTGAATACTACTTCTTAACTGATTCAAATCTGAAATAGAAATTTCAAGGTTCAAACATCTCAAGACTCTGTAAATTGTAACAAAAGTATTCAAGAGTGATGATTTCTATATTTTATGCCAATGAGCTAATTACAAGATTATACTTTTTCTTGTGAAATTGGAGGAGAGATCTAATCGGATAACAAATGTATTTATAGTGCATTAAAATGAAAATTCTGACCTTAGAACATACAGTTCAAATAATTGAAAGACTATTTTTAATCTATCGGGAAAAATAGAGAATTTTGTTGCTCAATGTGAATCAACTGGTTGAAATTAAAGTGGACTTGCGAGTCCTAACTTTGCATTACTCTCACTCTAAACCTACCTACATTTTCGGTTCGCAGATCGATAAACTATTCTAAGGTTCCCTCTTCCAAGATTTCAAGAATATGCAACATAAAATATTACTAGAGTTGAATAGGTTCGTATCAATTTAGACCACATTCTGTTAATCAGAAAATGGAATCAAATTTCACCCATTCTATCAATCCATACTACTCAATCTATAATATATAATATTGAGTTACAAGTATGAAGAACTCGAAGAACTTTTATATAAGAATCATCATATCTCCTCTAGTATTTCTAGCCTTCAAATCGGTGTCGTCAGATGAGCGATCAGGAAAAAAGTACTCCACTGTGCGATCTATTGTTCAGAATAACAATAAGGATAGGCAGACGCTATGAATGGGAGGACTTGGGTGTCATTAATCATCAGGGACAGTGACAGAGGAAGGCCACAAGCGTAACTTATGTGTATACTCATACTCACAATACGATATTGATGGTGATGATTGTATCAGTACCCACCACCTTCCAAAAAAGGAATAATTTGTTAAAGAATTTTGTATCTAGTGAACAATATATTTACAAACTGTTAAAAACTTCGGGTTAAAGAAATGAGACGGGGCCGCCGAAAACAATTGATGGACAGGTAGAAATTCCAGAAACCCTTCAATGGTCACCTATTGTTATTGAATTTCGAAATTCTCGTGGTCTATTGTTAAGGTTTCCACTCCGAGCAATATTATTGGTGGACCAGTGTGATTATGCAAAACAAAGTTCATGGTTGTTAGCAGAGAACGTGTTGAGGTAACAGTGAGAATTGCTGGTAAGTTGGTGGAACGTGTACAAAGCTTCAAATATCTTGGATGTTGTGTCAATGAGAAATGGAGCTTCGACCAAGAGGTAAGGAGTAGGATTGAGCAGGCAAGGGCAGCATTTTTCAGAATGAGAGGGGTATTATGCAATCGGAACCTTGCTCTCAAGACTAGAATTCGTTTGTGCTACATCATTCCAGTGTTGTTGTATGGGCATGAGGGATGGACATTAACGAAGGCATAAAGTATGCTAGTCGAGAGTTAGAGGATGCACCTTTTTGGAACAATAGCCCAGTGCAAAGGTAGCGTGGCCCCATCTCCTTTTTTTCTTCTTTTTTTATGTTGATTTGGGTATTATTACTGGTGATAGTAAAAACATTCGACTTGGGCATTATTAATTTATCAAAATGAAGAGAATCTCAGGATTTTTTTCTAATTATTATTTTTTTTGGCCATTTCGCTTTTATATACCAACTAAAACGATTGTAGATTGGCATAAACTCAAAATTTGTGATTGCTTGTAGATGTAGATTGCTTCAGATGTGAAGTTGATCTTGAATTTTCTTGATATCTGTGAGATACTTTATACTTATCTATTTGCAGTAGTGTTACTCATTTGCATGAAGAAATGCAGATCATTGATAAAACTTGTTGGAATTGTAAATTTTATAAATGTATAAATATAAATGGGCTACAATGAAGATGAATTTGAATTGTTCGAAGCTGGAAGCTGTTCGATATTTGCTTAACAACTGATTACTTTTCATGGAAGGTGGTAGGTAATGATTCAACCTTCATCATCATCATCAATATAATATTGTATTGCGAGTATACACATGACACTACCCATTTATCACTTGTGGCCTTCCTCCGTCACTGTTCCTGATTATTAATGACACCTAAGTCCTCCTATTCATAGCGTCTGCCCATCCTTATTGTTATTCTGAACAATGGATCGCTCAGTGCACTGCTAACCCCCAAAATCGCTCATCGGAGATCGCTCATCGGACATAACCCTTCAAATCAGGGGAGCTTCTATATAATCTTCTCAGTCATTTAAATGAATCCAGAATAATATTAATTTATTCTTCTTCACCTTCCAACGCCACTATAGTCTATTGAAGACAAATTTAATTATCGAGATTTGTAACCTAAAATCTATGCTTTTTAAATTGCAACGCAAAGGCAAATGTTGCAACTGCTCTTTCCCTCAATCCTCGATATCTTCTTCTTCTTCTTCTTCCTCTTCTTCTCCATCGTCATGGTCTTGTTCTTATTTTTCCTCTTATTGTTCACCCTTCTATCCTTCCTATTTCTCTCCTGCACGTCCGACGCTCTTCTTCTCCGTCTTTCCTCCTTTTCCACCATCCTCCTCTCCCTTTTCGCTGCCTCCTTTCTTCTCCTTCTCATCATACTGTAGCAGGTAATTACAGGGGGAGTGGCCAAGCAAGCGGTAAGTCCCACCTTGATCTAGATAGCATTAGCAGGTAATTACCCCTTCCACCATATGCAGCTTGGTAATACCTGCCTTTTCCAACTCTATATTTTTATATCTTCGGACAAGTCTGTCTACTAACTTCTGTATCATTGCTTCCATGCATGAGAAACACTGTCAGAGCGGTAAGAAGTGTTCACGGTAGACAGGAGAGAGCGCCCCCCCCCCTTCCCATGTATTTAGGAAAATTATCTTCTGCTGTCCTTTTTTGGGGCCCACCTATGATTCGATTTTGAGGTCGAATTTCAAGGACGCAGTCTTCCCCTCAGTACATCCCCCCCGCTCTGTGAACCCTTGTGAGCACCGCTGCGGTGGAAGATATTCAAAGTAATGTCTCATTACTATATTTTTAAATATATTTCAATCAAATTCAATACACAAGATTATTCTTATCATTTCGTGTTTGATGTATATGAGATTTTGATTACTAACTTATTATAATTTTAAGTTTCTACTTTTATATAATTATTAATCTATTCTGTGATAGGCTATTCTACTATTTATTCTTCTCTAGGTTTATCTGATCAAAGCTCTAAACAAATTTTCATTTTTTTGAGGATGTATGACATGGTGCAGCACCAGAACCAACAAAGATAGGGAAATAAGAAGAGAAAGAGAACAATAACAGATGAATTGCAAACATCTTCAATTTAGCATCATTATTGTGTGTCATCAGCATGAAGGAGGAAGAAAAAGAAGAAAAAGAAGAAAAAGAAGAAGAAGAAGAAGAAGAAGAAGAAGAGAAGAAGAAGAAGATGATGATGAAGAAGAAAATGATGATGGAAAAGAAGGAGAATGAATGAGAAGTGTGCGAAGAATAACCGGTAACTCTGTCTTTGTCTGATTCTAGTAGCGACGCCGCAATTCTCAGAATTATGACAAACTGGACCCTGCTAAATGTTTTTTCAATTGGCTCAAAGCATACCGACGAAGACAGACATTGTCCATGGTCCATCTCGTAAATTCACTTCTCTCATAAGAGAAGCAACACCGAACTTCTCACACACGAGTAAAAAGCAAAATTTTCCGCCAACTTAGTTGATTGCATTATAGTAGATTTTGTTTGGAAGATTAGCTTTGAAAAAATGTCGACATAGCGTAACTTGGAAGCTGAGTTTTGTTTGAATGTTATTTTATTGGTGATTTTCTGATGATCAAAAAATCAACAATATGATCAGAGATGGGATATTTTTCTCTGAATTTCCCCACAAGGAAAAAGGGTGACTCTTGAAAAAGAGTTCATAGACAGACTACTGTCCACTCTCATAGGGCACTCTTGATACTGATATAACAAGTTATTTCAATCATTAAGAGAATATTCATATGATCCTAAACCCCAATATTAAAAATATATTCTTCATATTATGAGATTCCAACCTATACTGTATACATCAGGCCATTTAGCCCTGCATTGCACCAGTCATTTGCATGAGCCTATAGCATAACTAAGACGAATGATTTACACATTTCCTCTATTACATTGATTATGGGGTATCTCTCTCCCAATGCAGTATTCCAATTTCAATCACTGTAATGAATTTTTGATTCATAATATCAACACTAAATTCATATACAATTATATTAAAACACTGATATTAAACTGATATTTAACACTCGTAAAAGCTCGTAGCACGTGTTCTCATCACTTGTATTGGGATGATTGATGATTATGGATCATTACATTAATTACTGTATTATAATAATGTGGTAATCAATGTGGTAAATTGATAGATAAATGGATTACCATCCTGTTTTGTGTCTTCTGTTCCATATAACTGAATGTTTTTGGGTTTCTTCGTTTTTCATTCCCATTCTGATAAATATTTTTAAGCTATTCATATCAAGTTTTTATGCTTCCTCCATTATCGTGTTTTTTATGATTCATGATATCTTATTCCTCTTTCTGTTACACCTCTCTTCACTCTTACTGATCTAAGTTTGCGAAAAATAAATGCCGAACGATTTATCGATAACATTTTATCGAACACCTTTGTTCTAATCATTATTTGAAGTCTTCTTTAATTGAAAATGTTATAATTCTTAGCCCTTTGATGATTTATGATGAAAATGTTATCGTATAAAAACTCGATGGGTTGTAAAAGATTGATTCAAATCTTTTTGAAGCCAAAAGCATTGTTCTTCTTTGCATCCTCACAATACAAGTCCCGTTTATCATCGCCAGCAATTTCCGATTTTAATTTCGAACTCCCGATCACTTTCCAACGAGGGGCAAAAGCCACTTGTTCTTCGCCTTTGTCAAACCGGCTCTTGAAATTCAGCAATAACATCATCCCCTCGAAACGAATTGACCGCTACACTACGAACAACCCTTGGGGTGAAGATCATCACTACCCTACTCCCTGCTTTTCAACTACAGTGAGGTTCACGTCACACTGTCAGTGCTCCTGTTGTGCACCATCAATACTTTCCATCCAAGCAATGCTGAAATGAATGTCACGATATATCATGTCTAATATAAAACATAAGCTAGGCGGAAGAGTAGTGCACCTTGCAGCACCCCTCAACATATTGACCTATGCAATGCTTTCGATTTAACAGACACGCGTGCGTGATATAAACGATTTGGCAGACAAGTGGATCCCGGTTTGTGTGGAGTGGAGTGGAGTGATGCAAGGTGCACGGTCTTGTGAACAATAATTCTTTTGTAGTGCGTGCTGCCTCGCTTTATTGCTAGTTCAAATAATAGCTGGCCCAAGACACACCCCTGTTGCACACCCCTATGCTAATAACGGCTGCTAAACAATGGACCCCAGCTTCCAACTCACTGATGATGACTTTCTAGAGTCATTGATTCTTATAAACACCCACACACATACACAAATTCACACACGCACGATTATCATCTGCCTCCATCAATTCAAAACTTATTTCATTATTTGATCGGGGGAGATGAGGTCCTTTGTATGCGATTCGTGATACCAGAACTGGGTCTACCCTCTCCTGTCTTGTCTGTTATTAATTCAATATATAACCTATTAGTTGTGCACTGACGTTTATTGCATGGCCTCAATATTGTTGAGTTCAATTAATTTTGCTGTCTCATCCCTTTCGTCAATTTTCAAACTGTGAATTATTGTTCAAGTACTGTAATTGTGATTGTTGGTGGCTTGAAATTCCTGTTTTTATTGAGTTTTTGAAAGACTTTGATGATTCATTTCAGGGAGTATTAGCAGAATCAAATAATAGGCTACAAGGTAGCTTCATTGTTGGTATTAGTTCTGTTCTCAGATACTAGTCTCCGTTGCAGAGCTTATGATATAAAGCTGACTGGGCATCATAAAATAATATAATATAAGTAAATCGTGTTAATCAGCAACTCCATATTGTGAATTTAAATTTATTGAAGTTGGTTGAAAGTATGAGAGTACCTATCAGAGTTCCATTGAAAGCTATGTTACTATTTTGGTAACTTTGGTCAATTAATACTCTTGTCTTAGCTTTTCACCTACTCTAGTTTCTCAGTATTACGCATCGATTGATCTTCATCTAACCAGCTTTATACAGATCAACATTCACAAATTATTTGATTTTTATCATACTACTGAACAAATTACTTAAGTTAACCCTCACAGACAGATATCTTAGAAAGATCGTGAGAATCGGTCCTGATCATAGAAAGACTGTAGCCTTCTTCAATGTTTGCTTCTAACTTTAGTTCTGTTAAATTTCCCCTGAAATTTTGATTGTAGATGTATGTGTTATTCTTGTGAATTGTTTATGGCCTGCGCCTATCCAATTTGACTTTTCAATTTCACACCTCATGAACTGAGCAGCTTATCTGTGATGAACCCCGAAAAGGTGAGAGCCGTGACTAGAAAATTATGAGCGCTACAATACTAAAATAAGAGACAGTTGCCTACCGGAGACAGAGTTGAGATTTTGAAATGATTATTCATCTCACATACCACTCAAGTGGTTGTGGCTTGCTCACATGATATTGTTCCTGATACCAACATGAAAGCAGTTTCTGAATTACTTTATATTTATATTGAGCTATATTGTCACCTGGTCATATGGGACATATATATGAATCATATATTTATCTCATATTAATCAGTATTTTAGAGTTTTTAAATTAAAAAAGCTCAGTGAACAGTATTTTGTCTTTGAACAATCTTTGTTATCGACAAAAAATTTTTTATTTTATTTGTTGTCAATATTAATGTTAGCTTCTCTCTGTTTCTAATAACAAATGTGCCGCTTGTGCGACAGATAAAAATATGTACTTGAAATGGCTTTCATGTTTGGCAATGACTGAGTTTATATTATGTGGTGCGGTATTTGACTCGCCTCACATATGTAGAGAGATTTGCCAAATCATGTAGTGCTGTATCCAAATGCCTCACGTTGGGCCGGCAAATCATGTGGTGCGTTTTTTAACGGCTTCACACATGTAGAGTGAATCTTGTACTGAGTCAATGGTGTAGCGGCTATAAATTTTGCAATGGCGTGTGAGGACGCTGAGTGAACACCAGACTGATTGACTCACTACAAGACTCAATACAATTGTCGGAATCGCGGGAGGCCTAAACGCTCGCTCACCCTTGATTCCTCTAATGACAAATTGTATAATGATGAAAATTTTTATAAGCGGTGTAGCGATCGCTAAACACTGAAGACGGATACCTTAAAATTATTACCTGTGAAGAATGAGCATACAAAATCATACAGGTCGAGCAAAAATCCCGATGTAGATAATTTACGGGACTGCGTCTCTAATAAGTTCTGAAGGATTAAAATACGGTATTTGAACCAAATATCGTTCAGAATATATTTCGAGAACAGAGTCTTGTCGGGTTTTAAGCTCTATTGTAGGAATTTATATGATCTATGGCTGCATCTGCTGTACAATTGATGTGTTCGCTCCTAAGTCGAGGTAGGTAACAGATAAAAGCTGATATATGAGCAGGTAAGGACAAAGAATAAATATCTCGATCTGACCCCACTCGCTACATCCACTTAGACCTGTTCCAATATCCAGCTTAATTCAATTATTCCAATGATCGTATTCGATCGGTTCTTGATGATATAGAACGTATCAGACACAATAATTGACAGGCTTAAGAAATAATCGAACTCAGAAAGCGAATTAACAAAACTGAAATATATTACAATAAAATATGTAATCATACAGTGCAGATTCAGAATTTGATTTACAGGTTGATAATAATTTAGCATTAATAGAATAGTTAAAAATTTTCTTGTGCTTGCATGATACCATGCGTGATTCAACAGAATTTTACAATTGATAAAATTGAACAGTTTTGAAAAAATAGTGAAAAAATGAATTATAAAATATTTTTAAAATGCTCGGGGTCGTGGTTCAGGCAGCGGAGGATAGTTAATCAACTACAAATTCTTATAAATTTAATATGAATAAATTCTAGGCTCTTAAATGCTAAAGCGCTTGTCGGCGTGGCCAATAATTTAACGAAGAAAATTTTATACTTTTCTGCACTGAAATATTTTCGAAGCGTAGATTGGGGCCCCTTTTAAAACTTATAACTCACGTGAATTTCCTTGGCGGTCGTGGTTTTCTTCTTTAGATCAAAAATCGTTTGATCGGCGGCAATCCAGGCTTCGGTTTCAGCACGTGGGGAATTTTAATTTAATATTTCCTTCACCAAATTAATTATGGGATAATTTACTTTAAACCTTTATATTTATCGATTGAGGAAAACAGAAATTTACAAATAACAAATAGATTGGCCTAAAATATCGGCTCACAGATAGAACATTTAAAATCGAACAAGAAATTTTCACAAATAGGTCTTGGTAACTATAAAAAGAGGTCTGAACGGTGAGGATTTCAAAAGGGAAGTGCTGTCTTTTCTCTAAGCTTCTAGGCTAGACCTTGCTTCTCAGAATCTCGATGTAATAATTTGCATAAAAATTTGCCATTGGTAGAACGTTTGTGACGTAGACATGACGTCAGTGGCAAGCAGTAGAATATAATTCTTTTAATTACAATAATGATTCAATTTAGGTAATCCTTAAAACTGCTTAATCTTCTAGACATAGTTCCTCTCATACAATGTACATGTGCTAGTGTAACTGATAAGGCAGGGTTGTTGTCTGATAATAGATTAACATGTGTTGCTTTCAAACGATCACCTTCTTGGTGCTATTTCTATGCACTATGATTGGCTTGGGCTTGCCAAAGAGATTTAATTACCATGTGGTTCAGTTGAATTAAATCATTAATAAATTAATATTCTTGTACAATTTTTATTAGGTTTGAGATTGTTATAATTAATTTCTGCCATTTTATCAATAATATAATTTCATGCTATGACCTATTTAGTTACAATAAGACCTGACATATAATATAATTTCTTAAATAATTTCAACGATAACACATACATTTTATTTTTTTTTTATTTGAAATTCTTGATCCTTTATGGATAGTTTTAATTTTTAGAGATGGTATTATATCTTACGTGAAGCCAGCATGACATTTGACAATACTTTGAATTAGTCAGCTGCGTTCGAACTGTTTTAAAAACATCTGATCGATAGTAAACAAAGTGTAACCTCAAAATCAATGAGCAATTCGTAAATAATTTGTGCTTTATTTGCAAAATAATTATAATTTTATTGAATAATTTTCCTAGAAAAATATTCAGTACAGAACGGTACTCTTATCAAATATACAGTTATTGATAAGTAAGCTTTATCGCTCGGTCGCTAACTATTCCTTTAGCAAATTCTTTCATTTTAAAAGGTAATCACAATTTTTCTCTCTTTTCATGAGATCTATTTGAAAGATTCATCACACAAAAGCCCCCAGGATATTTTAAATAGGTAATTGGGAGACGAGTCGAAACAATGACTATTTGAAAAATCCGATATTGTGATGAATACACTATTTCATCTCCTTACTTCTACGAAAACTCAACACTTAACACTAAAAACAATATATCGTGCACTTTTGGCTATGAGAAAATAAATAATTGATTGTTCCTTCCATTGGATACAATCGAAATACAATAATTAATGAGGTCTCTTTGGATCCTTCATTAAAACAACTCCACAACTTCCATTCACGGGTGGCTTATGAGCAGACCCATAACTATAACAAATATACAAGATTTCACATATTACTTCTTAAGATTCGAACAGTATTTGCAACAAATATAGATTTTCATCATTTTTCATAGTTGTTACAGGTTTCGACTCTTTATTCTGGCTTTTACATAAATTGGGTGAGAGTGTGATTTTACTTCGGTGACTTGACAATCGTCTACCGTTTGACTCGAGCAATTCCTTATTTGCGCTTAGTACGTTGTGTACAAACAGGGTTACACTTGAAATGGCTTTCTTGATTTTTATCAATGTTGGTTACAAATATTAAGTCTTCAAGATTATATTTATCAATTTGAATTACAATTCATGATCTTTTGATGCAACAGTAATAAATTTCACATTTAAAGGTAAGAATTTCATTTTCTTTTTAGTTTTTTTTTTTTTTTTTTTTTTTTTAGCAATACATTTATATGACATAGAACATGCGCATTTCGTGCAAATTAACATAAATATATATTTTTGGTTGCGTTTTTTACTTATAATTTCACATTAAATAATAGGTTACATTAATTGAATAACGATATTGCTTTGATTCTATACATTGACTCTATGATTTCGCACACATTGGTTGGTGTGACGAAGAAAATTATCGAACAGGCTTTGACTCTGAATAGATTTTTTCTATCGATTCTGTATTTCGAGGTTAGATTTACATATTTTTTCAAATAAACTTTGTTTATTTTCTTTCCTCCTATTCACTACTAATTTCATGTTATTTCTAATTTATAATTATTTTCTGTGGATAATATAATTCTTGTTTCTGTTTTTTCAGTTGTGCGGATGGTACTAGGCGATTGTTACTGTGATGATTGTAGCATGAGGCAGACGGCTTGATCAGGTTGGTAAATTTTTAGAGTTGTTTTGTAGTTTTATTTTCTTGACTTAGAGTTGATAATAATTTCTTCATTTGAAGTAGGTTGATAATGTTTCCTTATTAGTTGAGATGCGGCGAAGTTTAGGTTATGTTGATTAGGCTGCAGTAGAAATATGCTAGTTTGCGAAGATGTGATTCAATGGGTAGGCTGTGACTATGAAGAAGTTTGATAATTTGTGTAATTTACAACGTAGATTCCAGTTGATTAAAAGATTATTATTTCCTCAAGCCCCCATCTAAATTTGATTCGGTGTCATTCAAGGTCCAATTCCAATTTGCAACTATCCGTTTTATTAAAACTTGGCTTAAAACGAATGTGCCGACGAAGTAGGTAGATCTCTTCAGCCAATGTTGTCCTTCTTTGTTTACCGGTGACATGTAGTTTGATCTTTTTAAACCTTACATGCCGGTGGTGTCTGTGGTTTTTTTCAAATGATATTTTTCTTTCCGGCATGCTGGTGTACAGTCTGTTTGATTTCAACCTGACATGACTGCGGTGGTTGTAGGTTCTTCTTGATATGGTTTTTCTCCTATCATGCATGCTTGTAAAAGATTTGATGTACGATTTCAGCCTAACATGACGGCGATGTAGATAAATTTTTCTTGAGACCATTTTTCTTTTCCGTGGAGCTGCTATTTTACTTGTGTGTTGTTTTGATTTAGAGGTTTTTATTTTCAGTTGTGATTTCAATTTGTTGTGGGTTTCTGTTTCATTTCTATTGTTTAGGTGACTATCTTCATGAATGCTGGGTTTATATGTTGCAGGCGCTGTCCTCGGTGGATGGACGGTGATGTGGACGGTCGGCGGTCCGGGCTGCTCTTCAACGTGGTGGGCAACATCCTTGGACTCCTGGTGACCGGCGCGCGGTTGTACGGCTGGCCCCTCTATGCCATGGATGTCGTCCTCGGCTTGGCGGGCGATGTCGACTGGTTCCTCTCGGCGTTCGGCGGGGTGCGGCGCGACTCCAGTCTTGACATTCTCGGTGGGTTGGTTTTCCATACATGTGTTATGTTCGCTTGCTTGTTTGACTTTAACCACCTTTATTGTATCCTTCTCCACATGTATATGTTTCTTAATGCTGACTTCGACGCTGATTTTTCCCATATGCATATCTTCAGATATCCTATCCAATCGGTTATTTGTTTCTAAAATTGATTTATCCAGACACTCAGCTAATTTTTTGATGGTATTATCGGTATCATGGAATGCTTTGTCCATTCGCTGACTCAACTTCTCCAAACCCTGTTCGTTTACCTTCTTTACTTCTTGAACTTCCTTTTTTAATTCTTCCTTTGTTTGCTTGTTGTCCTTCTTTATTTCTTGGATTTCCTTCTTTAACTCTTCCTTTGTTGCTGAAGAACTTTGTTTTATTGCTTCATTTGTTTGTTTGTTTCCTTTCTCTATCTTACTGGTTATTGCTTCCAGGAAGGCGTCCATATCCAGTGCGGGAGCGGGCATACATCTAACGGTCACCTGCTGGTTTTTTATCCGAGCAACGGTGCGAGAAATGGGGGTTCCTGTTTCTGGGGCGTCGTCGTCCGTATGCTCTCCTGATGTTTCGTCCTCTGGCTCTTGGGCTGCCGATGGATCCTCCACTAGGATGCAGCTCTCCTTCACCTGCGTCGAAGATAAATCATCCAGTACATTTGGATGGAAATCGGCAGATGCGGTGGCAGATGCGGATGGCGGCGAACAATCGGGTGAGATGTCCTCGGTGTCCGACAGACTTGGATTGACCTGGTCGTTTCCTGCCATGGTTTGTGAGAGAATAACGCGACGAACGTGTGCGGTGAATAAAAAACGTGAAAGTGTTGTGATATACAAAATAATTAATAAGAAATCCAATAGAAATTGCTATAGCTTCGTAGTGAGTGAAATACAGAAAAAAGTGGTTTAACAATGTGTTCAGTGATAAAATAAGTCAAGTTAGCAATATCGTTAACATAAAAATGACAAGAACATACAGGATACACAGTGAACACTTATGCGGTAATACAGGTACGCCTCTTATAATTTTTTATTACTATTATTATAAATATTTTACTCTTATAATTTCTTGCCGCGATTATATATAGGGCTAGTATTCTTCGCAAAATTTTATATAAAAGCAGTGATGCTCTGCTTGAATTCCATAATATATCCGTGATTTAATTTTACTTCCCTCTTTATGCTTTAAAAAATTTTTAAAGATATAAATAACTTCAATCCTCTTTTCTGTAAATTTTTATAAATTGTTTCAATATAGACCTAATATTCTTCAAATAATATCACCTTTCTTATGATATCTCTTATACCTATGACTTATAGTATGACCAATTTTCGAATAACACGATAATAAAATTCTGAGTTCGATTTTTTCTCTAAAAATTCATCAATCGATAAATTTCTTTTCCGTTCAAAAATTGGGTATGGTACTTCTTGTTATTTTATATAACAGTGAACAGTTAATATTAAAATTGAAGAAATTCACAACCATGAATTTTTCAAAAATTTTCCCGTTGTCAGCGCTATAGTATACCGAGCAACTAAATAATCCTCGTAGTCGATTATCCACCTCTTCAATGCCTATCACTGTTGGGCACCAAATCATGTGGTGCGGTATTTGACTCGCCTCACATATGTAGAGAGATTTGCCAAATCATGTAGTGCTGTATCCAAATGCCTCACGTTGGGCCGGCAAATCATGTGGTGCGTTTTTTAACGGCTTCACACATGTAGAGTGAATCTTGTACTGAGTCAATGGTGTAGCGGCTATAAATTTTGTAATTGCGTGCGTGGACGCTGGGTGAACACCAGACTGATTGACTCACTACAAGACTCAATACAATTGTCGGAATCGCGGGAGGCCTAAACGCTCGCTCACCCTTGATTCCTCTAATGACAAATTGTATAATGATGAAATTTTTATAAGCAGTGTAGCGATCGCTAAACACTGAATACGGATACCTTAAAATTATTACCTGTGAAGAATGAGCATACAAAATCATACAGGTCGAGCAAAAATCCCGATGTAGATAATTTACGGGACTGTGTCTCTAATAAGTTCTGAAGGATTAAAATACGGTATTTGAACCAAATATCGTTCAGAATATATTTCGAGAACAGAGTCTTGTCGGGTTTTAAGCTCTAATGTAGGAATTTATATGATCTATGGTTGCATCTGCTGTACAATTGATGTGTTCGCTCCTAAGTCGAGGTAGGTAACAGATAAAAGCTGATATATGAGCAGGTAAGGACAAAGAATAAATATCTCGATCTGACCCCACTCGCTACATCCACTTAGACCTGTTCCAATATCCAGCTTAATTCAATTATTCTAAATTTGATTCGGTGTCATTCAAGGTCCAATTCCAATTTGCAACTATCCGTTTTATTAAAACTTGGCTTAAAACGAATGTGCCGACGAAGTAGGTAGATCTCTTCAGCCAATGTTGTCCTTCTTTGTTTACCGGTGACATGTAGTTTGATCTTTTTAAACCTTACATGCCGGTGGTGTCTGTGGTTTTTTTCAAATGATATTTTTCTTTCCGGCATGCTGGTGTACAGTCTGTTTGATTTCAACCTGACATGACTGCGGTGGTTGTAGGTTCTTCTTGATATGGTTTTTCTCCTATCATGCATGCTTGTAAAAGATTTGATGTACGATTTCAGCCTAACATGACGGCGATGTAGATAAATTTTTCTTGAGACCATTTTTCTTTTCCGTGGAGCTGCTATTTTACTTGTGTGTTGTTTTGATTTAGAGGTTTTTATTTTCAGTTGTGATTTCAATTTGTTGTGGGTTTCTGTTTCATTTCTATTGTTTAGGTGACTATCTTCATGAATGCTGGGTTTATATGTTGCAGGCGCTGTCCTCGGTGGATGGACGGTGATGTGGACGGTCGGCGGTCCGGGCTGCTCTTCAACGTGGTGGGCAACATCCTTGGACTCCTGGTGACCGGCGCGCGGTTGTACGGCTGGCCCCTCTATGCCATGGATGTCGTCCTCGGCTTGGCGGGCGATGTCGACTGGTTCCTCTCGGCGTTCGGCGGGGTGCGGCGCGACTCCAGTCTTGACATTCTCGGTGGGTTGGTTTTCCATACATGTGTTATGTTCGCTTGCTTGTTTGACTTTAACCACCTTTATTGTATCCTTCTCCACATGTATATGTTTCTTAATGCTGACTTCGACGCTGATTTTTCCCATATGCATATCTTCAGATATCCTATCCAATCGGTTATTTGTTTCTAAAATTGATTTATCCAGACACTCAGCTAATTTTTTGATGGTATTATCGGTATCATGGAATGCTTTGTCCATTCGCTGACTCAACTTCTCCAAACCCTGTTCGTTTACCTTCTTTACTTCTTGGATTTCCTTCTTTAACTCTTCCTTTGTTGCTGAGGAACTTTGTTTTATTGCTTCATTTGTTTGTTTGTTTCCTTTCTCTATCTTACTGGTTATTGCTTCCAGGAAGGCGTCCATATCCAGTGCGGGAGCGGGCATACATCTAACGGTCACCTGCTGGTTTTTTATCCGAGCAACGGTGCGAGAAATGGGGGTTCCTGTTTCTGGGGCGTCGTCGTCCGTATGCTCTCCCGATGTTTCGTCCTCTGGCTCTTGGGCTGCCGATGGATCCTCCACTAGGATGCAGCTCTCCTCCACCTGCGTCGAAGATAAATCATCCAGTACATTTGGATGGAAATCGGCAGATGCGGTGGCAGATGCGGATGGCGGCGAACAATCGGGTGAGATGTCCTCGGTGTCCGACAGACTTGGATTGACCTGGTCGTTTCCTGCCATGGTTTGTGAGAAAATAATGCGACGAACGTGTGCGGTGAATAAAAAGCGTGAAAGTGTTGACGTGATATATAAAATAATTAATAAGAAATCCAATAGAAATTGTTATAGCTTCGTAGTGAGTGAAATACAGAAAAAGTGGTTTAGCAATGTGTTCAGTGATAAAATGAGTCAAGTTAGCAATATCGTTAACATAAAAATGACACGAACATACAGGATACACAGTGAACACTTATGCGGTAATACAGGTACGCCTCTTATAATTTATTATTATTATTACTATTATAAATATTTTACTTTTATAATTTCTTGCCGCAATTCTATATATAGGGCTAGTATTCTTTGCAAGATTTTATATAAAAGCAGTGATGCTCTGCTTGAATTCCACAATATATCCGTGATTTAATTTTACTTCCCTCTTTATGTTTTAAAAAATTTAAAAATATAAATAACTTCAATCCTCTTTTCTGTAAATTTTTATAAATTGTTTCAATATAGACCTAATATTCTTCAAATAATATGACCTTTCTTATGATATCTCTTATACCTATGACTTATAGTATGACCAATTTTCGAATAACACGATAATAAAATTCTGAGTTCGATTTTTTCTCTAAAAATTCATCAATCGATAAATTTCTTTTCTGTTCAAAAATTGGGTATGGTACTTCTTGTTATTTTATATAACAGTGAACAGTTAATATTAAAATTGAAGAAATTCACAACCATGAATTTTTCAAAAAATTTTCCCGTTGTCAGCGCTATAGTATACTGAGCAACTAAATAATCCTCGTAGTCGATTATCCACCTCTTCAATGCCTATCACTGTTGGGCGCCAAATCATGTGGTGCGGTATTTTACACGCCTCACATACGTAGAGAGATTTGCCAAATCATGTAGTGCTGTATCTAAATGCCTCACGTTGGGCCGGCAAATCATGTGGTGCGTTTTTTAACGGCTTCACACATGCAGAGTGAATCTTGTACTGAGTCAATGGTGTAGCGGCTATAAATTTTGCAATGGCGTGTGAGGACGCTGAGTGAACACCAGACTGATTGACTCACTACAAGACTCAATACAATTGTCGGAATCGCGGGAGGCCTAAACGCTCGCTCACCCTTGATTCCTCTAATGACAAATTGTATAATGATGAAATTTTTATAAGCGGTGTAGCGATCGCTAAACACTGAAGACGGATACCTTAAAATTATTACCTGTGAAGAATGAGCATACAAAATCATACAGGTCGAGCAAAAATCCCAATGTAGATAATTTACGGGACTGCGTCTCTAATAAGTTCTGAAGGATTAAAACACGGTATTTGGACCAAATATCGTTCAGAATATATTTCGAGAACAGAGTCTTGTCAGGTTTTAAGCTCTATTGTAGGAATTTATATGATCTATGGCTGCATCTGCTGTACAATTGATGTGTTCGCTCCTAAGTCGAGGTAGGTAACAGATAAAAGCTGATATATGAGCAGGTAAGGACAAAGAATAAATATCTCGATCTGACCCCACTCGCTACATCCACTTAGACCTGTTCCAATATCCAGCTTAATTCAATTATTCCAATGATCGTATTCGATCGGTTCTTGATGATATAGAACGTATCAGACACAATAATTGACAGGCTTAAGAAATAATCGAACTCAGAAAGCGAATTAACAAAACTGAAATATATTACAAACGTACATTTGGAATAGGTCAGAAAGTCTAAGCTCAGATGAGGAAGCATATAGAGTAGTCATTAAACCAACTAAATTCAATACCTCAACCAGACATTTGATCGATATATAAAATTTATGTTTGTATGCTGAAATTATTATAACAAACTTCTTATCACTATACTAGAAAAAAATTATATTTTTTTTCTTTTAATCCATGTTATTCAAAATACCAGCCAACGAATATTACTTATTAACTAATCAGATTTGAAACGGGAACTTCATCATAGCTGTAGTTGTAGCTGTCATTGTTGTTACAACTTTTTTAGCCGACAGATAGTGCTGTCGGAGGAGAACTGTGATTACAAGCCAGCTGTTTCTGTTTACTTTTTAGATTATGTTGTAACACATTGTTTGGTCACATACGTTTTTAAAAATTATTTCATTTGCAGTTTTTATAAAAATGTAGGTGGAGGAAAAATGTTGTGTATATCACGAGTGAAAAATGTTTTTTCTCCCTCAGGAAAATTGTTGCCCTCGGCTTCGCCTCGGGCTTCAAACTTTTCCCTCAGGGAGAAAAAACAGCACTTTTCACTCTAGATATACAAATAACTATTTCATCCACCTACTGTCTAAAGTGCTTACTTTACTCCCTGGAACATAATACTAAAGTGTCACTTTTTCGCTCTCGGGAGGAAAAGACAGAAAAACTTCTTAGAGCATAAAGGTAACTCCATTTAAATAACATCGGAAGCATCTCTATTTTAAAAACTTACATTTGAAATAGGTAAGAAGGTCTAAGCTCAGATGAGGAAGCATATAGAGTTGTCATTAAACCAACTAAATTCAATACCTCAACCAGACATTTGATCAATATATAAAATATATGTTTCTATGCTAAAGTTATTACAAACTTCATATCAGTATACTATGAAAATGTATAAATATTTTTTTATATTCCATGTTATTCAATATACCAGCCAACAAAAATTCCTCATTAACTAATCGAATTTGAAACGAGAACTTCATCTTAGATGTAGTTAAGTCGGCCATTGTTGTTACAACTTTTGCCGACAGATAGCACATAGCGCTGTCGGCGGTGAACAAGGTCTATAAATACAGATCATGACACTCATGTTCCTTATGGAGTGGCCATTTTATGGGTTGTTTGTGGCGGTACATTTGAAAATCCAATCTAATTCAATTTGCTTGTAACAAAATTGTGCATTTTAAAAACAATATTCTAGCTCAGATATTATGTGAATTCAGGTTTTCGATTTTTTTAATAATGAAATTTCAATAATAAATGCTTCAATCATCCATTTATTTATTATTAAAAATTTTTCTTACTCTTGTAACTCAAGGATTAAGATCCAAAATCATAACGAGGCCAATTTCAAAAAGAGTTTCAAGTTCCCGATCAATTGAATCTAGAAATCAACAATTCAGTTCCTAGTTGGAATCTAAATATTATTATTCTGTCAGAACAATTTATTTTACAATTCAAAGCAAAGCAATATCCCTTGAACAATATTACAAAATAACACATCATGTTGTTCAACCCATAATAATAACAGCTGATAGATTTGAAAATTGGTGAATTAGGACCCCATGAAATGGCGATTTTGCAATGCTTCACGGGATTGTGTCATGACCTGTATTATTTTCGCTGTGGCTACAGATACGGTAACCGTAACTCCATTCGCGTTCCGGTAAACATTTGCGCAGGCGCGGCTACCGCTATTTACATTGTGGTGTTGATGGTTTTTGGTGACATGGTTATGATAACCTATCGTTTCAATGAAGTTAGTTAGAAATAAGTTAGTTAATAATGAAGTTAGTTAGTTACTTAGAAATCATAACCATGTGACCAAAAACCACAAGCACCACAATGCACATGTAAATAGCGGTAGCCGCGCATGCTCAAATGTTTACCGGAACTCGATACGAGCTACGGTTACCGTAACTGTAGCCACAGCGTATTATATAGAACTTGGCGGTGAACTGTGATTACAATCCAGCTGTTTACTTTTTAGCAGAGAAAACTCCTATAATGTATTCTGTGTTTTTAGGTTATGTTGTAACACATTGTTACTGGTAACGTAAGTTACTGGTTTATTTGCAGTTTTTATAAAAATGTAGGTGGAGAAAAAATTTTGTGTATATCACGAGTGAAAAATGCTTTTTCTCCCTCAGCGAAATTGTTGCTTTTGGAATTTTTCTTCCTTCAGAGAGAAAAAGTGGTATTTTTCACTCTAGATATACAAATTACTATTTTAGCGATGTGAGTTCAAATTTGAACGCATTTCTATCCACAAGGATTGTTTCCGAAACATAAAACAGTCACAAATGACAAAGATCATTTTTGATTATTCCATGTTTAAGGATAGTAAACAATAATTGCTAAGCCTAATCTCCATTCTGGCAATTTTCAAAATCATAACAATACGGCGAGCTGTGCAATCACGTTGAGTGAGTTTTATAACTTATGACTATTTTTTCCATTTCGGCACAAACGGCAAGAAATTGAGTACAATGACATCGTAGACGTTAATTATATCAAAGCTCTAGTGACCTTTCTGCACAATAGAAAATAATTATGAAAGTGACTGAAGCTTCCTTTTTTTGGATATTTGTGGATTCTGACTTACGCATAATTATATTACTAGCCGTCGGGCTCGCTTCGCTCGCCATATCCGTCTAGCCAGGAAAGAGATCAGCAGGCTCGCTTCGCTCGTCTGCATTTTTCATTTGAGCATTTTTATTATATGTTAGGACGATCCAGTCGGGGGTCCAGACTAAACGTCTGGCTAAACGGATATGGCGAGCGAAGCGAGCCTGCCGGCTAGTGATATAATATTCCCAGGAATAGCTCTGATTGAAGTAGCAGTGCTCAATCATTTTTTCCGCGATAAATGCATTTCAATTTTCAACTTGGTGCCAACCTAACAAAGTCAACTCAACTTAATGCCAACCTGACAAAACTATTAATTTAGTTACCAGTTAACAACTGTTTCGAAGAGGTACTTTCTCTAGATTATAGTTCTATATTAACATATGGTATGGACATTTTTCAATTATAATTAAGAGAATAAGAAGAATATTCATGCTAAAAGACGAACTTTGAACCCTTAAAAACCACCCTTAGAGTTAAAATATTGCCAAAAGATTTCTTAGTGCGCCTCTAAAGGGCCAACTGAACATACCTACCAAATTTGAACGTTTTTGGTCCGGTAAATTTTTAGTTCTGCGAGTGAGTGAGTGAGTGAGTGAGTGAGTCAGTCAGTCAGTTAGTGAGTGAGTGCCATTTCGCTTTAATATATATAGATGAGGGTGCTGGATCCAAATCCGAAAAAATCTGGTGTGGTACACTCACACAACTTTCCTTGCTCATTGATCTATAAGCCTCATTCTTAAACGAGGATAATCTAGGGGAATAACATTATGCCGATTGGCGGCTAAATAATTCAATTAAAACTACGATTATACTATTGTGATTGTGTTCAGAGTACATTTTCCTTTTTTTTGAATTATTAAATTTGAGGAATTTTAAAAAGTTGTCGAAACAGCTGTTCTACAAATAAAATTTCGACATGTGTTCTTTTGAATAAACTGCTCTACCTATCTACCTCATGCACGAGAAGGAGGTTACAAAGTAAATTTCTCAAGGATGGGGTGGACCCCCTGTTAATTTCTCAGGGAGGAGACTCATGCCAGTTAATAGAGCTGATATATAACTATACAGGGTATGAATTTGGAAAAAATCGGTAAAGTCATTTTTGAGAAAAACATGGTTTTATAGTCATTAAAATTGATTATCCACCATTGATTATCCGCCATTTTTCTCAAGAATATTACGGAGCTCCTGCAATTTTCCCAGAAATGAGACTCATGTCAGTTGATAGGGCTTACAAATAGCTATCCATGGTATAAATTTGAAGAAAATCGTTAGAGCCGATTTCGAGAAAACCGTGAAAAACATGGTTTTTTAGCCATAATCCGCCATTTTTTCCGCCATTTTGAATTGAATTTTATTGAATTTTTTATTTTCGGATCCTCATGGTATAAGGACCTTAAGTTTAAAATTTCAAGTCAATCGGTCAATTAGGAATGGAGTTATCGACATGTGTTCACAGACACACACACACACACACCCACACTCACAGACCAACACCCAAAAATCATGTTTTTGGACTCAGGGGACCTTGAAACGTATAGAAAACATGAAATAAGGGTTCCTTAAATTTTTTTGGAAAGCAATACTTTCCTCACCTATGGTGATAGGGCAAGGAAAGTAAAAAGAATCTTTCTATCTTTATTTATAAGAAAGTTAGAATTTGAGAGAAAAAGAAAAGTTATCAATTATGCTAAATAGGAGACTGCAACAACACTTGTTTTGCGGCAAATAGGGCTGGTGTAATAAATGTTGCAGAGAAACTGCTGAGTTGGAAATGTTGTGGACCGTTTTAATTTCTACAAGTTCCTGTCTCTACAAGTTCATTCGATCTTTAGTCGTTGCAACACTTTTGCTCTGTTTGGCTGAATAGAATTGGGAAGTTTTGAAAGAATCAATATGGATAATACATTATTAATACAAATTTTGGATTTCAAGTTTTAGAAAATAAGGGGAAATTAGAGAAGCCTCAATTTTTCCAGGTTTGTTATTGAAGATTGAAGATACAGAACAGAATATAGGTATGAAACAAAATAATGAAGTAGACCACAATATTGTTTTTGCTAACTCGTGATATCATGGCAATAGAAAAGTTTTTCATTATTATTGTCATCAGAACCATGTTATCTCCATGTTTGTAGAATGAAATAGAGATTTTCTCTCATATCCATCACAAATTAACATGCCCTTTTAAGTTACCTAGTTAGTGACTTTATATACTAATAATTACTTTAGACTGAAAACGCACAGGTATTTCTGACAGGATATGTCTTCATCTGAGGATCATAGCTCTATGGAAGTGTGTTTTATGATGGAGTGGTACAAACAATCATAATAATTGCAAGTATTGTCGCTATTCTTTTTTTTTAAAGAAGATTATAATCCGGTTACATTGTCCCGCATCGGTTTAATTATTTCTATCAACATTTCTGTTCCTGAAAAGAACTTGTAGTGACATCTGTTCAAAAACTAGTTTATTTTTATGAAATATAAAGAGTTGCTTGTGCTTTTCTATTATTAATTTCATGAATTATGAGTCGCTAGAGCTCCCTTGTTATCATTCGGTATGAGACATTTTGCTTTGGATGTTTGACTAGATTCATCAGATTATTTGTTTGTTCAGATGAATGCTTGAAGCTTCAAACTATTAAAAAACTTGATTGTTGATTCAATCACATGTTTTATTTACTGGGAAACATACGATAAACTCCACAGCTACACAATACTAGGCAATATCATACTATAATAATGTGTGCTCATTTGCTCATGATACGATTATTAAATTATCAATTCTCTCAAGATTCAGTTTCAGTTGATTTCAACAATCATGACTAATTGAAACATTATTTATTTTGATAAATGTGATTGACTGACTTGTCATGAGTGAGAGTGAATTTTCAAGCAATGTGATATTATGTTACATCAAACTCAAAAGTGAAGTGCATGTTATTTCAAATCAATAGAAACTATATTGGAAATATTGATCTATGATTCAAATAAGAAATGAATTCAAATAAACTGATTCGAGTTATTGATTAACATACCGTAATGAATTAACTTCTTAAGAAACTATAATCGGGTTTCATAAGCCGATAATATCTAAATGATAAATGTTTTTAATGACACTGCGAGATCTTGACTCTAGCCTCTCAATTTCTGCAATTAGTGTTATTTTGGCTCTTAACGTTGAGAGCTGATCTTCAACATTATGGCACATGTTCTTTAGGGCCAACGAGGAGAAGGGAAGGCTACACGAGCCCTATCCAATATCTCGGCATCATTTATCACCTTCAGTGTGAGACCCTAGAAGGGGAAGACATGTTCAGGAAGAAGAGGGAGAACTGATCAGAAACAGTTGAGAGGAGAGGTAATTGAATAAGAAGAAGAGGTGAAGCAGTAGGAGGCAGATGAGAAGAGGAGGTAGAAAAAGGAAAAAATGAAAAGATAGTGAACGAAGATGAATGATAGATAACTGATGAATAAAAAGATTGCTAAGTTGACGGAAGAAGGAGAAAGGTAGAAGATGAAGGAATCATGGAGGAGAAGAGGAAGAGAAGGATAAGAAGAAGAGGAGGAAGAGGAGAAAGAGGCGGAGAAGAGAAGAAAATACCAAAAGAACTTACAGGAAAAAAGAAATAGGAAAAGAGAAAGAAGTGAAGGACGAGGAATATGATCAGAAAAACTACGTGAAAGAAAAATGTGATCAAGGCAGAATAGAAAGAAAAAGAGGGTGGAATGAATAGGAGGATGTGGGAAGGAAGAAAGAAATAAGGGAAGGTTGGGAAGGATGGAAGATGAGAAGTCAAGAGGAAGAAGAAGTAACATGGAAATGTCTATGCCTTTGTTCATAGAGTCGAGTAAAGTATGTGATAAATTTTGCCCGAATAAATTGCAAGACATAAATTAGAGGGGAAAATAATTAATCGAATCTATCATGACCTGTTGTTGGTTTGAAAGTTGTGTCATTCTCAAATTACTTGGATCCTGGATACACAAAGGTTTTTCTTGATATCTCAATCATTTAAGGTAATAAATCGTTAAAATCATCCACATATTCTCATAGATAAGAAAGACATTCAAGGAACTAGTGACACATCATACTTACAAAGCTTATTGCATACGGTTTGCCCCTAATTAAACATTCATTTGCGTTCTCGAATCCAGTATGATGTTATGATGAACAGCTAGCAATGCATTAATATTTAGCAGGCTACGAACCACCGATTACTTGAACACTCGAATCCTGAGGAAAATCTGTTAACTAAAAAATCGCAGCTAACAACATAATAATGAACTCTTCAAGTTTTTCCAGTTGAGCAGGTGCACTTGGAAAAGCAAACTCCTTCTCAAGATGCTCCCTTGCATGTGTAATTACTTGCCAAGACACAATTAGTATTAGGGTGGAAGTTGAGGCTTTCTGATCCTACGCACCCCGTATTACATTTTCAATTTCTTTCCACAGTTTACCCCTGGAATTAAGAAACTAGGGGAGACTTTCCACTTAACCTGTTCACCGCTTTCTCATTCCTTTTCCTCTTTTCTCTCGTGTATTCTTCTTTCTCTTTTTGGTTCTTATATTCTTCTTCTCTACTTGAATACATGCGGAGACTGAAAGCCCTCTCAAAACAACTGCGGGAAGTACACTTGGAAACTTTTAGCCCCAAAAATCTTTGAGCTCTTAATTAACTCTCTGTTCATGAGTAAAGTTAAAGGTAATAATAAATTATTATCCGAACAAACTTGATAACATACTCTTCAAGGGGAAAATTATTTTTTTGACAGCAAAATTTTAAGTAGATGAGATAAACTCATTCAAACAGTTGATCCCGATTACAAACCCCACTTTTCCATTGCCGGCAGAGCGGATTTATACATTTAGATTTCCAGCACTTTATTGACTGTTATTTCTAATAGAAATCTTCCAAAAATAATAAACATAAATATTCTATTACATTTCGATCTATTTGTCTATTCACACGGGCAGTTGGGGGGGGGTGTTTCGACGCAGCCTGCGTCATTGACATTTTTTGGGGATCATAAACAAATCTTTTGCGGTATACCAAATTTATGGGGCTGCAGGAGCTTAACATCTTTAAATTTGTGGGGGGGGGTTAGTGTGAGTCATTGTTTATGGGTAGATGGGGATCATCCCTGCTATTCAAATTAATGCAACTATGCATATTGAATCGTGTACTAAACTTAGTATTATTGTATTCTATTATTCCATGTGAGTTGTATTATTAATTTCATAGTTTGTAATGTGTGTTCATACTTATCAGTTTGTGAGTGAAACTGGTATTCTACTGTAGTTTGAAGGCACTCTTTCGAAGATTACATACTCAAGAACCATTCTAGTGTTTTAAAATCAAAACCATTATGAATTATTATACACTGTGGAAAAAGACAGGAATAGTAGAATTTGAATTTTTAAAACGGTTAATACTTCTTTTCAAGGATTCCAAGGTCAAGAATAGTAATGTATATATTTATATTATTCACTTTTTTCTTATACACATATACGAGCATAACTGGAAGGCTCATCTCTTAAAAGAAAGATAAGGGATGAAAATTTCCCTAGATTTCAGAATTCAGCTAGAGTATCATTACATAATAATCATTATCAGTCGAGTTTCAGATCCCTCCAATCCGGTTAAAACTCCGATCGACATCTCAGTTCTCTTATTTGGTATTCGGAATTTGAGCCAATCGAAATATCGTCAACGGAGGCAGTTGGCCTGCTAGAAGGAGACAGAGCATTGTGCATGTTCTAAGTCGGTCTTTCAGATCTATTTATCGTCTTGCAACAATTGGATGCTGACCAAGTATGCAACAGAATCAAAGCCAATTGATTAGACTTGAATCAGGCAGCGTCGCTTCTGCAAAAAAATCTGCCACCGTTTAGCTGTATCTATCAGTTTGGGCGTGATATATAGGTATAGAAGATGTAGTGTTGTAATTTACGTGTTAGATAGAAAGTCAGGCAACGATTGGTTTATTGCTGGTGCAGTGGTGACTCAAAAAAGATCGACTAAGTTGTGCAAGTCACAACTCAAGTTGCACTTTGATCCAACTATTTTTGCTAAAGAAACTTTGATTCACCGATGTTTGTGCAAAATATTTGTCTGTTCTCAATCTGTTGATATCAACAATAGAAGAGACTAAAACTACGTTTAGGATAACTTCTCTACAAAAATCGATTTATTATTTGATCACATCAAATCGTATTGATTGAACAATTAATTTTGACACAAAACCACAATAGATTGACAGAAACATGAGGCGTTCTGCTAAAAACTTCTCATTTCATCCATCTTTTGTGAAGTTTGGTTTTGAAGTTTGATTATAATTTATATAATAGTCTGTATAGCTCATCTTACCCTAAAACCTTCATCATTTATTTTAATAGAATTATGGAAAATAATTCAATTAAAGTAAATTATTGACCGAGCGAAGTGAGGTCTAAGATTCAAGTCGACGGTTTGGCATTTCTCTTAATGTTTAAATGTTTATGTTTTTATGTTGCGCATTTACGGCGAAACGCGGTAATAGATTTGACAGGTATGTTCCTTTTTAAATTACGCGTCGACTTATATACAAGGTTTTTGGAAATTTTGCATTTCAAGGATAATATAAAAGGGAAAAGGAGCCTCCTTCATTCGCCAATATTACCGTAAAAATCAGACCGCCAATATTACCGTAGAATTATTCATCATAAATCAGCTGTCTAGTGGACTATAATACTACCCGTTCAAAAACATCGAACATCTTGAAAATTTATCTTTTCATCAACGTTAGTAGACAGTATCGACTATAATACTACCCGTTCAAAAACATCGAACATCTTGAAAATTGTATCTTTCCATCAACATTGTAGACAGTTGCAGCCAGACCTGATAACAGCGCTCACACTCACATTCCGGGACCAAACGTCACGGTACGATAGGACAGAAAGCTCTATATTTATTTAGGATTTTTTCTAGACATTTTGAATTGATAAATTATTTATTAATTTTTGAGAAAACATAACAACAGGTCAATGTAACTTACTGAGCGCGAGGTCTACTGTTCACAGAACTACTAGTATATAGTGATATAATGTAATATTATCGTAGGATATAAGTATTGATTAATTGATTCTATCTGGAAGTTTATCATATATATACTTTTTGTTTAGTATTTCAAATTCAGTAACATGGAGAAAAATCAACAGAATGTTGCTTTCAAAACCTGAACATCATAAACCTGATACTACGTGATTAATATATAGTACCACAGATGAAGTACTGATTCGCATTACAATATTAATTATATGGGTGTGAATGTACTGCAATTGTATTAGAGTTATATGCTCAATGGTAATTATTACTTTCCTTGCCCTATTACCATAGGTAAGGAAAATATTGCTTTCCAAAAAAATTTAAGGTACCCTAATTAAATGTTTTCTATACGTTTCAAGGTCCCCTGAGTCCAAAAACATGATTTTTGGGTATTGGTCTGTATGTGTGTGTGTGTGTGTGTGTGTGTGTATGAGTGTATGTGCGTCTGTGTACACGATATCTCATCTCCCAATTAACGGAATGACTTGAAATTCGGAACTTAAGATCCTTACACTATAAGGATCCGACACAAAAATTTCGATCGAATGCGTTTCAAGATGGCGGCTAAAATGTCGAAAACAATGTCAAAAACAGGGTTTTTCGCGATTTTCTCTAAAATGGCTTCAACGTTTTTATCAAATTCATACCCAAAATAGTCATCGATAAGCTCTATCAACTGCCACAAGTCCCATATCTGTAAAAATTTCGGGAGCTCCGCCCCATCAATGCAAAGTTTGATTTTAGATTCCCAATTATCAGGCTTCAGATACAAGTTAAACAAAAAAATCAAATGGAGTAGATTGAGCATGAAAATCTCTACAATTAATGTTCAGTAACATTTTCACCTAAAATTGAAAATAAGCTTTAAATTCGAGAAAATGTGATTATTCAATTGCAAATTATTGTTGATTCTATTAAATCATTCACTATGAAGAGATAGTAGACCTCATGTGTGTCTCCAGCGTTATTGCCCTGTCACCAGCTGGCTCAAATCTGTGAATAGTAGACTTGAGATGCGCGGGAACACTAGCGTCAGGTGATCAATTTTCATAACGGCAAGGAAAGTTGTGTGAGTGCGCCACACCAGATTTTCTTTATTCTATTGCTTTGATGGACAAAACAATATCATAGTTTTCAGATACTCAAATCAATATATTTATTACAACAGTATTGTATATTTTTATGTCAATATACTGATTTTGATTATAATCATATGAGGTTAATGAAAATCTCGAGTTCAATAATAATAAACTAATTACGGATATCAAAGGTAGCCTACATTAACATGCCCAGCAATATACAGGAATAGATTACACATTCCCAGGTAGGTTCCATCTCTGTTATGGATTATCGCGTACAGAATATTATTCGATAGAGCAAGCCAAGTGCGTGGGGGCGGTTGACCGTTCAGGAAGACGTACGCATTCAATCCCACCCCCACCCATGAGTTCATGGAGGGTGGAGGCGGCAGTTGAACGGGGCCGTTGCCTAGCAACGCTTGCTGCCCCCAACTACAATTTCCACCCCTCGCGGATCGTGTTCTCCTTTTCCCGCCCCTTGCTCGAATTTTCACCCTCTCCATTGACGTGTTCCCCATCCCATCCTCTCTCTACATTTTCCCACACTTGCTCCTACATTTATCTTTCTCTTATTGTGAGATCCACTTTGTCAGCATTGAGGTATGAATAACAACAATACTTGCTGCTCAACTAATGCTGACTATATTCAGTGATTCTCACTATAGCACCAAATTTCACTCTCCCCGTTTCCCCTACACCACTCTCCTACCACCACTTCCCCCTACTACCATTTTCACCCTCCTTGTTCATAATTTCTCACCGCTGTCCTCTCTTCCCATCCCTTTCACGCCACTACCAACTCTCTTTCCTACCTTCTCTGTCACTATTCATCTCTCTACTTGCACGCTCAACTTTCCCGTACTCTATCCTTGTTCTCCCCCACCACTATTACTCTATTTCTACCCTTAACTACTCTCTCTTCCACCCATTGTGCCGCCTCTAGTCCGTTTGCCGCCCCCGTAGTCTTAACAAACTGCTACTGACGTTAGCTAGTGAGTCAATACACCACGCAACTTCGCTATAACCGGAGAAATGATTTGCTATCCGTGATGCTGCTGCTCTCTCACTCAAAAATGGCCAAAGAGAAAAAAAAGAGAAAATTGGCCAAAGAGATCACAGATCGAATACTAACTGTGGATAATTAAGTTGTTATTTATGAAACTAAAAATTATGATTATACCGATACAGTAAATACAGTAAAGAAATGGAATATTGCATTCATTCAAATAATGTATATAAATAATAATTATGATGATAATTCAGGCTGGTCCATTCCATCTGGATTATCGTTTAATTATTACTCGAGGCTCTGTTAACAGTAGCCTCGCGCCGTTATAAATCACAGCATCCTCTTATACTGTCCATCAGAGTAAATTCTGTCCTGTCGTGTCGGCGAGATATCGGTGTGTAAACGACTAATGGCGGTTTATGTTGTTGTATCGGCTTCAATTTGTTGTAAACAACTATGCTACTATCATCAAAAGCTCACTGAGTTGAAAGCAAAGTGAAGCCGGGAGAAAATACTATTATGCTACTTCGAGTTATCATTCGCATGCCACATTGCATGCAATACTCCACTCGACAGCTGATTTATGATCAGCTTTGAGTTAAGGCTATCAATTGCATGCAATTAATAATCCACAGACAGCTGATTTATGATGAAATATTCTATAGTATAATATTGGCGTATGAAGGAGGGTCCTTTTCCTTTTATATTATCCTTAAAATTCAAAATTTCCAAACACCTTGTATATACGTCGACGCGCAATTTAAAAAGGAACAATCTGTCAAATTTCATGAGAATCTATTGCCGCGTTTCGCCGTAAATGTGGAACATATAAACATAAAGAAAAATACAAAACCGTAGACTTGAATCTTAGACCTCACTTCGCTCGGTCAATTATCTTGCGTATTAAGAAAAAGAAGTACATTCGATTTGTGTGAGTGACATTTTGTTTAACATAGATTTCTGTTGTTAAGTAGCCTACACATTCTGAAAAGTATGAATTATGTTTTATTCAATTAATTAATTTGTGGAATTTTACAATTGAATAATATCATTTTTGTACTGATGGAAGATAGATTGAATGAGGATTGTGAGTTTCAGTGCAGAGATTCCCAATTTGCATTCATCAGCATTAAATGAATATTGAGTTGAATACTATGTAGTTTAAAATTCAAATAAGAGATTCATGTCCTCATCGGCTGTAATTTAATTGCATTGATAATATTACCTAAATTCTTCTGTAAACCCACTAATTGTTAACAAATAGTTCACTGCAGTGGGATGAACAAAAGTCATTTCAAGATAATTTCAGTTGAATCAATGCGTGATTGAATAGTTTTATTAAAAAAGGAATGAATTAAATCTTATTAACAAGTAAAATCGATTAAAAAGCTGCATGGTCATTAATTTATAGAATAGAATGTCAACTGTGGATAATAAGTCTGTTTGCATTAATTATGAATTATTGTTAGAGAATTTCTTAAGAGCTGTACTTTATTACAATTATTTGATTGTTTATCCACTGTTTGATAAATTATCCGAAGATAATGTTGAAATTTCTCAAATAACGATTGATGGGTACTAAACAACAGAGAAAAATTATCACAAAGATCATAATCATTATTTGAGTCTGGAAGAGGAAGAGAGGGGGTGTGAGTGTAGTGTGTATGAGTACCATGGCACTAGAAAATGGATTGAATTATATCACTGATATTTCATTGGAATTCTCCCTTACAGTTTTGTCTCAATCAGTTTTTTCCATCTCTTACAACCACTCATTTTGTGTCTTTTCTCATATCCGACTATTCTTTATTCTTAATCGATCGCCCACTATGCGTGTCTTGTCTTGACCAATGGCACACCTTTTTCTTCATAGGTCAATATAGGTCATACCAATCATATGTCTCCATTGACTCTGATGATCAAGCCAAAGTTTCATAAGATTAGAGATTTTGAACTATTCAATGTACCAGCATCTCATATTGGGGTTTTCATATTGTTTCTCATTTATGATTAAAATGGTTGTTACCGTTCTTAGTCTTCTTATCAGTTCTTTACTCTGTTTGTTTATTCAATTTTCAAATGATCAATAATTAATATCAATTTCACAAGTCAGTAAGTGTATTGTGTATTAAGAAAGTGATCTACAAGCAAATATGAGTTCAAAAATTGAATTCTTCATCAACGTTCACTGGTAAGTAACATTCGCAATTGGGTGAGACGAATCTCCAGGTCACACTTATTTATTTATTATTTCACAAAGGCGACTTTCTAGAAGTATTTTAAGCCTAGGTGATGATGATGGTGACATCAAAGGCCTTGTTAGATTTGTTTAATTGCTATCTCCATTTGCATGTTTGTATTTCTCAACAATCTTTCAAATGTGTCATGCATTTTCATAAGATTCATTTCTGGTCTGCCAAAGTTACTGGATTGGTTTCTCATATACCAACATCAATCTACATAAGTTTTATTACATTGAGAAATATCCATACCAGGATAGTTCAACCATATTCTTCATCTGGTGGATAGATCATCTCTTCTATTTCAAGCATCTATTTACAAGGTTGATTCCAAATTAGCTTCCTATATCTTAATCAATCCATTCCATCTATTACCTAGTCTTATCTATGCAAAGTTGCCTCTGAAAACTAACAATTCCTAGGAAACTGAAAGTAGTAAAATAATTCCTTCGGCTTCTGAAGGCATTCCATGCATTTTTAATGATTTCAACCACCCACTGTAGGGGTCATTGGTTGTCAGGCATTTTAATAATTACAGTTGCAAGTCAGTTGTGTCATTTTTTATGAGCTGTTAATGACAATCGGGTGTCATCAACCCACTTTTACTACTTAATAATGAGCTATAAAACAAATTTTACGATTAACCGAAAGTTGGAGTGAGTTCGGTCATCTGTTGTCATAACACGAGTTCAACGAACAGTTTTTTATTCCTTCTCCATTTACCTATCGTTTCTCTCTTCTTTCATACAGTTTTCTTTCTCCTTGTTCACTGCCGAGCCTCATTCACCTCGCAGAATCACAAAATCGAAATAATATAAGGAATTGATGGATAAAAATGAATAAATAATGAATAATTCATGGGCTATTTCAATCGGGAGTATTTCATTCATCCATTGGAAATTGGGATATGGAGGAGTAACTCAATAGACTCACTTCTCAATTCAACACATAAATGAATGAAGTGTTGAATTGTGATTGTAGAATTTAACATTTCTCACTAATAGGTACCTTCCAGATCTGGAGTAATCATGAATCTAGGTAGATAGAGTCACAGACAAATAAATAAAACAGTATTAATTTTTACTCTATTGTAGTATATACCTAGGAGATACGAAAGTATCTACTCACCTTGATCATAAATCAGAAAAAGTATACGGTATAAGAGCTTCAATTAGGGTTTTCAATGCCGTGTAATGAATGAATCATTGGTGCTCGCATAAAATATTGATAAATGTGTAGTCATTTCTGTGAAATGAGCATGCAATAAACCATTTCTATATTCTTTTATAATGAGCAGAATTATCTCCCTAACTAATTGAGAAATGCTATAATTGAGTGTCTATCTTGCTAATGAATGAGACTACAGACACAGTAACTAGAGAGTAGTGAGATTAGATTGACCTTCGGAAGAAGGAAATGAGGCCAGAGGCCAGATATCCCCTTAAAAATGCAGGTGTTTAGTTTTTCTAGTGGCCGAATCGGGTTTATATATTAATATTTTTCTTAATCATTTTTATTTTTTCACCTTTCTCCTGTGTTATTATCTCACCCTCCTGAATCGTTATCATTTTTTCCTCAAATTTAAGGATATCCTGTGGTATATACTCACCAATTTCTTAAATCATAAGGGACGGTAGTATGCATTTACGCACAGATACGAGCTTAGTAAGCTAAGTCCACCTAGTGTGAGTCTATCTAATACTGTGTATTCCTGAGGAGAGAGAACTTCTATGATGATAGTTTATTCCGTGTCCTGAGTGGTATCCCCTCCCAATAGGACTGTGCTCAAGGCTTCCGGATTATGATAGGTTCTCAATGCAAGCTTGGTTAAGGAAGTTCTAGGTAATAGTTCATGTGTGTGCGATACTCAAATTCCAACTCAAATGTTCAAGCTGGAACCAATGTAGAGAAGTTTTTACTCCCACTAAAACCCAGTAGCCAATAAAATGTAATACTGAAGCACTCAGCATTGAAGTATTTTGTAGAAGCAGCTAAGAAGCTAAGCTTGCTAGAAGTAGCTAAGTAGAAGCAGTTAGCTAGATTGCTTAAAAGGTGAATAGAGAATAATAAAATCGAGAAAAGATATTCGAGAAGATAACTATCATTTCAGTGTTGATGTCCCTGCACAAATATACCAACACACATACACTTATTCTGAACACATTTATATCTATTGCTGAATACACATACTCACTTGAGAGATATTTACATATATTTCTCTACACACACTCACTTATTTAAGACTCATTTATATACATTTAAATACACACAAATGCTCTCACGTAAATAAAAAGTGAAAAAATTGCTGACTACTGTGATAGGATGGGAAACAAGAGGGGACAATTATGTAAATGGGACTACACGCCTTTTGATGTTGCCGACTCCTCCACTACTGTTTCTCCCTCTTCTTCATTTTCATCATCATTATCATCATCATCATCATCATCATCTTCTTCTTCTTCTTCTTTCTTCTTCTTCTTCTTCTTCTTCTTCTTCTTCTTCTTCTTCTTCTTCTTCTTCTTCTTCTTCTTCTTTCTTCTTCTTCTTCTTTCTTCTTCTTCTTCTTCTTCTTCCTTCTTCTTCTTCTTCTTCTTCTTCTTCTTCTCTTCTTCTTCTTCTTCTTCTTCTTCTTCTTCCGTATAGTATGTTCATCATTTATGGTTGAGAACCATATGAGTGCAGAGGGTTCCATGAAGTTCGGAATACCTCAAGGAACAGTTTTAGGACTAATTTTGTATTCGAACTTTGCAAATGAGTTGTGCTCCATTCAAATTCAAGGTAGAGTTTCTTCCTTTGCTGACGATACAGCACTCCTTTTTCAATGAAAAAACTGGGAAGAAGTGTGCTCCAAACAGCAGAGATAGAACTCACAAAAATCACTGGTTAAGATAGTTATTTGTGCAACTAGTGCGCAAAGTGACAGTTTGCTGCACCGAAAGAAACGTTTACGTCCGAGCCGTAGGCGAGGGCGGAATGGTTTCTTGAGTGCAGCAGAGGAACTTTGCGCACTTATTTCACATTAAGTTTTTCCTACAGTCACCATTGAATATGAAAAGTGGGTAATTATGGGTAAAATTGCCTGAAATCCATCAAATGTATATCTGTGTAATTTTATTATTAATAAATAAATAGAATGTAGTATGTGTGTTTGAATGGCAGTGGGGGGGGGGGCGGCTGTGTGCTGAATGTGGGGGCTGTCATCCACTGTTGTCCACCACCTCAGTATTCTTATAACGTGCACCACAGTCACTGTTACCAACTTAATTTTGATTTTGCTGCACTGTTGCTCCATATAACTTACTCACTATTTTGCGTTGCTATGTTGCAAATCTGGAGTGCAGGAAAAATTTTTCGCGCACTAGAGCGGAAAAGTGATTCTTTGCGTTCTGTAATCAGTGCAGCAATTGCCACTTTTCAAGGTAACTGTAGGAAAAATAATTTATTGTCGTTAAACTCAGAAAAAACAGATTTTTTACCTTTTTCTTTAACAAATAGCACAAAACCACACATGACAACAATGAAGCTTCATAATTGTTATAGAAATAGTAAAAATAATTGTAATTACCCACTAATAGAACGCTCTGACAATATAAAGTATTTAGGAATAATAGCAGATGATTCATTGAAATGGAACAAGCACATAACATATACAACTGCCAAAATAAGGAAGCTTATATACAAATTCTATCAATTAAGGCGTATCATAGAAAAATAAATGTTAAAAACTGTATACTTAACATTAGTTGAATCTCTTTTAAGGTACGGTCTGTTAGTTTGGGGTGCAGCTAACTTCAGTTTTAAAGATCCATTATTTAAAACTCAAAAACGCATTTTAAAAATAATGGGAAACAGGGAAATCCGGTTTCCAACTGTAGAATTATTTATAGAAAATAGAGTACTCAGCGTCAGGCAATTGTATATATTGTTGTTATTAGGGTATATGAAAAACATCAAAATAGGAACCATATCATAAATCATAGCCATAATACTAGAATAAGAGAACGTTCCAACCAAGAAGTATCAAGAATGAATACAGCATTTGGTCAAAGATCACTAGGATATTTAGGGCCTCAATATTTAATAGAATACCATTAGAAATCAAAGGAGAGGAAAATTTCAATAGCTTCAAAAGAAAAATTAGACATTGGTTATTCAGTATTGGGATACAAAGTAGTGAGGAACTAATAGTAAGTAGGATTTAGATTTAAGTAGTATTCTTTTTAAATAAGGTAATTTATAGGTAGAAAATAGTACCTCGGTTTAGTATCATTGTACTAGGTGATGCTTAGGGTAATAGATATAGTTTTAGATTTTTTGTATTATCTGTTGCAGCATAAATTTGTATTAATTTGATGATAACCTCGACACATATTTTATATAGAGAGGTATCATTTTGTAAACCTGATAACATAATATAATATATATTATATAATATAACATAATATTGTTATATTATTGAAAAAATAATATGTAATGTTCCTGAATTTATGAATAAACTCCTCTGAATGTGTCGTCCAACATCCAGAGAAATTATTATTATTATTATCATCTTATTCTTTTTCAGCGGTCTTTTTCATTTTTCTCCAGTGTCTTTGTTTCTTCATCTCGTCTTCAATCTTCCTCTTATTTTTCCCAACTTCTCCTTCTATTCATTATTTCTCATTTTCCTCTTCCATTATTTCTATCCGTATTTTCCTTGCGATCCTTTATTATTTTCTATCGCACTCTCACATCTCCATTTTTAAATAACTTTCCACTCTCTCACACATCTTTTTCGTTATCTTATCAATGCTCGAAATATTCATTTTGCGCTTCCTCTTAGTTTTATCAAAGAGAGAAGATAGCATAAGTGCTATCTTTTCTTTATGGTTTTATACACGATCCACCCCTACTCCTTAACTGCTTTCACTGTTTCCTTTCCTTATTCTCCCCGTTTCACAAATCTCCCACCACCTACTCACAGTCATAATTTATATCTCCTACTATTACCTCCTATACGTCTACTCCTTCCACTCCATCATTCCACTGACTATCTCTCCGTCTTCCGCACCTCTTCCTTGTCGCTTCTTCTCTCAAATGTCGATCATTACCTCTCTTTTTCACAGGAAGAAGATTCACCAAGCAGATAATAGCCGTTCATTTTATCGGCCTGGTTCTCTCTCACAAGAGAGAGAATCAATAGACCTCTTAATGAACTGAACGATTTCTTCACTCTCAGTTCAAATCAGCCAGATGCATCCAACGCACCACTGGCTTCAGACCATCTTATCATGCAGTTCAATCATAACTTGCCGGCAGAGAAATTCTATTTCTCACATGTTACTCCATCTATGGTGTCAAAGATAATATGTTCTTGCTCAAAAAACTCTAGAGGAATTGACAATATCCCAAGCTTATTTTATAAAAAATTGTTACCAGTTATTTTACCTTCTATCACTCACATATTCAATGTCTCTCTTCAGACAGGAAAATTTCCTGATCTCTGGAAATGCTCCATGGTGAAACCCATTCCTAAATCGACTAATCCAATCGCTCCTGCAGACTGCAGGCCCATCCATATTCTGTGTTCCATATCTAAGGCACTGGAGAGGATTGTGCATGCTCAGGTAAGTCAATATCTTTCAAGTTTTGACTTCTTTTCGAATTTCCAGTCTGGCTTCCGCCCAAATCATAGCACATGTACTGCTCTCTTGCGCATAACAGATGACATACGTGCTGCTATGGATAAAAGATTACTCACGTTACTTATTCAGTTCGACTTGAGCAAGGCATTTGATAATGTTTCTCATGCCTTGCTAATTCATAAGCTGAAGTATCATTGCCACTTCTCCGATTCTGCAGTAGCATGGTTCTCCTCATATTTGTCCAACAGATTTCAGGCAGTATTTGGTAGCTGTGGTGATTCCTCTAATTGGAGACCAGTTTTGAGAGGTGTTCCTCAGGGCTCTGTGTTGGGACCCCTTCTCTTCTCTGTTTTCATCAATAATGTTTCCTCTGTTTTCTCAAACTGTTCTTATCACCTATTTGCTGATGATCTTATGATCTACGCTCACTGTTCAAAAGAAAGAATCTCAGAAGCAGTTCAGTCCATGAACCAGAATATTGAGTCACTCCTGCAGTGGACTGATGCCCATCAGCTGATCCTCAATGCACAAAAGACGAAAAGCATCGTTCTTGGCTTCCCAACTCTTCTGAGCAGATTTGATCAGGAAAGACTCCCAGCTATCACTGTTGCAGGAAATGTTGTTCCCTACCTGAAGAGTGTGCGAACTCTTGGACTGTATCTAGACCAGAGTCTTAGCTGGAAGGAGCAGACCACTCATGTATGTAACAGAGTGTTTGCAGGCATGCACCAGCTCAAACGTCTGAAACATTTCCTGCCTCAAAGCACACGTATCCTATTGGTCAGATCATTAATAATACCCTTTCTTGATTATTGCTCAACCGTATACGTTGACCTGACAGATGAATTGAATGGTAGGATGCAGAGATCCCTCAATTATGCAATAAGATACATCTACGATGCCAGGCGGGATGAGCATATAACGCCTTACTTTATGCAACTGGAATGGCTTAAACTCAAGAATCGAAGGAAATATTTCCTCCTGATTCTGGTATATAAAATAATTGTGAAAAATGAAGGACCATGCTATCTGCGTAACTCATTCACTTTGTTATCATCCGTTCATACTGCTCGTCAAACCAGGTCACATCAGTTCACTCTTCAAATTCCTCATCACCGTACATCCATATTCAATTCGTCTTTCATCACAACAGCAAGCAGAGAGTGGAACGCCCTTCCAACTCACATTGTGTTTTCCACGTCTCTCTCCCTGTTTAAGAAAAGATTGCACGCTCATTTGCTTATGATTGATGAGTGACTAGTCCTTTAACGATTATCTGTTTTACATTGATCCATACCATATGAATATTAAAAATTTGTCTTCTACATCCATTTATAAATAGTTTATATTATTTAACACACTTCATTATAACATGTATTACTTTGATTATTTTTGGTTTGATAGTATAGCCTATAATTATATAGATAACAGTTCAACAGTTTAATAACAGTTCAAATTTTTTTTTTCTTTTCAAGGAAATATCAATGCAAGTTTTATTCTCTTTTCTATCTACTAATTTGCTGAAAATGTATTTACTTTGTTTTTCTGTTTTAATTTTCATTCTGCTGGTATTGATTGAGTGATGGAATCTGTTATTGCTTGTTGTTAATGCTGCAGTAATTATTTTCTAGTTTTTTATTGTAGTTTAATATTCTTCATTTCATTATAATTAGTATTAATTATAATTAATATTTTATGGTAATCTCATTACCTATTCATTCTAAGTTCTTAGAATATTTATCTTTAGTTTTTACATTCTATTATTTTTGTGATGTTTTGATTCTTGAATAATAAACACAAAAAATGAAAAGTAATTTGATCAGCTGTTTTAGTACACTTGAAATTTCGACATTGTGAATGTCGACAATGCTTGTCGTCGTCGACTGCGGAAGTTCACGCACAAACGAAAATGCACCTTCACTGGTAATTAGTTTTAACGCTAGATCGTAAGTTTAATTTTGTTTTGTTAAACACATGAATAAAGGGAATCTGAATCTGAATCTATCTTCAAGTATAATTTCATCCTCTTGTCGCATATATTGTCTGTACTTTTTTCCCTCTGTTCTTGTTCTTGTCACAGTTTCCCTGTTTCAAAAACTTTTCCTTCTCCACGCTCCACGCCATCAACTCTTGCTTCACTCTCTCGTCTATTTTTATCTATTTCCCTTTTCATATATCATCCATATGAACCTCAATTTTTATCTTTGCCTTCTTATCTTTCCTTCAATCCTTCTTTTCTCTTCTCTGATTTTCTACTCTTTTCTCCAACTATCAAAAATTAGAAATCTGATTTTTTGCTTTATTCTCTCAACTCCAATACATCCTCTCTCCCATATAATCTGATTCAATACCGTTCACTCTATTGTCATTTCTTTATCACTTATCTCATTCACTTTTCTCTCTCTGCCTCCACTTTGCTCCACCAAAAATCCACAGCTATCTTTAACTTCTAGTCCGTCCTTTCCTTTCCACTCCAATTCTTCCCTTCTCATCTCTCTTCCTCGTAACGTATCTCTCTTTCTTCTTATCTCTCTCTCCATTTCTTTCTCTCTTTCTCTCCTGCACTCTGCCGAAACCACTACTACCTGTCGGTTGTTCTCTTTGGACCAGTTTTTTTTTCTCCGTCGTTTTGTTTCTTCGGTGGAAGTCGCTGCTGGCAATTCGGACGAAATTTTTCTCAAAGACAAATCAAGGAGCCACCGAAAGCTGCACTGCACACGTCTCGGCGGCCTCATCACACACAAAATAATGTATCGCTGTTTTTTGCATTTCCCGGTTCTTTCAGATGTTCCGCGCTCGCATTCCTCGCAGCTCTTAAGTGTTCCTGTCTGTATAAACGCTACTTGAGGCGCACTCCACTCAACGGTGACTTGTAGCTATGTATTTCCAATATGCTCTGCAAGCAGTGATGATTCAGTTGCATTCTAGATGATGAGTTGCATTCTCAGATTATATGGAACTTGTTCAGGTCAATATTGGAGTACTATACTGAAATTCTCATTAAACACCTGCTATGGAGGATAAAACTCGAATCTACTTAATACTAGACTTAACTTTAGAAAGG